>NW_017731766.1:1236584-1240751 GCF_001890085.2 Hipposideros armiger | reverse complement strand
CCTATGCCGTCGCCAGCGACTCACGGCAGCCCAGCTCCAGGTTGAGCTGTTGTTCAGCATCTTAGCTGTAGAGGGCAGTGTCACTGGCCCTCATATGTGAGATCCGAACCGGGGCCCTCTGGCGTCCCAAGCCAGTTCTTAACCATCGCGCCACTCGGCCGGCCCATCCATGTCTTTTCTTGCTTGCTTCCTGTTTTCTGGTCTGGGAAACTGGAGAGTAAAGCAGAAGTCCAGGGTTCAGGGCCTCTTGGGGTAGGAGGCCCCACCCTGCTAGCACCCTTGAGATTCCTGCTGTCTCTGAAATTCTGTCCTGAGGTTTACTGACCCTTGGGTGGGGCTAGGGTGGGGATGGTGGAGGGAGGGGATGGAATAGCTAAGCTTTGCCAGTGGCTGTTTGGGGCTCCAGGCTCTCAGGGAATTAAAAAAAAAAGTAGAGGGTCTCCTGCACTGATAGTAGCGTGGTTTTAGTGGGGCTATGATAAGGGCTAAGTCTTCTTGGCTTGGGACCCAAGGCCTCCCAGTCAAGGACAAGGTCCCAGTAATGATTCGATTGTTACCTTGGCCAGGGTTTTTGGTCTCAGTGTATCTACCCAGAAAGGCCACAGAAAGGGCAGGTCAAATCTACCATGTTTCCCTATTATGTATGCACACGTACACAAGCCCCAGTTCAGGGGGACACTCGCACCTGTACACATGTGCACACCTCCTTGTGCACATAAGCACATCCCTCCACACATACCTACCCACCTGCATGTGCATATGTGCACATAAACAAGCATGCATGTGTAAACTGACCTGTGCGCACTTATATACACACCACCGCACACGCATACCCACTCTCCTTAATACGCACATACAAACAACAATGCCCATACTCAGACACGCCCACCCTCATGTTAACTGCCCTCTCCTACTGGGGTAGATCATTTCCAAAGATGGCCGCCATTGATTACTTCCTTCTCAGCATGTGCTCCACCGGTCAAAAGGTAAATTCTATTCCCCTCCTCTTGAATATCTGTGGGAGAAGTAACATTCTGAGATTTCTGAATCCAAGACTAGCAACTTTCCTTCCTCCTTGTTGGAAGTCAGCTGGCATGTAAGAAGTCCAATCAACCTGGGACCACCATGCTGTGAGAAAGCCTAAACTAGTCGTGTAAGGGGACAGAGGAGCCCTGCAGAAGTGCACTACAAGTCAGGCACAGGAGGGAAGCCTTCTTGGACCTTCCAGCTCAGCCTAGCTACTAGTGGAATGCAGCCTAGTGAGATCTCAGATGATGCCATGGGGAGCAGATGACCACCCAGCCACACCTTCCCCAAATTCCTGACCCATAGAATTATGGGAAATGATGGAGCTTTGTTTTTTTAAGCCACTGTGTTTTGGAATGCTTTGTTATGGAACAACAGGTAATTGAAGCACCCATACATATTATATACTCACGTATGTTCATATATACACAAACTCCTATACACTTCTTCACAGACATGCTCGCATATATGCACATACCTTTGTAGTAGATACTATCGACTGTATACCCAACACCCACTCTCTCTTGTCTTCCTTCCTGATAGGACTCTGTGAGATGACTGCCATTGCTCCAGGCAGCCCTGTGCTTTGAGAAGCTGTTTGCATTAGTCTAAACTAACCTTGGTTATCTTGGTCCCCTGAAAAGATTGCTTTAGCTTTGGCCATGTGACAAAATTCTAGACAAGGCGCAAAATAGGCTTGGGAACTTCTGGGAAAACTTCCTTATTATTAGAAAAGTCACTTTAGAATCAAAGATGCTTTTATCTGCCATTGGACTGTTAGTGTCTGAGTCTGGGATATGGAAATGCTGTAGCCATATTGTGACCAGGAGGATACAGAATCAGGCAGAGTAGAGAGGTGGAAAGAAGGCAGGCCCTTAATGGCATTATTGATCAACGTAATCAGTCAACTTGAGAGTCCTCCCTCCCCACCTCTGGAATTCCAGTTATGTGAGATTGTTTGAGGGCTTGTTTTTATTTGTAGTCTAAGGCATCCAACTAATATCTCCCTTCCCTTTAGTAAACAGAAACTCCCACACACCTGTAATACAAACAGGTCCAGAGCCCTATACTAAAAGTCACAGCTGGGCCGGCAGAGTGGCGCGTAGATTAAGAGCTGGCTTGGAACGCCAGAGGGCCCCAGTTCGGATCCCACATATGAGGGCCAGTGACACTGCCTTCTACAGCTAAGATGCTGAACAACAGCTCAACCTGGAGCTGGGCTGTTGTGAGTCTCCGGTGAGGGCGTAGGCTGCAGCCCCTGTGGCAGTGGGTTGCCTTGGGCTACCGTGAGTAGCCAGCAGCCAGCAGCCAGCGTGAGCGGCCAGCAGCCAGCAGCCAGCGTGAGCGGCCAGCAGCCGCAGTGTGCGGCCGTCCAGAAGCCTGCGACTGATCTGCTTCGCCTGGGAAGAGCACAATGATAGTGCCAACTTGGGCCAGTGAAGCAACATCCTCCACAACTAGACTGAAGAACAAAAGGACAGCAACTTGTCTGTTCCCCTTCTCCCAATTCCCCAATAAAAATCTTTTAAAAAAAAATAAAAAAGTATTAAAAAAAAAAGTCACAGCTGAGCACTGCTTCGCAAGTATATACAAGTACATAATAATACTTCACCTGTATACACAATGATACACACCTATATGCAGAGAAAGCATGCATCTTCCTACATACACAGGTATAGGAACACATATACACACTTTCTGACACATGCATGCAATTCCTATATACAGTACCACAGACATCAATGCACCTGGGCAATGCGCATTTTTGTACAAGAGGCACAGAGACTCACATACTGGTCATATTAATGTCAACAATGAATTCACCCATTCCTGCCCATGTCTAAACAGCCACCACGCACATACCCACAGCTCGGAGGGGCTGCTTGGCAGCAAGCTGGGTGAGAAGCCACTGCCAGAGGCCAACAGCCCCTCACAGGGACTGACAAAAAGTTCTGGAGAGAGTTAGGAAAGAAGAACTTGCAGACCAGACCAGAGCCCAGAAGGCAGGAGGTCAATTCCAGGGTGCCTTGGACATGCGCGGCAGGGCTGTTGTCACAGAGGCTGAACTACACACAGCATCAAGGAAGGCTGTGATAAGCTTGTTTTTACCCTCAAAGGGGGAAAGAAACCCCTCCCCCGCACACACACCAGCACCTCCTTCCATACTGACACAAAATCCACTTTGCCCTCCAAGGGGCTCTTTTTTGTTTTCCTTGTAGACAAACAACTGGATGAGACATTACATGAAAGTGAATTTTCACCACTGATGCCACTGGGCATTCTAGGTAGAGAGAAAAGCCATGTGTATAGTGAAGGAGGTGCAAAACAGCATAATGAGTGTGGGAGGTCCACTGATGATGAGTTGGCAGCAGAGAGTGAGAGGGCCAGATAGAAATGAGGCTGGGGAGTTTGGCAAGCGCCGCATCGAGCCCCTGGGCTTACCTCTAACTTTCACGGCCACGTCCACTTGTCCTGACCCTTGGTGCCATGTGACTTTGCACTTACGCCTTCATCTTCCATCCATTGGTCTTCTCATGACAAACTATAAATCAAATTGATAAACTGTAAATCAAATTGATAAACAAGGCATTTTGGGAGATACGGTAGCAAGCAATAAGCAGATTTCCTTTCTAGCTTGTGCATGAGGTTATGTGGGCTTTATTTGCTAAATGACCCTTTGTATTTTCCCATGACCCAGAGGAGTTACCAAGGATATTCTTCTTTCTTTTTTCCACCCAGAGTATCCATTTATTTTAAAAAATACACTGATAACTTTAGCATTGTACATAGTTCACACAGTTGACAGTGTAAATTAATCTTTCAGCAATTTCATGTTTCTAAGTTTAATAAAAAGCAATTTTCAAAATAGCACATAGGGTACAATCCCATTTTGAATAAAATGTGTGTATGTGTATTTGTTTATATGTGCATGTAATAAGGCTTGGAAGGATATTTACACCATGTGTTAAGCAACAGTTATATCCAAGTGATAAAATTATAAATGATCTTTATATACTTTAGACTTTTCTGCCTTTTTCTGAATTTTATGCAAAAAAGCATGTGCTACTTTTCTCACCAGGAGAAGATGATTTCAAACTAAAAAAAAGTATAATCTACATGTTTTTTTTTTAATTGGGGAAT
>NW_017731766.1:1158217-1236374 GCF_001890085.2 Hipposideros armiger | reverse complement strand
AGCCTACGCTGTCACCGGCGACTCATGGCAGCCCAGCTCCAGGTTGAGCTGTTGTTCAGCATCTTAGCTGTGGAGGGCAGTGTCACTGGCCCTCATATGCGGGATCCGAACCGGGGTCCTCTGGCATCCTAAGCCAGTTCTTAACCATCGCACCACTCAGCGAGCCCAAGTATAATCTACATTTTAACAAAAAGTATAAAGTTGATTGTGAGATAGTGGGAATAAGGAGAAGCTTTGAGGGAGAAGTCTCAAAAGGAGGCATGAAACCAACCTGTGCAGAATAGAATCTCCCAGGTGACTTCTGGAAACTTGACCTGCCCTTACCAAGAGAGCTTTGTGGCCCATCCTCTCAACCAAGGCCCAACAGGTAAAGAGGATCAGAGCAATGGCTCCAATCTCAAGGAAGGTCTGATCTAGGTGGAAGGATGGGTCACCTATGCATGAAGAAAGCATACCTGGCAATAAATGCGAAATGAGCTGGGGAGAGAACTCACCTGGAGGTTGGGAAATACGGGTTCTGTTCCCATTTCTGGCCCCCGGTGACCTTGGGCAAGTCGCTTTACCTCTGTGAACCTCAATCTGCTTATCTGTCAAAGAGATATAAAGACAATAATCCGGATGCTGTGATAATCAGATGAGATAACTTATCTGTGACTGCTTCTTGAACTCTGAGGTGTGGTATAGGTCACCTTTTCATGTGCAACAGGGCCTCCAATGCAGAAGAATCCTCCTTTAAGGTGGAAATTCAGACCCAAGCAGTAGGTAAGTGGAGGAGGCTATTTGGGGGCAGGGCCACCTTTGGAGGGACCTTTAAAATCCCACCCCGTGAGCTGCAGATGGCACAGTTCTGACATTATAGAATATAAAGTCAGGAGGGCCATCATGCCTCAGCCCAAAGTCCTGCACAGCCAGGCCCCCTCTGTCCACCCCAAGGAGAAAAAAAAAGGAGCAGCCACCTCCTGGCCTTCTCCGAATGTCCAGCCCTTTCCATCATTTAACTGCCTGCTCTGGATAATTACTTTGCTCCTGCTTATGCGCTTAGAGCAATGGTAGTTCCTAATAACTAGGCTTAATAAGGCTGAATTATAATGAGCGTCCTGCGGAATTACACACCACATTAACACCAAATGAGTTCATTAGATATTCATTAGGAGTGATTCCTGCGGCTGCCACAGGAATTCATCACAGTTATAGCCAGCGGAAGGAGAGGGGGGCATGAATAATCACACGGGGAACTGGATGAAGACCTTTTGGCATCTGACTTTGGCCAGAAGCAATAATTTTCCAGGGTCATGAGCTGCTTTGGTTGAAGTTTGGAGGTGAGGTTGCCTGGATGTTGTTGGGAGCAACCTCCCAGGCTTCCTCGTTCTGGTCCCAGCCAGGATTAGACCGGTAGACATGGAGGTGGGCCATCTTCTTTTCCAGTCCTGGAGAGCTGAGGTATCATATAGAGGATTTATAGTTCTTGTGTGCCTGGCATGCATTTCCCCTTCCTCTGTAAGAGCACTTCCATGTTCCTTGAAGAGCTACTCCTCCCCGTGCCGCACATGGGTCTTCGTAGGACTGCCAATCAAGATCCTCCGTCCACCCCAGGAGTGGATACACATCCCTAGCTAGGCCAATTGGATTTTCTCTCTTGGTACTTTTTTTTTTCTCTTGGTACTTTTTAATTAGCGAGTATTTATTAAGTATGTGCTAGGTACCAGGCCCCTTTCTACGTACCTTCAAGTACTGAGTTAGCCAATCCTCTCATGCCCATAGGAGGCAGGTTTAATTGTTAGTCCCCTTCTGCCAACAAGGAATCCCAAGCACAGAATTTGTGACCTGTCCCAGTGATACAGCCAGTTATTGGCTGGGAATTTGAGTCTTAAGTAGTGCTATAAGGATGGAGGACGGTTGAAAGTGATTCGTTGAACGGTAGTGCCCTAAGGAGAAGAAATAAGAAGTCTTTCCTTTTGCTCCCTGGTGCTATGTGCTATTTGAGGTCTGGTGGTTTAACTTTTGATTCCTTCTATGGGCTTCCCCCTACCCTCCCAAGAAATTTCTCTCTCTCTCTCATTCTCTCTCTCTGTCTGCTCAGTGTCTCTTACTTACATCTAGAAGAGCCTTGACTAATTCCTGAGCCAATCAACAAATACCTGTGAAGCATGTACTACAGGCCCGCCCTGGGACAGTTGCTGTACAAGTCACACAGAACCATAAGGCAGACTTCCTTCCAGCTAGCTACAGCTCAGAAAAGCAACAGTGACAATTTAATCATATGCTCTCCTATGCAGGTTTTAAGTGGAAGAGTCAGACCTCGGTGGACTGGATCAGGAGGAGAAAAGGCTTTATGGAGGGCACAGTACGTGATTTTGGGTGAGAGGTCACTGTCGTGGACACCTTCGGGGCATCTGCTCACCCCACAGTCCCTCTTCAAAAACTGTCCCTCTCCACCAGAGCAGCTGGCCCTGATGGCCAAGGTGGTACCTCATGACCCCACTGGTGGAACAGAGCATCTGCACCCCTGTCTATGTTTAGTGAACTCCCCACTGCATGGGGCCACCCATGGGTGGAAGGTGGAGTCCACCTCCCAGTACAAAGCTGAAAAGACCAGATACTCATGTCCCCATCACCCTGTGGCAGTGAGGTGCCTGCCATAACTTGGGCTCAACCAATCAGACATTCCCACTGGGATATTTCTTGTGCAGCTTGTGAGGCAAAGAAGCAGGGACCAGGGACTCCATTCTGGTGATTGTGGGGGCCATGTCCAGTGCCCAAGGGAGTGGTGGCTGCAGTGCCAGTATGCAGCGCCACTGTTGATAAGGGGTGCAAACTGCCCAGTCCAGCTTTTGGTGATATCAGCAATGGGATTCTCACAAAACCATTTCTGTGATGTGACTGTGGCTGTGGTTCTAGCTGCTTGTCCACTCCTTGTTTTCCAAGCTGGAAAATTCTGTGATCTAACTGATATCCTTACAATAAATTCCTTTTCTGCTCAAATCAATTTCCATTGCTTGCAATGAAGAGCTCCATCTTCCTGCTCACAGCTGATTGGATCAGAGGTGGACACCTGACTCATGATAGACTAATCAGATTATCTCTCTCCTGAATTAGCTTTTGAAAGTCCTGTTGTCTGCATGCACGAGGGGGGGAGGGGGAAAGAGAAAGAGAGAGAGAGAGATTTCTCCAGTTCCTTATGAAGCCCTCTGTTTCTACCCCCTTGGGTTCCCAGAGTTGCCCCTGCATCCTTAAAATATGAGTGAAGAGTGAAGACAGGGAATATATAAAATGAAGTCACTTTAACCAGGCTGCTAAAATTATTAATAATTATGAAGGTTGAGGCATGAAGAAATACCCTACTCTAACTAGCCTGGAAACTTAAACTTTTTCAACTTTCCAGTATGTCAATACCTGGAAATACATCTGGTCATATATCAGACATCCAGATAATCCTCTGATCATTCCCTGAAGGACTCACCTGATATCTGGGCCACCTGACATCCACTTGACATCCATTATCCAGACGACCGGGTATGACCAGACCTCCTGGCATCAGACTGATAACCATCCTGGACCAATCCTAGGGCTAAGAATGCAGGACTGATTATTCTCAACAGTGCACTTTTTACTATAAGAACTCTTAACATTTCTTCTGCAGAACACTTCTGGGTTTTTGCATAACTGGGTTTCAAGTTTGCAAACTCTAAGACCCTTGAATAAATCTTTACCATTAGTTTCTACAATAGCTCAAGCCTCCAGACTCTTTTTGAGCTCATGTGACAAATATTAGATTGAATCAAATAAAATTGTCTCTATAGATCAAAAAGGTCAAATATCAATTCTGTACAGTATAACCTAAAGTTCCTGTTTTTTTTTAATTGGGGAATTGGGGGGATGGGAACAGTGCTGGGGAATTGGGGGAAGGGGAACAGACAAGTTGCTGTCATTTGGTTCTTCAGTCTAGTTGTGGAGGATGTTGCTTCACTGGCCCAAGTTGACACCATCATTGCGCTCTTCCCGGGCGAAGCAGATCAGTCGCCAGCTTCTGGACGGCCACTCACTGCGGCTGCTGGCCACTCACGCTGGCAGCTGGCTACATATGGTAGCCCATGGCAACCCACTGCCACAGGGGCTGCAGCCTACGCCATCGCCGGTGACTCACAGCAGCCCAGCTCTCGGTTGAGCTGTCAGCATCTTAACTGTGGAGGGCAGTGTCACTGGACCTCATATGTGGGATCCGAACCAGGGCCCTCTGGCATCCCAAGCCAGTTCTTAACCATCGTGCCACTCGGCCGGCCCTAAAGTTCCTGTTTTTGACCTAAGCTAGCTCAAGTGGTTTTCCTTACAACCCAAAGGGCTTTGTCTACAATGGTCAGACATTCCATCAGCTCAAAAGTAGGGAGTGGAACAGGCAGAGACAGAGCAGAAGCAGAAAACAAGGGTATTTCCCTGTTGGCAATGATTGTGTGCCCTGCACACCAGTGGCTGCAGGACTTGCCATCTCACCTCTGGGCACCGTATCTGAGGTCACCATCCACCACCAGCTTATGACCCATGAACATCCAGAGGAACTTCAGCCCCATACCACTCATCTCAAAAAATACTATTCATGTGAATAAACAGTCTTGAATAATGCTCCTGTTTTTGTTTTCTCCACATTATAGTGTTGCCGACTCATGTGTGCACTTCTTTCTACCCAACCTAATTATCCAACAATAGGGAACCAGTTAAATAGTTGTGCTATATCTATGCAATGAATTACTATATGGCCATTAAAGTGACGGCTGGGGCTGGAGTGGGCATTCAGGTGGTGGGAGTGATATAGGAGACCTGATAAAACTAGTTATTATGGGAAATGGGGCTGAGAACCACCCAGTGATGAGGGGAAGAACCACAGAGCTGTTTAAAACCTGGCTGAGGAAGGACTATTAATTTGTAATGGTGTCACCCTTCACTGTGCCTTTTCTTCTGGTCGTAGTCAACAGTCCTAGTGATGGGAGGTGAAAAGACAAAATTCTTTTTTGTCCAAACACGGGAACTGGGAAGTCAAGGTGATAAAGAACACTGAAGGTCCTGGCAGAGGAAGTGATGCATCCGTGAGCTGGATAGAAAAGGAAGTGAGGCTAAGAGTAGGGGAGGAACTGGGGGGAAGGGGATGAGCTGTGAGGCTCGGAGCTTCATTTAGTGCAATGATGACTGCTTCTTCTAATGGGTATCTCCATTCCCTAACGCATAGCCTGGGGCTCAGTAAATGCACACTGAATGAATGAATGAATGAATACATGGGTTATAACTCTGGTATTAGAGCCAGAGACTGGCGTTGTGTTTTTCATCAGAGAGCCAGGAGTATTCACAGTGGTGGCCAGGTCAGGAATAACTCAGTTGAAATCTGAGCTTCATCAACGACAAGCCGTGTGACCTTGGACAAGTCACCTAACCTTTCTGAGCCCCAGACTTTCTTTTCTGTAACTAGGTATAATAACAGCTCTCTCAGAAGTCGGTTGCATGGATCGAAGGAGATGCTGTATGTTGAGCACTTAGCACAGCGTCTTACACTTTGAGATCACAGGAGCAATAATGGTCTCCAAGAGCCTGTTGGTTCTGAGGCTGCATCCAAATCAAACTGCTGTATTTAGTTAGAAGACATGAGCGCAGGATCTGAAGCTAGACTGCCTCTTCCACTTACTGACTGACTGTGACATTTGTGAGCCTGTTTCCTCATTTACATAGTGGGGAGAACATCAGGCTGCCTAATGGACTGGTTGGGAGAATTGGGTGTTAACTCACATAATAAACCATTTAGCACCCCTCCCAATAGATGGAATCGGCAGTATTTCCTATCAGCCGAGATGGAGAAGTCCATTGGAGGAACAGGCTTTGTGGAGGGTGGAAGAACAGAAGTTTTGGACATGTTAAGTTTGAGATGGCATTAGACGTGAAGTGAAGCTCTTAGGGAGGCAGTTGGATATAAATCCAGAGGGGAGGTCTGAGATGGGGAAAAATTCGGGAGTCACCAGCATATAGCTGATATTTAAAGCCATGGACTGGATGAGATCACCAGGGGAGTGACTGCTCAGAGAAAACACGAGAAGGAGGACTGAACTCTGGGGCCTCTGACACTTAGCGATGATGGAGATAATTGTCACAGCAAAGCTGGTGACCAGACACAGTGATGTTGAAGCACACAGCTACCTCTGTCTCCGCCATATTTACTTAACACACTCTATATACTCTGTGCCAGGCTCTGAGAAAACTGCTTTACAAAAATTAACTCATTTAACGCTCATAACAACGCTTTAAGTTAGGCCCAGTTATTATCCCCATTTTGCAAGTGAGAAAACTGAGGCATAGGAAGATAAGTAACTTGCCTGAGGTCATTCAGCCAGCAAGTGTCAGAGCTGGGATTCAAATCCAGGCAGCCGGGCCTCAGAGTCCCTTCCTCTTCTAATTTCTAATTCTAATTTCTAACTGTGGATAAACAAAGTGCTCACTGGACTTGCTAAGAACATGCTAAATTTCTTAGCCGCTGATAGAGCAAGGAGAATCACCACGCAGTAACTTGCCCTCAGAGGTCCCGTTTAACCTTGACGTTCTAGGATCCACCCCAATCGGCATTTCAGATTCTTGGCTGAGGAAAGCAGAAGGGGCCTTGATCAAGGACTCTGTAACGCTCATTAGTCACTTATTTCATGCGGGGCCCTGGCAGCTGCCCAGGATAGGTCAGGGGGAGGCCCAGGGCTCCTCTAATCAGGGACTCAAGCGTCTTCATTTCCTGCTCCCTTCACTCGTTACTCTCAGAATAATGGTGACTGATCTGAGGCCGGAGCCAGAGTCCAGGTGGGAAGTTGGGGTGGCCCAGAGGGGATTAGCCTTGGGGTCCTTTTTATCTCCATTGGGGTTTGGTGGCTTTATTGGTTCAATTGCCCTATAAAACTTCACTGTGATACAAGGCAGTTTGAATTCATTCACCCTTCTTGAAAGGCTCTCAGTGAGTGGCGGATGGAAAAGGTAAACCCCAGGTGAAGAGGGAGAGAGGCAGGGCATAGGTGGGTGCACGGCTATGCGTCAGATGTACGCATAGACTCCAGGGAAGGGGAGAGGAACACAGCTGACTCAGGTGTTCCAGTGCCAACGTTGTCCTTTCCACACCCCCACCACTCCCATGTGCCATTGACCCTGACCTTGGATGAGTAGCTACTAAGGAGAAAACAGTCCTGGCCATGCAGAAGAAAGTCAGTGGAAAAGGGAGCAACATGGGGGCCTGCACAGGCCATCTGCGCCATCCTGCCAGCTCTGCTCACATCCTCTGGCGAGGAGATTCTCAGGGTAACTGTGTATCACAACCACGGGGGAACTTATCAAACGCAGACTCCAGGGCCCCACCCAGGCCTACCGAATCAGAACTTCTGGGGGTCAGGGCCCAGGGATTTCTATTTTTCACAAGCCCTCCCCTCCTGCCCCCTCAGCAGTGTATGATGAAGACCATGCTTTGAAGAACACAGCCTCACAGCCTGTTCCAGACTGATCTGAACAAATAAAAAGAAATCAACGGTATCCCAGTGCCTGCCAGGCACACATTCATAAGGAAGTGTGAAATGCATCCTCTCTCCTTGAAGGGATTACAATCTAATTGGGAGATAAAAGACACACTTTGTGAAGAGTTAAATGAATGCTACAATAAGTAGTAATTCAAAACAATAGGCTGATAGGCTGGACAAATTGGCAATGAGTGGGAATAACAGTATCATTCACTGACCACCTATGAAATACTAGATCCTGTGCTACACACCTTATTTATATACTCTCATTTAATCCTCATTTAATCTCATTAAAAGCTCCGGTATTTTTATCTCCACTTAATAATGATGAAATTAAGGCTTTGGCTTATTTGTCAGGTCCTCTCAGATCAGCCTTTCCTGATCCTTAGGAGGTAACTGGTGTGATGTCTCTTTTCCCACGATATCTCAGTGGCCTTTATCTCATTTATCACACCATGTTGTCATTGCCTGTTTACTAGGCTTGGTCTCCCACAAGATTTAAGGACAGATGTTTGGTAGTTCCAGAGTCTAGTGCACAGTAGGTGCTCAGGTAATGTTTGCTGAATGAATATAGGTTGTGTGTCTGAAGTATCAGAGCTAATAGGTGAAGACTAATACAATACCTATGACTCTAAATCCCAGGTTTCCCTTCAGCCATTACAAGAGGATGGCACAAAGTAGGGGATAGGGGGCTGGCCGAGTGGCTCATTTGGTTAAGAGCTCGCTTAAGAGTGCGAGCTCTGAGCAATAGGGTCGCAGGCTCTATTCCCAGCCCGAGCTGAGCTGCCAACAGGTGGCAGGATGACTCAGCTAAAAAAAAAAAACAAACGAAAAAAAACAAAGTAGGGGATAGGTTGGAGTAATCAGAGAAGGCTCCCTGGAGGAGCTGGTGCTGAAAGTATAATTTGGAAAGAGAGATGAGAGGTGAGCAGTCATTCCAGGCAGGCCAAGGCATGAAGGTGGGATTCAACAAAGTGCACACTTCTTCCAAGACTAGAGACCTCAGGGGGTTTTAGGAGGCTGCACCCTATGCCAGCTTACCCACCAATTGTCACCTTATATTTAACTTATATTCTAAGTGCTGCTGTTAAATTATTTGCCTCCCAGGTTTACAGGAAAATGACAAATGCCCTATTGTTTTTCCATGCCTAGCTCAGGGTGACATAATGTATTCTATTAGTGGATTTCTCCATTTGGAAAGTCCCTTTTAATAATGAATGGGATAGTTTTCAGTTTCTATGAAGAAATAAGATTCAGTAATGTCTATGATATAGTGCTAATTGGGGGGGGGGAAGAGGAGCAAAACAAAACAGTATTTTTTTATTTCATTTTTGTTAAAAAGAACATAAAATGTGATAAGCACAGACATGTTTGTGCGCATATGGGAAACATTTAGAAATTCATGTACTGAATTTATCAGCAGCTGGTTCTGAAAATGAGATGCAGTGGAATCTGGGACTGTCACCTTTACCCAGTTTTGTTTGTTTGTTTGTTTTTTTAAAGATTTTCATTGGGGGATTGGGGGACGGGAACAGTGCTGGGGAATTGGGGGAAGGGGAACAGACAAGTTGCTGTTGTTTTGTTCTTCAATCTAGTTGTGGAGGACGTTGCTTCACTGGCCCAAGTTGGCATCATCATTGCGCTCTTCCCGGGCGAGGCAGGTCAGTCGCCAGCTTCTGGACGGCCGCTCACAGCGGCTGCTGGCCACTCACGCTGGCTGCTGGCTACACATGGTAGCCCATGGCAACCCACTGCAGCAGGGACTGCAGCTTACACCATCGCCAACAACTCACGGCAGCCCAGCTCCAGGTTGAGCTATTTTCAGCATCTTAGCTGTAGAGGGCAGTGTCACTGGACCTCATATGTGGAACCCGAACAGGGGCCCTCTAGCATCCCAAGCCAGCTCTTAACCAATGCGCCACTTGGCCGGCCCTACTTTACCCAGTTTTGAGCTTCTGTCCTTTTAAACATTGAGTATGTATTAATATTACAATTTAAAAACAAGACCCTATGATGGGATTAAAGGTAGCTTTTAGTTTGTTTTGTTTCTCCCAAATTTTCTACATTGAGCATTTATTACTTTATAATCAGAAAAGTAAAAACCCTTTCCTCCATACACATTGTTAAAAAGAAAGGAAATAGATTCTCAAGATGGCACAATTTGTGATGTTGGGGTGGGGGCAGAGTACTTGGGGAAAGCACTAAAGATGCTTTAAACTCTGAGTCCCGAGAAATTTAGCACCTAGGCAGGATGGATATAAACCAATTCCGTCCTAACTTGGCAAAGCATGTTAAGAGCTCCGAGAATGTTCCAGATCCCATAAATTTGTAATCCCATTCTGGGGCTTTAGCTCAAGGAAATGCTTTAAAAAAAAAAAATCCTCTGCTATGAAGCAGCTCACTGTGGCCTGGCATTCAATGGGGTGAGGTGGGAACCCCCTAAAAGTCCAACAGCAAACATTATGCAGCCATTTCTAACAATTAATATGGCAGCTTTTTAGAAACATAGGATTGTGTTTGCCAACTAATGCTGAGCAAAGAAAAGTAGAATGGAACATTGCATCTACATGGTGATTGTGGCTATTATATGCCTCTTATAATGAGTCAGTGAGAAAGAAAGGATGAAAGAGAGGACAGAGAGAACTCTGAAAGAGGGAGGAAGAGAACAGGAAAAATAAAAAGAGTTACAGTGTAACGGGATTAGGGAGGATTTTTAGAAATGTCCTTAAATGATGTTGAAAGGTGTTTCAGTAGTAAATGTGAACTATACACAGGGGCTCTGTGACTTTGGGCCAAGTTACTTAACTTCTCTGAACCCCAGTTTCCTTCTTGTTAAAATGAGGACAATAACTGTATCTACTTCATAGAGTTGTTTTGGGGGTAAATGAGATAATCCATGTAAAACACTCAGCATCGTGCCCGATGTATAATAAACACTCCATGAATGTTACCTATTATTGTCATTGTTATTTCATCGTTTTTATCTATGAGGAAAAAGTCTCATATTCTCTAGGTGGGAGCATAAAGTGATACAGCCTTTCAGAAAGGCAGCAGAGTAATAGATACATACATTTTAGATGCAAAAACCCTTTGTTCCAGGAATCTTATGTCTAGGAATTTATCCTTAGCAAATAATCTTAGTAAATAATCTGACGTATATACCAAGAGGCGGGAACAAGAATGTTTATCTCAGAGTTATTTATAATAGAATAAAATTGGAAACAACCTAAAGGTCCAACAATAGTTACAGAAATAATGAAACATACATGGAATAGAATACTCTGGGACTATGAAGAATATGATATACATTGAAGTAATGGCTTAGACATGTACCTATATCATTACATAAAAAGGTTACAGAACAATATAATCTCATATACACTATATATACGTACAACATCCTAGTATACAATATGGAATGGCCTTTGCTCTCAAATATGCTTCATGTAATGCATATAATGTAGACCTGTGGTACATGTGAGGAATACACACACACACACACACACACACACACACACACACACAGAGACAGTGCCAAAAAAATGTATATACATTTTAAAATAACATCTCTTAAAATGTATATACATTTTTTAATTGGGGTGCCAAAAAATGTATACACATGACTTGTATTCATCTTCTGTCATCGGTATACTCGTATATTGAGTATTACAATTTTAATACAGTTTTTCCCTTTCTTAAAATGTGTATACATTTTTTTGCACCCTCTGTATATAAGAAAGTATATGTATGCATTTTAAAGTCTAGAAGGATAGATACTCAACTGCGGTCAAGGGTCGTCTCTGCCAGGACTGTCAGTTGCTCTGAATTATAAAATTTATATATTGGGTTGTCGGAAAAGTCATGACGTATTTTTTTCTATGTTTTTCATTGCAAAAATGCATCATGGCTTTTCCAATAACCACATATATATATAATTTAGCATCAGAAAAAACATGATGATGAGTGTGTGAATGTGTGTGTGTGTGTGTGTGTGTGTGTGTGTGTATTGGGGGTTTTACTGTGTGTTTTTATGGTTTTTTAAAAAATAAGACCCCTGGGGCCGGCCGAGTGGCGCGATGGTTAAGAACTGGCTTGGGACGCCAGAGGGCCCCGGTTCGGATCCCACATATGAGGGCCAGTGACACTGCCCTCCACAGCTAAGATGCTGAACAACAGCTCAACATGGAGCTGGGCTGCCGTGAGTTGCTGGCCACGGCGTAGGCTGCAGTCCCTGTGGCAGTGGGTTGCCATGGGCTACCGTGTGTAGCCAGCAGCCAGCGTGAGCGGCCAGCAGCCGCAATGAGCGGCCGTCCAGAAGCCGGCGACTGATCTGCCTCTCCAGGGAAGAGCGCAATGATGGTGCCAACTTGGGCAAGTGAAGCAACGTCCTCCACAACTAGACTGAAGAACAAAACGACAGCAACTTGTCTGTTCCCCTTCCCCAATCCCCCAGCACTGTTCCCATTCCCCCGATTCCCCAATAAAAAAAATCTTTAAAAAAAAAATAAAAAAAAAAAAAAATAAATAAATAAATAAATAAATAAATAAGACCCCTGGCTGGGGTATGTAATTCCAAGATTGGAGACTGAAGACTGGCAAAATGTGGCCAAGTTGCTTTCATCAGGTTAGAAGCTACTGAGTCCCAGGTCTGGGGGCGAGTAACTGTGGTGAATTCTGCTTTGAATAGAAATGATGGGGAGTCATGGCAAGAGACCTGCACAGTTTTTCTTAATAATAAAGACAGCTGAGAGCCTTTGTAGAGTGCTTTATATTTTGCACTGTCAACCTGTTGGATCTAGAGGACAGTCCCATGACACAGGAAGGGCAGGAATTATCACCAAGGAGATGGCGTCCCCACATGTGAAGTGGTGTCAGAAGACTGAACAGGAACCAGAAGTCAGGGGTCTGAACTCATAGCCTGCCCAGCTGTGAAGCTCAAGCAAAGTAAAATTCATCAAGCTCCCAGCCCATGCGTGGCACACAGCGGGTCTCCACACACCCTGGCACCGCCTCCTCCAGGTCGGCTCCCTGGGTCCATGGGCTGCTGCTTTACTCTGCTTGCATTATCTGCACCCTTCTTGTATCTGTTCTCCTTCAAGTCCTCTTTGCTGCAACCACATCCATCGTTTCCTTTCATCCTGGCCCTTCTCGCCTTCATCACACTGTTCCCTTATGCTAGCAGGTTGTCTTTCTACATTCTCAGCCTCCTGCAATGTACTGCTTCTCTAGACATCCAAATGCCATTGTCCCTTCAAAACGCCATCCTGTATCAGATGCCGTCTCCGACACAAAGATGCACCAGCCAGCCGGACACCACTGCTCCTTCCCCATGTCCCAGGCCACACGCCTGCCTTTCCTTCAGGACACGTCCCATCCTGTTTGCATGAGAGCTCTCTGCAGGTGTGTGTTCTGTCTCTGGACTAGGCTAGAAGTTTTCTTGGGAAGGGTGTATGTCTCATTCAGTGTTTCCTCAGTGCCGGCTCTACACGCAGGAGGTGCTAGATGCACTTTGGTCAATGAATGAGGGGGTGAAAGAGTACATGTGGGGTGATGAGGAGGGATGGAGGGCAGGGCATGGGTGAGTGGAGGGAGGGAGGGATGGGAAGAGTGGATGACACCCTAAACCCCAAGGCCATGCTGGCCCTGGCATTGCTGGGAATGGCAGTAGGGTTGCAGCCAGCATTTCCCAGGTGAATAACCTCAGGGCTCTGCTCCTCCAGGTCCTGCCCATGTTGTAAAACAGCAAGCACGCCCTCTTCAGGGGAGGGAGGCGAGTAGTGGGGTGATGTCGGGGCTGAGCCTCATCATCTGGGAAGGTTTATAAGCTGGGAAACCAGGCTGCTCAGCACCACGAACCTTCATCATCTCCCTGCTTCCTGGCAGCATGGCCTTCAACGGCAAGTACGAGATTGAGAGCGAGAAGAATTATGACGCGTTCATGAAGCGCCTTGGTGAGTGGGGTCCTGGGTATACCTTCCCTGGATTGATCTGTAACAGCCAGCTCTGGGCCAGGAATCCGAATTCCTGGGGTGAAGCGGGACAGGACTTCATTTATTCATTCATTGACTCCCTCATTTGTTGAGCAACTACTGTATCCCAGGCTCTCAGGCTAATAAGAACTATAAGACTATTTGACTTTAAAACATTTAGAGAATATTAATATCTCTACTTTACTGATAGAAAACTTGAAGCCCAGCGAAGCTGAGGGACAAGTCCAAGGTCACACAGTTAGAAATTGGTGAAGTGGAGACTTGACTGATTTACTCATTCAAACATTTTTTAAACACCTGCTCTATGCAAGCGCCAACCCAATGTTACTGATGGGGTGCCTCTGCATGACTTGCCCAAGGTCACTCTGTAAATCAGTGGCAGAGGCCATTAGACCTCAGGACCTTATGATGAGATTATGAGTGGTGTCATCACATCCTGCCTTGTAAGAGGTGGCCAAGGGGTTAGCATAGAGACTAGGTTTGATACGCCACTTATTCACTCAGTCATTCTGCAAAGGCCTCTTACTGTGTTAGGCTTTTGGGGCAGAGATTAAAGACCCCACTCATCTCACCACTTACTCAATTTGCAACACTGATTGTGAGGAACCAGTGAGACAGTGGACTTGACAATCCTGCAGAAGGCTTGGTGCACTATCTAAGTCTGAGGCAGTGCACCTGTCAAGACTCAGAGAATAGCCCCAGGGGACCAGTACCCTACATCTTGGTGGCAAAGAGGCCTCAAGAGCAGTACCAGTGGGCCCTGGGGCCTTGGGGGACGCAAGAGCCCTTCTGAGTCAATTATTGGGAGTGGCCCTGAAAGAACAGTGACCTGGCCTCACTTACAACAGTCTAGTGTGGAGTTATAAGTCAGCCCGGCTCAGCTCTAGACCCGCTTCTGCTGATATCCTCCACTGAGCTGCTGGGAAGCCCCTTTCCTGCCCTGGGTTGTCATTTCCTAACCTGTGAAGTAAGAGCCTTAGAAGGCAGTCTTGAAGGTCTCACTCACTCTAGAATTTTGTGAGTTTGGCAAGTTTCTGTTCTACTTGTAGTATGTTATTATCAGAAGAGCAGCTATTATCTATTGAATGTCAACTATAGGGCAGGAGTTTTTTGAGACACACTTGAATCCTGGCAACAGCCCTGTGAAATGGGCCTTATTATCCCGATTTTTGTGGATGAAAACCCTGAGGCGTGGAGAGGTGCTTGTCCAAGCAGCATGGCAGCATGGCTCATGGTAGACCTGGGATTTGCGCTTTTAACTGTCAGTCAGGCTAGCCTGCCTCAGCAGAGGTGAACCATTTCTCAAAGCTGTAGGTTGAAAGTAGCTCTTATACAGCCCCTCTGCTTGTCCCCGGTCCCAGGGCTCCCCAGCGACGCCATTGAAAAGGGTCGCAACTTCAAGATTGTCACGGAGGTGCAGCAGGACGGGCAGAATTTCACCTGGTCTCAGCACTACCCCGGGGGCCACTCCATGACCAACAAGTTCACAATTGACAAGGAATGTGACATGGAGACCATGGGAGGCAAGAAATTCAAGGTGAGAAGCCACTGGCCACCCCTCCCTCCTTCCCCACGCCTCTGGCTCACTTCTGGGTCTCAAACATGTCCCCTGGGGCTGCCCCTCAACCTGAGGTGTCTTTCTTTAGTTTACCTTCCAGCATTAAGAGCTTGAATTACTGGACAATTTAACCATTCCTAGGTTTTAATGCTACCATCAATAATAAAACTATAATGATCATAAAAATTGTTAACATTTGCTGAACAATTAATATATGCCAGACACTTGCCGAAAACTTCACATGTTAATAGTTAATTCTACAAAGTCACTATAGTTACTACCCTGATTTACAGATGGGGGACTTGGGCTGAGCTGGGGGTGGGTAGTGGGAGGGCAGACCTTCACACCCAGGCAGCTTGGCTCCAGGGAGCAAAACCCCTTTTTCATGCTGCCTCCCAGTGTCGCCTGGAGATTAATAGCCCAGGCCCTAGAATCAGAGTCATCTGGGTTTGAAACTGCAATCTCAGGCAGCAAAGAAGTGAAAGGTGGCTGTTTGTCCTCACCCTACCCATTCTGGCCCTTCCAGTCTTCCACCCATTGTGGGTCCCCCGCTGTAGCCCCCAACCATGACCATGAGAACTTTGGGCCTCAGGCCAAGGTGGAGAATAAGTAGTCATAATGTTCCTATTCTGCCACTTGGGGTACTTTAAACATTTAACAGTCTCTCACAATGTCTTTCTGTGTCAGCACATGTTGACCTGTCTTATTCTTTTTAATGGCAGCACAGTAGCCTATAACCTAGGTTGGATATTATAATTACAATTATAACCAATGCTGCAATCCACACCCTTGGACAACATCATCATCATCCTAATAATGGTGATCATCACTAACCCCGTCGTTAACAAGGAGGGCTGGCCACGTGCCTGGCAGTGTTCTAAGCACTTTACACATGTCATGTTAAATCACTTAGTCCTCACAGTAACTCTGAAGTGGGTACAGTTATACCCCATTTCAGTGACGAGAAAACGCAGGCACAGTAAGGTGAGGGACTGGCACAGGTAATCTATACCTTTCAATCTATGTAATCGTATACCTATGAAACAAATTAATTCCTAGAGGGGGACTGCCGGGGCTACCGGCGGGCCCTTCCTCCCTGAGCGGCTGGCCCGCGTTTGGGGTCCTCTGCCGACTCAGACTCAGTGCCCTGCTTCTCTTCCAGGCCACCGTGAGGATGGAGGGTGCGAAGGTGGTGGTGGACTTCCCCAACTACCACCAGACCTCGGAGATCGTGGGAGACAAGCTGGTGGAGGTGAGTGTCCTCTGCATCCTGGGAGGGCTGGTGTGCTTTTCTGCTCCCCCGCCCCCCAAGCTATGTCTCCTGAGGGACAGGCCTGTGGGCAGCTGGCTTTATGGCCCTTCCCTAGGGCAGGGTCCTGTGCTGAGTGCTGGCTGCACATCATCTCATCTGATCTTTGCAACAACCCTGCTACGCAGGGGCTTTTATCTGCATTTTACAAGTGAAGAGCCTGAGGCACAGGGAGGCTAAGTGATTAGCTGGAGGGCGCATATGAGTAGCTTTTATGGCAGAGCTGGTATTTGATTATAGGCAGCCTGACTCATGCCCATACTCAGCGACCTCAGACGCCCAAGTCTGGAAGCCATGGGACCCTCCCCAGCACATCAATGAAGGGCGAGTCCAGGTGGGCTCTGCAGGGGCAGCTGCCACCCCGCTCCACTTCCGCAAGAGACTTCAGGCCCTTCCTGCTAGATCTGCTTTTTCAAGAGAAGCTGGAAATTTGCACTGCTATGTGAAGTCTCCAGACTATTAAACGTTGGCAACTAATCGACCATTTTTCAAAATGCTGGCAGGGCCAGGATTAAAAGGGCCAACACACACACATCGGTGAACTGACCCCTCCCACTCTGTGCGTGCTCTGTAAACACGGGTGGGAGGTGCTGCCCTGGAGGCCCTTCCTCTCACCTCCGTTTCTCCCCCTGGGGGCTCCAGAATTTTCCCCAGGTGAAAGAAATGGACATGATGTTGAAAAGGAAAAGCTTGCTGCTTTCCTCTGCAGGGTATCAGGACCACCTGGTGACCCGGGCACATTCCATGGCAGCCTGTCTTGATGGCCTCGAGCCTAGCACTGCACATAGGGGGCCTTCACTGAATAGCATCTTCTTGCCTGCTTCTTCCACAAAACCTTAAGCTTTCCGAGGGCAGGGACCACATCTGCCCATCACCAAGCACTGGTGCCCCATAAACGCTAAATGGTGCAGAGGGTGGGTGTGGCCTCTTGACCTTAGAGGGGTTCCTTGACTGCTCAGAACTTCTGTTTTCTCATCTGTATGACGCGGACAACCTCATCATAGGGCTGTTGGGAGGATTCAACGGGAGAATGGGCAAGGCCTGGTGAGCTGAAATGAACAGACAGGTGGACAGTTATGTGGAGAGTCCCATCACCCATGTCATCTGCTTAGCACTTTCATCACATTGAGTCAGTGCAGTGACTCAAGTAACAAATTGGGAAACTGAGGCCTAGAGAAGTGGTGCAACTGACTCACTTCGACTCAGGGCTGGAATTGGAGGCGGCCTTCCTACAGCTGTGTCTCATGGTCATCTTCGCCTTGGGGTCCCTGCACTGACTCCCTCTTTTCTGGCTGCTTCCTTCAGATCTCCACCATTGGAGGAGTGACCTATGAGCGCGTGAGCAAGAGGCTGGCCTGAGCAAGCAGGCAGGGCTCCAAGGAGACTACCAAGCAACCAATAAAATTGGCACATGAACAGATGTTTTGCTCACTCCAGAAGCTCTTTCTCTGTGTTTTCTGGTGTCGTGGGCCATTTCTGGCTGGGTGAGGGTGGGAAATCCCCGAGGATGGCTGCACAGGCCCAACCTTGGCCCTGGGATCCCTGTGGGATCTGCATCATGGCAGAGGGAGAATTGAATGTGGACTGAACACTCCTGAGCCACTGGGAAAAGCCAAAGGCGGTGCTCAAGAAGCACGGTGGGCACGCTTCTGTGGACCCTTCACCCTACCCTGCCACCCACCACTCTGTGGGTGAGACGATCCTTTAAAGGGACAAATGTCACCTGGGAGGGGTGACGCACTGACTCTGAGATGGGCCTCAGGACAAGCATATCAGAACTGGTGTGTGTGGGGGGAGGTAGGATTGGTACTTCTAGGAAAGGCCCCCGGCTGCCGGGCTCCAAGGCTGCGCAGACCCTGGATGGACACTCGGGGCTTTAGCCGGGAAGGTGTAGCCCTGGTGCTGCTGTTAATTTGCTGTGGAGTCATCCCTCTGGGCCTCAGTTTACCTATTGGTACGAAAAGGGGTCAGGAGGACCAATGAGGGAATGAGGAGAAATGAATAGCCTATGAGATGGTGGCAGGGCAATGCTGGGATGTCATGGTTTGGACTAGTAGCTTGGGCAGGAGGGCCTGGGAGGAACTGTGAGAGGCTGCGGTGGGCTGGAAAAGGCGTTCAGAGGGTCACTCGGATCGCCTGGTAGGTGCCTGGAGCCCTGAATCAGGAAGCACTCTGAGGCAGCTTTTGGATTGAGCAGGTGTACCTGCCAGATTACTGCATGTGTCCAGGGCTGGGGAGTGGGAGAGGGAGGCCTCCTCAGCATTCACCCCAAGATAATCCCCAACCCAGAGCACTGAAGGGGGCTTTTTCTTACTCTCTTCTCTCCTGGGAGTGTTGCCACAACTGGGTGCCACCTTGACTTCGTTTACCCCGTATTTTTCTGTATGACAATTCACTTGTTTTCACGGCAGTGAAAGCTTCACATCACTTCTAACTACACATAAAAAGCCAACATCATTGGCCATACACAAAATTATTTAAAAAGCTGAAACTGAATGATGGTGACTTCAAGCTAGATTCTGTTGCCTGTCCAAAGCCCTGGGCCTGAGATCTACCTTTGAGAAAAGGGAAGAGAGATGTAGACACAAGCAGCATCAAATGGGGACCTTTGTCCTTGACTAATGAGAATTACTGCAAGACTACTCAAAAGAGAATGTACAGGTGTTCCCCACTGTTTGTGGGAATACGTTCCAAGGTCCCCAGTGGATGCCTGAAACCACGGATACTACACAACCCTATATCTACATTTTTTTTTTTCTGTACATACATACCTGGGATAAAGTTTAATTTGGGCACAATAAGAGATAAACAGGGCCAGCCGAGTGGCGTATTGGTTAAGAGCTGGCTTGGGACACCAGAGGGCCCCGGTTCGGATCCCACATATGAGGGCCAGTGACACTGCCCTCTACAGCTAAGATGCTGAACAACAGCTCAACCTGGAGCTGGCCTGCCCTGAGTCGCCGGCATGGCGTAGGCTGCAGCCCCTGTGGCAGTGGATTGCCATGGGCTACCGTGTGTAGCCAGCAGCCAGCGTGAGCAGCCAGCAGCCACTGTAAGCGGCCGTCCAGAGGCCGGTGACTGATCTGCCTCGCCCAGGAAGAGCGCAATGATGGTGCCAACTTGGGCCAGTGAAGCAACGTCCTCCACAACTAGACTGAAGAACAAAAGGACAGCAACGTGTCTGTTCCCCTTCCCCCAATTCCCCAATTAAGGAAAAAAAAAAAGAGATAAACAATAATATTAAAATAGAACAATTATAACAATATACTGTAATAAAAGTTATGTGACTGTGGTCTCTCTCTCAAAATATCTCATTGTGGACAGTACTCACCCTTCTCCTGATGCTGTGAGATGTGGACGTGATGAGGTGAAATGAGGTGCATGACATAGTTGAGATGTCTAGGCCACGACTGACCTTCTGACAATAATGTAACGCACTTTACGGCTTCTCTGTGGCGTATCCAAATTGCCAGCATCACTACGTTTGTGCTTTGCGGCCATTATCAAGTAAAATAAAAGGCTACTTGAACACTGACACTGCGACAGACGATCCGATAACCAGGGTGGCTACGCTAATGGCGGCGAGCGTGTACAGCGTGATGACGCTCGTGACAAAGAGACGAGTCACACCCAGGATGTGCGCCGGTGGGACTCGCGAGATTTCATTACGCGACGCACCATGGCCCACAATGTAAAACTTACGAATTGTTTAGTTCTGGAGTAGTTTTCCATTTACCATTTTCAGGCCGCCGTTGACCGCAGGGTAACCAAAACCGGGAAAAGTGAAACTGCAAACAAGGAACTATCGTACTAACGACAAGAGTTGAGTTATCTAAATTACCTTGAATATCCAAGTCCCACAGAGGGGGCATAAGGTTTAGCCAATGCTGTGCCCCGGGTCTGGCACACAGCAGGTGCTTAATAAGTGCTCCCTGACTAAGGTCCTTGCGGGCGGTGTAATCAGCAGCCTTTTACTCTCTGGGACCAGCCCAGCCCACTGGCAGCTCACTTCTCACCGCCTCCCACATTCTGCTGGGAAACTTATCTTTCCAAGAACAGCAGTCAGCAGCCCCCGCCCCCGCCCCCCCCCCCACCAAACCAGGACCCCACGAATTCCATCATTTTGCTAAGACTTATTGCTAATTAAGGGAACTAGGTAAGCATTAAATTAAACTACCAGTGTTGCTATTTCCCCTCCAGACTGAATAATTATGCATAATGAGCTCAGATAATAAGTCTCTAAATAACAGAGTTAACCATAATTAGGCTGAAAATTGAGCGGGGTGGGGGGGGGAGGTTGTTTTTATTTTGGAAACTGATTTAAGAACAAATTCAAATTATTGGCAGGGAAGAAATTTTTAAGCCAGTGTTGTTATAGATTCACAGACTCATGGTATAGGAGGACCTCAGAGCTTACCTACTTTAAAATCTGTATTTCACAGCTACGGCAACCGAAGCTCAGAGAGGGAAAGAGATTCATCTAAAGTCACACAGCAGAGAGTGCATCTCTGAGAGTCATGTGTAGCTGGGCGTCACTGGCTGATGGAGGCTATAGTTTCTCAGTCCAGCTGATGAGAGTAAATGGAGTCAGGTGAGCTGGAATAAAATGTCCATTTTGCTGACATCTTTTCAGGCAGGAAAAGGGACAGTGGTTAAGGGCTTTGACTCTGGAGTCACATTGTTGGGTCAGAATCCCTCTTCTACCACCCAGAAGCAGTGTGACTTTGGGGTAGTTAAGTCCATCCATTTCTTTGAGCCTCAGTTTCCTCACCTGTAGATTTGGATAATAACTGTACTCACCTACCCTGTTTTTCCGAAAATAAGACCTAGCCAGAGAAGAAGCTCTTGCATGATTTTAGGTGCCAAAATATGGTACCTTGGCATACTGACTATTTTAAGCTGAAGAAGTTTGTGGAAAAGGTGCCCTTCTCCTTGAAACCCTCAGGTGAGGGGTGCGTGCCCTCTACATCCTGGAGGAATCATGCTATGGTTTATTCTCCGGCTAGGTCTTATTTTTGGGGAAACATGGTAATAAGAGTTGTTATGCTACAACCTCTCTCAGCTGTGGCCACTGCCACCACGACCACCATCGCCTCCATTATCACCATCATTTACAAGCCAGTGTGATAAAAGAGTTTAGGAGTGCCTCTTCCACTAACTTGTGAGGCATGTGGACAAGCCCCTGGACGGCTCAGAGTCTTAACTGGTCCATGTGTAAAATGGGCTAATAAGATCATCCCTTGGGTCACAGAGAGGTTGCAAAGATAAAGGGTAAAAATCCATGCTAATGGCTTCCAGAAACTTAGAGGAGCTTCATCGTTTTGCTGTGCTGTTGAAGATGTTGTAGTGACTGCCCACTCAGTTCAGGTGCCCTTTTCCAGGCTCTTCGTGACCTTCACCCTGACCCTTGGGAGTCATCTCTTCCACTCCGCCAGGGCAATCTCTTCCCTCCTGCCAAGCTCATCTAGTGAAACGGGAGCCTCCCAAAGCATCTTTAAAGACCACCGCTAGGTGGCACTGCACCACCCGCCTGCAGCCCCGTGGAGGCCAAAGTCTATGTTGGGAAAGGGAGGGGTGAAGTGGGAGGGGGCGTGAAATCCTGTGATTGGGCCTTGGTGCAGGTGTGTGTATGTGTCATCTAGGGGTGACAAGGAATTGGAGGCCACATGGTCAGGCATATCTAAGTGCAAAACCCACTCCCACCACTTGACCATGGTGAGGCCTTGAACCTCTCTGACCTTCAGTATCCTCATCTGGAAAATGGTGGTGATAATTCTAGCTCATGGTGGTGTTGTGAGGGCAAAATCAGAGGAGGGGGAATAAGAGAGCACGAGGGACGTGTCAAATACAGGGCCTGGGACATAGTAAGTGTTCACTAAACAGCTGTTAAGGGCCCTTCTTGGTTGCTTCCACTGGTGAGAAAGGGTACATAGAGTCAGAGCTTTTTGAGCAGAGAAAATTGTCCAAACTTGGCTATGCATGTGCTTTTCCTGGGGGTCCTGCTGAATGGGGCTCTTTAGGTACAAAGACTGTGAAGTGCTCCCCAGCCAGGCATGACCTTGGAGACGATTCCAGTCCCAACCCTCCCACTTTGCAGATGAAAAAACTGTGATCTAGAAAGGGGAAATCACCTGCCTAGCTCCACATGGCTAGGGACTGGAAGGCCTGACTTCCTGTGTATCCTGCCTGCTGTTGTCTCCGGCAAGGGCAGGGGTCTTACGCGGTCAGAGCTGGCTCAGCAGATGCCTGACCACCTGAGTCCTTTCTTTAAAGCTAGAGCTGGGCTGGAGGGAAGTGAAGCTCAGAGGCTCATCTGAGCCCCCAAAGAAGGAGCCTATTTATTTACAATATTCCTCACAGAACTCACTGCTAACACCACCTATTCCATGCTTTCTTACCATTAACCTGAAGTGAAGGCAGATAGCCTTCCTGACTTACAAATGAGAGAGGTTCTGAGTAGAGAGGTAGCTTTTTTCAAGGTCATTTAGCTACGGACAGATGAACTCACACCTTCCACTTCTCAGGCCCAGTATTCTTGTCTATATACAAGTTGCAAGCTTCCATCCCAAGAATCATTCAAACCTAGTGTGTTTCGTTGGTCTTCTATTGTGTGAAAACCTTTTCATTTTTAAATTCAATGAAAAATTAGTAATTTCCTAAAAAGTATAGATTTCTAGTTTTTCTGGAAATCTGAAGGTTCAGCAACATAGAGCTTACCTCCCTGAAAGGTGTCACTGGTCAGAGCTGAGTAGAAGCCATATCCTCTAGTAGGACACTGGCTGCAACAGTCCCCAGCACCTCACGCTGTCTCCATCGCCCAGCTGGGTTCACTGTTCCCTGCCTGGTCCTGGTGGGCATTTGGGCTTAGACGCCTGTCAAATGATATGGGCTTTCTGCTGAAACTCAAGTCACAAAGTTCTTCCCTGCAGAACAGAGAATGAGGTAATGAGGGCCGGTAAGATTCCTTTCCAGGCACTTGGTACTTGGCATTGCCAGAGCTAGCCCAGAGGCAGGGTCCCTCCCAGGGGAGGCTCCAGGGGTGCCCCAAGCCAGCCCGATCTCCACCTTCACAGATGGGGCTCTGATCTGCCCTCCCAGATCAGAGCCTACTGGGGGCAGACAGATGGAGCCGTAAATTACATTAGCCCGTTGGCAGATGTAGAACAAGCTCTGTTTCTGTATTTCTGTCTGCTGGTGGGCATGCTTTGGGAGAAAGCCTGCCACTCTGTAAGTCAGGAGCACGCACGCCAGGCAACTCTTTTCTCCTACGAGCCCATATCCATTATTCTGTCATGTCTTCCCACCAGATGAGCAGAACAGCTATGAGGTCTTTCACTAATTTAAAACCCTGACTGAGGCACCGCCGGGAGGTGGGGCAGCTCCAGGCTGCCTGGGTTTGAGTGGTGGCTCCTTCCTTCACCACGGCTGTCCTTAGGCAGATAACCTGTCTGTGCCCCATTTTCTGATCTGTAAAATACAGCTAATAATAGTTCCTACCTTGTCGGGTTAAGAGGATGATTACAGGAAATGTCAGCAAAGTCCTTAGCACGGTGATTTATACACAGTAAATGCTCACGAAATGCCACCTGCTATGATTAGTGTCACCATCACCAGATGATATTTTATATATTCTGTTGGGGGGTAGGCAGCTTAGGGTACAACCATCAAACCAAGTAAACAAATTAACAAGATAATTTCACAAGCGTTTAACAGCAAAAAAAAAATAAAATGGGCACAGAGTGATTAGGGGTATTACAGAGACCTCTTCGGGAGGTGACATGTGAGTTGGCACGATTGTCATTTTGGGCCAGATAATTCTTTGTGGTGGGGGCTGTCCTATGCATTGTAGGAGGTTGAGCAGCATCCTTGGCCTCTACTTGCGAAATGCCAGTCACTCCCCTCCCCCAATTGTGACAACCGAAGACAATATCTCCAGACATTGCTACGTGTCCCCTGGGGAGCAGAAATGAGCCCTGCTAAGAATCACTGAAACAAAGGATGAAGGGAGAAAAGAATTCAGATGTGAGAACAGATGGCTTTGGAGAGATGGACTTTGAGCCGGGAGGACATGAGGAAGTACAACCTTGACCGTGACCCTAATCCAGGCATTTGCAATGTGGAACCAATTCCTTAAAATAAATTTCTCTCGCTATATGTAAAATGGATTCTGTTTCTAGAGAATGTTAACCAATTCAGTGGTAAGCCAGGATGTCATTCTTGCTGCCCGTATCCCCTGGGAGGCCCAGCTCCAACCCAGAGGGCCAGACCCAGTTCCATAGCAGCCAGTTACGCTGTTGCCCATTCTCTCCCCGTGCCCCCGACACTACCCCCAGTATAAGCAGAGACACCCACAGTGGTTGATGTGGAGTTGGGGGGGCAGCTGGCCGAGAGGAGCACATTCAGAAGAGACCTAAAGCAGGTGACGTGTTTATTGCTGGACACCTTTTGCTTGGGGGCCCCTCGCAAGCCCCCAGCCGCAGAATAAACAGACACGATAACTTGGAATCCGAACCAGGTGCACATAAATAGGAGGTTGGTAAAGGAAAAAGAGAAAAACAAACGAATGTGCAGTTTCCTAGGCGAGTGTGACAAAGTGGCAGCGCCATATCCATGCCTACTCTCTTCTTACTCCGCTTCCATGCTGAGGCTTTCTTCTGCTCAGAAAATCACCTTTGGATCCGACTCAGCAGCACGCCGCCACCTCCTGGCAGTCCCCCTGCCACAGTCTCCTGGACGGACAAGCGAGTCAAGAAAACCAACATGGGTTCTTCTTAAAAAAACAAACAAACCAAAATGCTTTCGTGGTTCTTTGCACCTCCCAGTTCTGTTGGTTCTGTTGGGGGAACAACGTGTCCGCCGACCCCGAACCAACCAACCAAAAAAACAAACAAACATGCTGAGCGCAAGCCGCGAGTCAGAACAACAACATATTGCACATGGTCACCCGTCTTCCTGAGAGCCCCCTCACTGCAGATACCCAAATACTGGCTTTCGATCCAACCGATCGCTTGCCTGTCAGTGGTGGTATCATAGACACCCCCCACTCCCCAAATCCAGCTGGCACGAAGCACACATTTCTCATTATTATCCTTTGCTATTAGCCAAACTCAAAGCCGAGGATGGAGTGAACCTCACGCACTACAAGCAGGTGGTAGAGAGAGGTGGGGATGTTGGTTTTAAACCTTTGTCTAACCTTCCAACAGCCTTTTACCTCTGGGTGGTTATTGAAGTTCTACAGGTGAACACAGCATCCAAGATACGGAATATTCTGGAATCAAGAGCCTGGAAAGTGGTTCTCCTCAACCATATGCTTTTGAAAAGGAAGTTCTGTTCCTACCCACGGGTGAGGCACAAGCAGGGGCAAAACCTACAGCCCGTGCGTGGGACAGGCAGGATGGCAATCAATCTTGTTTTTCTCCTAAGGAATTTTCAAGTATCACAAAATCCCTGATACAGTATGTAAACAAGACTAACGAACAGAAAGCTAGGTCACTTCGGGAAGCAGCAGCACGTGAAATGTCTAAGGTTCGACAACAAAGGCAAGCGAGTTGCCCACCGTGCTCAGGCATCACACACACACAGGCCCCTCTGCATGGAGCAAGGGAAAGCACCAATCTGGCATATACCGAGGTCCTGAGGACACGTCGGGCTGCCCCTTCTTTTTCAGTGGTGTAGCTGCCTTCGGCTAAACACCGGACATACTCGTGGACTGGTGTCTGCATCCGGTTCCTGGTCTCCTGGCCTCCTGACAGGTATTTCAGGGTTCGCTGGGCCCCTCTTCCAAGGGACAGCCACTGAGCCATTCTCCCTGCACCCCAGGCACACGTGGAAGACGTTTCCGGAGGAATGCTCTTGGGTGAGGTATCTCATCGACAGTTTTGCTCTGGGTCAGTTTTATTTAAGAAAAAGCACGGACCCTCTCTGTTCAAGGGCAATGAGGCTCTGTGGGGACGGCTTCCCTGTCACCTCACTCTGACGAGTTTCCCTTGTCAGTGTCCTCTTCCTCTGCCTGAGTCTCCAAGGCCTCCGTGTGGCCCAAGGGGGCCCTATCTGTCGAAACAACCTGTGGGGAACGCGTGGCTCGCGCTGAAGTAGCTGCTTCTGTAGGTGGCGGCGAGGCAGTGCCTGGGCTCAGCTCTGATGGCCATCTGCATGCTGAGGGATGCGGGGAGCGGCATGGGACACACGTCCAGGGACTGGAGGGTGGGGTACGGGGCATGGAGGGATGAGCCAGTGCCTCCTGAGAGCAGGGTCCCTGAATGGTGGACCTGTAGCGAGTCCCGATAGGCCAAACACAGGTCCTGCACAGGGGTCTGGAACTGTGCCAGGGCCACCGGTGTCGGCTGGCTGAGGGTGGGGTAGGCAGGTGGCTGGAACAGCATTTGGGTGGAGGTTGGGGGTGTGCCAGGCACCATCGCCAAGGCCTGGCTTTTGACTGCGACGGCGTCCTTGAGGACATTGTCATAAGCTCTGAAAGGGAAGAACCTGGGTGAGACTTAGAGGTCAAAGGCCATAACACAAGACACCTGAGAGCACCTCGACCTGCCTTGCTAAGTGGGATCCGAGGTCTGTGAGTTGTTACCGCCGGGCCTTGCCCAGTCTGTGCTCACTGCCCCCAGCCTTATCTCAGTTGTTCTCTGACCAACCTCAGGCCTCAGATCTCAGCTTGGGTCTGCCTCCTAGGAAACCCTCTTCTGACCCCTCACTACTAGCCTAGCTGTCCCCACAGCCCCTGTGCTGGACCATCTTGCGGACAATACCCCAGGCGATAACTTCCAGGTTGCTACCTGGCTTCCTGTGTTGAGTGTGAGCTCTGAGAGGGATGACATTGTCTGCTTTTGCCCACCACTGCGTCCCCACACCTGGCACAGTGCCCACCCAAGGGGGAAGAGCTGGTGCTTAGATGAGCACCACCTCTGCCTTCAAAGCACTTCTAGTTCTATCCCCAGCTGGGTCACTCCTGAGCTAGCAGATCCCAAGCAAGTTGACCGCAAGGCCTAAGTTTCTCCATCCGTAAAGTGGAATGGAACAGGTTTCTTATCATCTAAAAAAAAAAGGTTCCCATAAGCTTTTTGGGAAAACAAGTCTATGAGAGGCTTGTGTAATAAAGAAACCAATGCAGGCTACAGCAAGTCTGAGAGCGGGGTTATCCCAGAGTGACAGCCATGAAGGGGGAGGGCTGGTGGCTAAAAATCCAAGGGTTATCTGTCAGCACTCAGACCAGACCATGTTCTCTGGCTTTGGGTGCGTTCTAAAAGGCACAGGTTTTAAAACAAAGCCCAGGGAGTAGACCTGACATTTCAGAGGAATGAACTAAGGGCAACTACTGGCAAAGCTTCCCACATCAGGAGGCTGAGAGGTGGTTCTTCAGGGGCTGGGCCCCGTGGTCAGTGGGCTCAGCATCCAGATGTTGCCACCTGTCGGGTGCAAGAGCAACTGGGTGCAGCCAGGTCCTCGGTCTTCCTCCCTGCGGTCACCACTCAGCTCTTTGGCCTCCGATGTCAGTTTCATGGTGTTGGGTTTACAATGCCTTTAAGCATCTTCTCTGACACACTGAACGTTTCCTCCCCAAGATTCCCAGGGATCCTTGCAAGGAGGCTATAGACTCTTATGTTAAACCACTCTGGGCTTAGCTGGTTAAGAGTCAGCTCTGTGGCCATGTCTAAAAAAAGCAGCTTATAATGAGAGCCCCTCAATGTGATCGTCCATAAGACTGACCGATAGCCCAGGACTCAGATCAAAGAGCCCAGGCACTCAGAAGGATGTGCACACAGCCCCTCACTCCTTGACCTTAAAATTGCAAACCCAAAGCTACCCAAAATAAGAAGGGCCAACTCTCCAAACCTCAATTCTATCAGGGATCATCATGGCCTACATTATGTGAAACACGAGCTGGGGTACACACCATAAGCCCCAGACTTCGGGAAATCACCTGAATTGGGCCTCAAGTGGAACCTCGATATTTCTGACACATGGAAGGATCCAGAGAGGCACTTACACCAGCAGGATTTCGATGCATGTGCTGAGGTGTTCCAGGGAGTAGTTTGAGATTCTCTGCAGGTCTCTGGTCCAGTAGGGAGAAAGCTGAAGGCAAATTCTAGAGGCCCCAACACAGGCTGCAGCGACCACAGAAGGCTGGAACTTATAGAAAATATGATCTGAAAAAGAATCACAGAGGGCGTTGGCATCAGAAAGCCTCAGCTCGAGGCCTGGTGCCCCACCTGTCTTGTGTCCCCCAAGTTTAAGGCCGTTCACTGCGCACATGCACAGACAGGCAGACAAACACACACACACATACACACAGTGAAAAAGTAGACACAGCATGGAGTCCATTCTTGAACCTTAAGAACCTTGGCCCTCAGTCCGGGATGTCAGCCTAGAGCAGTGATTGTCAAAATATCATCCATGGCTTCTGGGGGCTGCAAGAGGTTTACTGATGTGCTACAAACAGAACCACAAAACATTTGTCCTTTCTTTGGTTGTTAGGGATGAGTGAAACACCATTTCAAAGGCTCCTGTTATGGGGTGTGACTAAAGGCTACTTAGAAATAGTAAGCAAGCCTGGACCACAGGAGGCACTTAATAAAACTCTGTCGGATGAATGGCCAAAAGAGTTTGATAGTCAGAACTGAAATTGGTGCTTGACTTATGTTTATTAAGGAACTTCCACCCCTCAGGTTCATTGAAGTATTATCAACAAATAAAAACTGTACATGTGTAAGGTGTACAACATGATGTTCTAGTATATGTATATACACTGTGAAATGATCTGAGAAATCTTAATGTCCTACTGAGATATCTGGCAGCATGGCAAAGGCAAACTGTTGAAATTTCCACAATTTTCATGAATGACACTTTGTTAGCCGTGCATTAATTATCACATTGCCTTAAATTACTTACGATTTTCGATGATTTCAACATTTGCTTGTTCAAAGTATGAAATCAATCAGGGTGGTAGTCACAGAGTCAGACCCCCAGGTTCAAATCTTAGCAATGACCCTGGGTAAGTTACCTCACCTCTTGAGCATCAGTTGAGGAAACTGATTTATAAAATGAGAATAGCAGAAATTATTTTCATGTGGCGTCATTGGAAGGTTCGAATGAGGTCATGTAAGCAAAGCACTAAAATAAGGAGCCTGGTATATAGTAAGTGATCAAGTAATGTTTGATATCACGACTGGTATTGTTACTACTCAAGACTATTTTGGTTTGTGGTGGATTATCGGGTGGTGGTATCAATTATAGTCCTGACGCAGTATTTTATCTAATACCTAGATTTTAAGACACTGGGAAGAGTGAGATTCAAATACAAGTCTCCAAACAGGGTACCTTTATTGTTCAAGTGGATGTAAACATCATCCCCTCGCTCATTCCATCTACACGATGATAGCCCTTCCAGACTGACCTCCCTGCAAATCTGTGCTACTTAGATAATCTGCAATGTTAGAGGTTACCGTTAAGAAACATTACCAGGTGCCCAGTGAGTTTTGTAGGACAGCAGCTGCCTGTACATAAGTTGCTATTTCTCTTTTACACGTGACTGGTAACACACTGGGCAAACCCTCGCTCCTTCTTTGCTTATTCCCTGCAAAGTGGGCATGACTTGGGTGGATGGGCCCCCCAGTCAGGATGGACAATGCCTCTTGGACAGGGAAGGGCTGACAGGTCCTGACATGGGGCCCCACCTTGCAGGGTGACCTCTAGGAAGTACTGGGCGTACTCCTTGAGGCACTCTTTGGTCTTGCGGGGGCAGGCGGTGGGCCAGCTATGGCAGTGGTGGTCCTTCTGGCTGACGGAGGCCAAGAGGTAGTAGTCCAGGAAGTGGGCAGGCGTGGGCAGGCAGAGGTTCCAGTGGAAGGCCTCCAGGAGCAGCAGCTCTGTGCTCAGCAGCTCCTTCTTGGTGAGGGTGAAGCTCTGGCTGCTCAGGATCCTTGTACTGTTGATTTGCTCCAGCTTGGGTACACGGTCTTCCCTGTCCTCGAACTTACCTGTGGGAGAAGCAGAGGTTACTGGAAGACGGCACTCCTCTGCACTTAGGAAGTAAAGGCCCACCTTAGTGGTGCCCAGATGGTGCCGGCAGGGAGGACAGAAAGCCAGAAGGCGCCACTGCCGAGGGGGTAAGGGCACACACTCCGAATCTGTCAAACGTGGGCTCAAATCCCCAAGACGTCTCTTCCAGCTGTGTGATCATGCACAAGTGTCTTACCCTCTCTGTGCTTCAGTTCTCTGAGCTATAAAATGGAACCCTATATCGCATAAGGCTTTTGTCAGATGCAATGAGAAAATGCACACCCAATGTTCAGACCAGCACGTGCAACACAGAGGGTGCTCAATAGCAGGGAGCAACAGGGGTAAGGGCCTGGGGAATAAGGGGAGCCCTCCTGTCTGGTCCTCACTAATTCAACCTCAAGGCTGGTCAGAGGGTCAGGCCACAGTCAGAATGACCCTGCAAATCTGATCCAGTCCCTCCAGATGTGGAAAAGCTCTTCAATAGCTCCCCGATGGAGTTTAAGCTCCATCGATGGGTTTTTAGTTTAGGGTTCTCTCAGGAACAGCTTGCTTGGGAAGTTAGCCTAGGAAAGGTGGATAGGTGGGAGAAGCCAGGAAGGGAAGAAAGCCAAAAAGGGCACATTATGAAGTGTGCCGCCACCGTGGACAACTGCAGCTTATGCCTATGAGGAATGCTGAGAAACACGGTAGAATGCGGGCCTTGGCCAAGGGCACCAAAGCCCTGACATATCAGCCTGTGGCAGTCGCCCTCAGGACAGAGATGCAGCCAGTGGCAGTTGGGGTCAGACTCAGTGAGGGTCACGGTGCAGGGGCTGTGGCTGGGGAGCTGTGGGAGGCTCTGCAGGTGGGGCTGCTGGGGAACTCCCCAGCCTTAACAGGCGCCCCCCCCCCCGGGAAACCTCGCACCCCTGGGGGGCCCTCCGTCACTGCCAAGCTCTGAAGGCCCTGAGGTCTTGCCTGTAAGCCTCGTCTACACAGCCCCTCTGCCTGCAGCACCCTTCGCCATCCCCTCTCCATTCCACCAACCTCGCCTTGCCCTCCACCTTCAGAGCCACTGCCCCTCGGAAGCCCTCCCTGACCACAGTCCCCACGTACTGCCTGACCCCCATTTCAGATGATGAGCCCTGAGTCCTGGCCTCGCTCTGGTCACCTGGAGCCTCCAAGCTCAACCTCACTGGGTGCAGAGCAGCTGCTGAGCGAGTGTCAGAAGAAGCAGCTGAGCTCAAAGCACAGTCTATGCCAATGAAGGGAACAGCCAACAAAGTGTCCACACACCTGTGCACAACTGCCAGCACTTCTGACCCAGTTCTCACCAGGCTTTCATGCTTTTTAGGAGAGATAAGGGGGTAACCACTCCAGGCTGCCTTGCAGCAGCTACACCACACTCCTCAGGCAGGCTCAAAACAGGTCACTGAGGAGGGAAATGCCGACTCTGGGAAGCCCGCATCTCCACCTTCTCGGCGAGCCTGACAACACCCACCACGTGGAAGAAGATGGCGTGACATGAACCTCTGGTCTTTGATGGGGAGGAGCTGAGAGAGTGGAAAGGTACAATATGGAGAAATGTACAACACAGGGAGGAGCAGAGACGACTGCCAACCGGCTCCTCAGCAGCTTACAGCACCCCCAGACACATCTTCCGGAGCCCTATCCATCAGGAGCTCCGCCTGGCACAGTGCCACCTCCAAAGCATATACCTTCCCTTGTCACACACGCAGGGGTAACTCGGGCAGGTAAAGGCAAGGTCAATGCGGCCCAAGGAGGGACGGCCTCTCGAGCAGCTGGAAATCTTGGGGTGGGCCTTGGATGACCAGGCCTTGCTTCATGTCCCAACACCCTCCCTCCCCCAGCACAGGACCCCACCACATCACGTGTCCTCCAGTGCTCAGGTCAGAGGCCACTGGATGTCCTCAAGGCCCTGCTCACACTCAAGACTGCTTGTTGAGTACTGATTATTAATTTTTCTGGCCAGCCCCTGATCCTTAATAGATACTTAACAGGTCTAAGCCCCATGAGGACAGGAATCATGTCACCAGGTCCCAGCGCGGTCCCTGGCACACAGTTGGTGTGCCCAGGGAATATGTGTTGAGAGAAGGACTGGTTCTCTCTGGATAGTGAAATTTTATGCCATTTGAGTTGTCCTCTGATGATCTCTGATTATCTGTATTTCCTAATTTTTTTCCCCAATGATTTTGTGTTCTTTGGGCAATTTAAAAAGAAAGAAACAATATAAATTTTTTTTGCAAAACTGTCAAGCTTTCCCCGAACCTTGTGCTAAACTGGGTCAACACTGTGCGCAGGCACTCAACAGATACAAACTCTCTTTTCGTCCCCGGAACAGAAGGTGGCACGGTGACGGTCACAGTGCCGGTAGAAACAGGCAGGCATCGTGCTGGGGGCTGGGGGTGGCACTAAGACCCTTCCATGGCACAGCAGGCAGGCAGCCAGCCATCTATGTCAACTGGCAGATGTGCTCAATCAGCTTAGTTTTCCTCCCTGCCCTCAGTGCTTTTCAGACCTTTCAGAGCTCTGTTGTTTCCGCCAGCCACCAAGGCCCAAGAGGATTACCCAGGAATGGAATGGGCCATGTTTACTGGGGAGTCTCAATTCACCTGCTGCTTCTTGCGGACCCACCCATGCAGGAGGCCAGCGCCAGGCAGAGGGGGATCTGAATTCTCAACATGGTGGCGCTGACATAACAGTACCAAGCTCCACAGGCCTCTCACTTCCCACCTAGGAATGTGCCCCGCGTGGATATGAAATGGCTGCACAGAACGAAACGTGCCCAGTGCCCAGCACACAGAGGTGCACAGAGCCCTGTGCTGGGCCGAGCACTGTGCTTTGTGCTGCGCACGCACTGGATCCTGCCAGGTAGGGTTTATCCGGATCCCCCAGAGACTCAGAAAAAGGTCAGAGAACCTAGGAGCAACTTCACAGCCTCTGCTCGTAGTAGCTGGCCTGCTGACACCAGCTCAGCGACGATTCCCCAGCACAAAACATTTCACAGCCAGAAAAGATTTTATGAGTTTCCTGGTGTTGCACGTGCCTGGCAGACATTTATTTCCTCCCCTCCTCCCACGATGGTGAGTGGGGCCAGCTCTTTGTCCTCAGCACCGCCACCACCAAGCACCGCCACTCAGCTGCTGGCTCCTTATCGACAAGACAAACGGCACAGACAACAGATGCCTGGAAGCCTTCAGGCAGGTCCCCTGGGAGCTGCGGGGGACAGAAGTCCCAGCCTTTCCAAGTCAGAAAAGAGCCACAGAGTCTCTTTAACATGCTTGGTGTGCTTTTTATTGGGAAAAATTTCCAAATAAATCTACAGAAGAGATGAAAGAACAGAAGCACAAACCCAGATGACCCTTCATCAAGATTCATTCACCAATGGCTGACACTGAGCCACGTTTGCTGAGTGTGCGTGTATGTACGCGTGTGCGCGCGCGTGCCTGTATACATAAATACTGGTTTTGCCGGACCATTTCTAGTTGGGTTGCAGATGTGACATGCCCCCCTGGACACTTCACCATCCATCCCTGAGGTCATTTTCCTGCATCATCATGTTTTTAGCAATCCTAAGAATATTAGCATTAATGCAATACCATTTTCTAGTATTCAATCCCTGTTTGACTTTTCTGCAAGGGTCCCCAAAACATCTTTTATAACCTTGGGGTTTTTTTCGATCCAGGATCCAACAAGGCTCACACATGGTGTTTGTTATGGTTCTTTGGTCCATTCTTGCTTTGATTTTCATGACACTGTCTCTTTGGATGAATCCAATTATCTTGTAAAATGCCCCGTAGTCTGGACTGAGTGCTTCGTCATGATCAAACAGTTTGGGCAAGAACACACAGAGATGATGTTTTGTCCTTCTTCCTGGACCACATCAGGAGTTATAACGTGTCAGTTTGTCACAGCCACAGTGATGCTATGTTTGATCGCTTGGTTAAGGTGGTGACACCAGATCTCTCCATTGTAAAGGTACCATTTTCCTGTGACATTAGTAAGTAGTAATCTGTGAGGTGACATCTTGAGACTCTGTGAAAATCCCAAAAGCCTTCAATGGTTGGACATCCACAGATGATCCTTTCCTGCATAAATTACTACATTGGGGTTGAAAGGGAATTTTTAACAATTCTATCATTCTGTCTACATTTTTCTTTTTGGATGTTTATCCCAAATTTGAACAGTGACAGCTCTATCAATATCCTTTTAGGATTAAAAAAAAATAATAATCCCAAACCTACTGAAGCACTCACCCTGAGCCTGGGAGGCCAGGCACACCCACGTGAGCCCTCAGTGCTGGTGGCTGGTGGCGAGGGCGCAACCTGCAAATGGTACATTTTTGGATCCTCTGCAAACTGGCTAACTGACTCCTCCCATTCCCAGGGGCCAGTGCGATTCTGGGCAGGCCACACAGTCAGTGGACCTAAACCCTTCACCACACACTAGGCCACTGTCCACACAGCCAGCCTAGGAGGGACACACACACACACACACACACACACACACACACACTGGCTTTTCTTCCTTTTCTTTTTCTTTTTAAATAGCGCTGTTTTTTTTTTATTGTGGTAAAATGCCTACAACATAAAATTTACTATTTTAACCATTTTTAACGGTACAGTTCGGTGGCATTAAGTACATTCGCATTGTTGTGCAACTAACCTCTAGAGCTCTTTTCATCTTGAAAAACTGAAACTGTATACCCATGAAACAATCACTCCTCGCCCCCCGCCCCCAGCTCCTCCTGGTAACCACCACTCTATTTTCTGTCTCTATGAATGGACTACCCCAAAAGACAGGCTTTTCTTCTTCTACCCACTGTCCTAGCAAGCAAACGGGATTCCCGACTTTTCTGAATTAGGGCCAAGAGAAGCACTATTTTTAATTGCTTAAAAAAAGACAAATAAAAACACACTTTATTTTGGGAAAATTTAAATATACAAAAAGTAGAGAAAATTTTATAATGAACCCCCATAAGTGCATTACCCAGCTCTAACCATCATCAGCACTTACACTGCCTTTAGAAACATTCTCTTAACAACAAGGTGAGGGCACGGAGCAGGGTTCTGTAAACTGTCAGTGTTGCCCATTTCTGATGTCCAGACCCAGTGCTGCACACTCTTCTAGACAGTGCTCCTGGTTAATTCCCCAACAGTCCTTCAAGCCGGGCAAGGTGCCCACTGAGATTTATTCAGGGCTACCTGCTGCCCATTCAGGGGCTAGACCTCGGCTCAGAGGTGAGGCCAAAGAGAGCCAGGTTTTCAAGCAACACAAGCAACAGCTGGCTCCTTTTCTTTTCTAAAGAAGCACAACGCCTTTAAAAACGGGCAAAGCTCTGGCTAGGCTGTGCTGGAAGCCCAGAGTGGACACCACAGTGGCTCCAGCCTCCTTCCCCTGGACTGTGACCTTGAACTCTACACTCCCGCTCATGGCTCCAAGGCTCACAGAGAAGGAGGTAAAGGGGAACGTGGAATCCAGCCAAGGCCTTTCCCAGATGGGTCCTCCCCACTGGCGTGGGACTTCCCCAGGTCCCACAGCTGGCTGGCAAGAGGCAGAGATTCCACACCAGGATGTGAGCTCCAGAGGTCAGGGCGGCTGCAGGCCAGGCTCCAGCACGGCCCGGCAGGCATCAGAAAGGGGGAGCCTCCGCAGACTGTGCTTGCTATGTCCACCACAAGCACGCTCTGGTCATGCTGGTAACAACCCTCCCTGGGAGGCTGGGCGTTTTCTACATGGACTCAGAAGCTCAGAAAGGTTAAGTGTGTTGCCCGGATCACCCAGCTAGACGGTAAGGGACAAGGCAAAATGAAAAGTCTGGCTGTCTGCTCCATGAGGGTGGGACCACATCTGTCTTATAGAACATTACAGATCCCCAGCACCCAGCACAGCATCTGGCATAAAGTGAAAACTTAATAGAGAGGTGGGGTTTTTTTTGTTTTTTTGTTTTTAATGAATGAATAAATGACTCCAAAGTTCAGAGCTTTTTAAACCACAACAAGGAAATTGTAGGTATTGTCACAAGGATCCCTACAATCCCAAGTCTCCATAATGAGTGTATCTATCTGGGTACAGGAATTCCCATGGGTGAGGGAGTCAGGCCAGTTGGGGCCCTTCCCATCGAACCACCCTGTTCTCTACAAATACTCTTGTCTTTACCCTCCCCTCTGCTCATGCTACTTGGTAACTTAATTCCAGGGCCTGCCCATTAAGGAGCTGTACAAACAACAGGACTTGGTTTTCTCTTCCAATGATAGAACTGAAGTTGAAGAGGGAGTCTCTACTGGGATACTTTCTGTGATAAAGGACCACCCCAACTCTGGCCAAAGCAGCGTTTTCATTAAAAAACTCTTTGGGGGGGGGCGGCCAGGTGGCTCAGTTGGTTAGAGCTTGTGCTCTTAACAAGGTTGCTAGTTCGATTCCCACATGGGATGGTGGGCTGCGCCTCCCACAACTAGATTGAAAACGATGATTGGACTTGGAGCTGAGCTGTGCCCTCCACAACTAGACTGAAACAACATCTTGACTTGGAGCTGATGGGTCCTAGAAAAACACACTGCTCCCCAATAAAAATTTAAAATAACAACAACAAAAACAAACAAACAAAATTCTTTGGCTTCCTGTAGTTATTAGAGGCCAGAAGGGTGTTTCCTGCATCCAGCAGATAAGTGTCTTTCCAAGGAACCAGGCAAGACAGGTTTTGAGCAATTTGACAGAGACGCCAGGAAACTACTCTGAGGCCAGCATCCCCAGAAAGGCCATTTTACTTCCTGATACAGCATGGAGGGGCAGACAGCACTCTGATGATGACCATGCTGGGTTCTAGGAGGCTCAGCCACTCACTGGTGCGTGTGGTCTGGGTAAGACTCAACCTCCTGGGCCTATGCAATGGGAATAATTGTGGTAAGGATGACATGAGGGCTCAGTTGCTGAGAATGCTGCCCAGGGCTTAACAGACATTAGAAACCATTCTTCTTTATAAACCTCTGCTCGATTCAGGACCAAGTGAGCAATCACGGTCACAGGTACAATGACAGTTCATGTCCTGGGTAGGATTTGATGTGGGGGAGAGAGAAAGCCAGGGACAGAGCAAGGAAACCCTCCAGCTCTAAAACAGCACTTCAGTAGCAGGAATTCAGAGCAGAGAGGAAGCTGTGAAGACCACAGGAAGTGGGGAGCAGGAAGTGTCCCCCTCCACTCTGCTCTTAAAGACTTGCTCCAGCCATGTCCAAGATCTCCGGCCCCTCCAGGGATCTGGAGGTTAGGAAATGTCCCAGAGAAACAAGCCTCCAATCCCAGCCATACTTGGGCTTCAGGGACCCTCTTGGCAGACCCGGCACCTTCCCTCCTGAGCAAACAAAGACAAAGCTCCTTTACTGTGCTTTGCTCCTTCCTCTTAAAAGCAAGGCTGTTCTGTCCGTGGCTGCATCATCGGTGTCTGGGACAGAGTAGTCCCCCCATAAATAACGAAGGAATGAATGAATGCACATTTCTGATAGGCTGAATCAATACCTGACTCCAACTTTGGCAACACGGACTACAGGTGAAGTTTCAGGCCCCTGTTCTCTTCAGGAGGAAATTCTAAAAATGCCTCCCAGGTCAGAAGTGGCGTTCAGCCAGCTGGGTCACACACCGACTTCCCTTCTGGCTGGAAGGACTTCCCTGTCTCAGGATGGAGCAACTGGTGTGATGACTTCACACGGTGACTCTGGCCAATCCCTGCCCCCCCGTGCTCTGATTTACAAGGGACCGAAATAACTGCACCGTTTAACAGCAGGGGCTGTAGGGCGGGGGCCGCTTGTCATGTACATGGCTGGCATCTGGAGCCAGGGTCGAGCAAGGGCTTCATGAGAGGAATGGCGTTGTCTCCCGTAACAAAGGTCACTGCTGTGCAGAAGGCCCATGCCACGCTCACCAGGGGCTGCTCTGGACCAGGCCTGATGGGGCTGCGGCTGCAGTACAAGCAGACAATGAGTCCTCCCGGGCAAATGACAAAGGTGTGGACATCGGGGGCCATAGGTCCTTTGTTGTTCCAGCCTGTGCTGAGAGTAGAGAGAAGGAGGACAAGAAACACCGCTTCCCTCCAGGTTCGAAGGGAAGCCACTTCCAGACATGAGACCTGGTGCTGAGGGCTGAAATTTTCATCCAGGTGAACTTGCAGCTCAGAGCCGGGGGTTTCCAAGCAATCTCTCCATTTGCTGGCCCGAGTCTTCCTGGTGCAGCCAAGGAGGTGATCTGCTACAGGACAACACAGTAGCCGCTGAGAATGAACAACTCGGGGATGGCTGTCTGTTTCCTGTCCCCAACCTAGCCATGTACCCTTGAGCAAGTTACCTGCCTTATTAGGCGTCAGTTTCCTCCTCTGTCAACAAAATAATAATGCCTACTTCATGGGATGGTTTTGAAGATAAAATGAGTAAATCCATGCAAAAAATGCAGCACACTGCCTGGTATAAAAACACTCAATAAATATTAGCCATTCCATGATCGCAAGGCCAGGATCTGCCTTCCGCCCCCAAGTTTTGATTATATATATATAAATGTACTGAGTTTGCAACTAATTTTTATTTTATTCTTTATGTATTTTTTCTACATTCTAATTTTCTACAAGGAGTAAATATCATTATCCCGTTGAGGAAAAGAGGTTTAAATTTCTCAGAAAAGGTAAGACACCACTGGTGGGACCCTAAAAGCTGGAACCAGCAGAGTAACTGCCAAAGAAGATTCTAGAAGGTGGGTCTGCCCTAGTCCAAGACTATCACAGCATGAATCTACTTTACAAGTGCCCGTAGGTCAGGAGGTGTCATACTTTCCTAGCAGAGTCCCATAAATCCCAACATGTTCAGTGACAAAGAAAAGACTTCCTGTCTAGACATTGAAATGCTTATAATTAAAATGAAGACTTAGGCGGTTGGGAGAGGGAGACGCAATGCAAGCTGCTCGGAAATTCAGGCAAACACGGATCACATGAAAACAATCTCTCACCTCACCACCCAGGGATGTAACAAGCTGGAATATTTCCTAAGGGCCTGAAAGTGGTTTCAAAACCAACTGCAACTGCCTTTCTGGTATTATCACAACCAATGCTGACTAGGTGGTGGGTGCCCAGCGAGGGGTGTAGGCTGCTGTGACCCGGGGGGTTAACTCTCCACCACGTGGAGTCTTCTAGGCGAGGCAAGGGAGAGCTATAATCTGGAAAATCCTCTGGTGGTTCTCCCAGGGAACAAGGGACCTCATGAATAAGGACTTTAGTGTCTTCTTCCACTTTGGCAATAGCAAGAGAGTGGGTATAATGCAATCCTGGCCATAAACCGGGGAGAAAGGACAAAACACAAGTATTCGCCACAGAGAAGAAATACAAACAAAATAAAAACGACCGCCTCGCTCCCAGCAGCCACACTGCAGATAGCATGAAGAGCAGACAGGGTGCCTCAGGGTCAATGTCCTGGTCATCTTCCCACTAACTGTGTGAGCCAGGCTGTTCTCCTAACAGGAAGGACAGCTGGGTTTTTCTTAGAAGGGCCAACAGGTTTGTTCCTGGCATGTGCCCAGAGACCTGCTGGTAATGCCTGGCTTGAAGGCTGCTTAAGACAGGGACTTGATCTGTTTTGTGCTCCACTGTCTCCCAGGCTCAGCGCATAGTAGGTACATGTGGATGAAATGAATCATCTTCTACAACAGGGACTTTAGATATTCCTTCCGTTCACCACTGTCTCCCCAGAGCTGAACACAGCGTCTGGCCTAGAGCAGAGCTAGAAGAAATGTTCTTTGAATGATTTACCTGTGTGAGGTCAAAGGCTCCTGAACAGTCCATGTTCAATTAACTCATGCAGTTTAAGATCCGACCCCCCACCCCCACCCCCACCCTCAGAGCCCAGAGCCCCAGGCCCTAGACAAGCAGGTCTGGGCACCAGACTTGCTAAGGCCAACAGTACAATTTCTGAGTTTCCAGCCCAGCCAGCTGTCTGACAGGCACTTCACACAAAACCCTCCCTTTGAAACAACCCTAAGCCTGCCAGTCTGAGAGACGGGAACACCATAGAAAATCACCCATGTCCTCGCTCACTGTGCTGGATGGACACTGAAGCCCCGGGCCCGCATTGGAACAGCGTGGCCCTCACGTGACAGATCACCTTTTCCAGTCTGCTCTGTGCTATGTGGCCACTGATTAGAAGGTGCACCGTGCACGCTGCAGTTGCTTTGCAGAGGAAACAATAAACAACTGTCACATTTAAGTGCACACATCCAATGTAAGACCTATTCTGATTTCTGAAACGTGAAACCATGGCCGGGAGGAAATGTCATATTCCTCCTGGGCACTCTTGTGTGAGATGCAAGAAGCTGTTAAATTTATCTCCTGCACAGGGGCAGCCACATTTCCTTGCAGTTAGGTCTCATCCTGTGAGAACATTTCATGCTTTGTCTGAAATACATCCCTGAAAAAGGCCACTTGGAAAATCGACCCCTGTGCAGGCACTGCTTACAATTAGTGCCTGGAGGTGGAGAGCTGGTTGGCTTGACCTCCCCAGGCAGGAAGGGAGTGCCTCCTTCATCCTTTCTACCGGGAGGGATTAAGGCTGCTTTCAAGCTTCCAAAATCTCCAAAGGTGACCCCATCCTACTCCACTGCCCTGCTGTCAAAGAAGCAACAGTTGCCAAATAATCAAAGCAGGGGGAGGGGAAAAGGAGGGAGGCAGGGGTGAATGCAGGGGAATGAAGGTGGTTTACTGGGAGAAAGAGAGGCAGGCTTCTATTAATATCTCAGATAACCAGCCCACAAGCGCCCAGCAAGCAATGGCTTTTACTGGTACGTGCCCTAAAAGATGCGCCTAATGATTTCCGGCTTAAGGAGCATTCAAAACAATTGGTCTGGGAACTCATTCCTCGCCTGGACATCTCAGACAGCACAGGGCAGAAAGGTGGGATACAAATGCACTTCCCACTATGGGGGGCGGGGCACAGAGAAAAAGCCACAAGTGGACACCCGTGAGGGGCCAGGACGCAGGTCGGACATTGCCTTTCTTCTGATAGTTTGCTATTTAGGTGGAAGGCGTGGTTCCAAAGGCTTCCGCAAATTAAATTCAATTTAATGAAAAAGAGATCTCGTTCGCTGTAGGTTCTGTTAAAACCTCTGCAAGGCCATTTTGCACTATTTATCAAAATCTTAAATGCACATGTCCTTTGACCAAAACAATTCCACCTCTGGGAATTGATCTCACAGACATATGCACTCCATGTACACGTACAAAGACATAGGGAAAAGGATAGTTGTCACATTGTGTGTAGCAGTAAAAAAAACAGACGTCAATCTAACTGTCCATTGACAGAGGAATCATTTAAACAGATGGCAGGGTTTATAATATGGAAGACTCTGCAATCGGTAAAAAGAGTAAGGGAAATCCATGCAGACTGATGGGAAAGATATTCCCGAACATACAATGAAGAAAGCACCTTTGGTTTTAACTCACTTGTGTAAATATATAGTCGATTCTAGTTATTCATGATTATTATGTTAAAGTCGCTGCAGACATCGAACTGGTGAACACTGAACTGTGCACGCTCCTAGCGGAAGGTACAAGGTTAGGCTCCTGTGAGATTCTGATCACAATCAATCACTAACCACATAACCTTGTTTTGTGTTCTTCTGTGTAATATTTTGTTGCTTCATTATCTGAATAATGAACTCATAACCAACAGCATAATAACTCATGTCTGAATAAAGCTTATCAAACACACATATTTTCTCCAAAAGGTGCACACAGCTGTCTTGCACTTGGGAACACTAGACAGCAACTCAGCACTCTGGCTGAGGGCCACTTTAAACAGCAAAAGCACCAACAAGCCGAAAAACTGGAAAATATGGCAAAGGACGCTGGTTTTACCTATGAGAGTTGAAACAAGAAGGCAGAGCGTTGCCTTGTTCCATCTCAGTGGGGAACACACAGCTTGGGCCACACTGCTGCTCTGCCTATGTCCGTGAAGGACCGCAAAAGCTCTGTGAGCACTGATTTGGGGTTAAAAATAAATGCCAGCGCGTAAGCGAATTCAGAAGTGCGGAATGTTCGAATCCTGAGGATCGGCTGTATGTTTGTACATGCTCGGAACATTTCTAGAAAATATACCAGCTTGATTTTGGAAGAAGACACAAGAAATCTGCTCCCAGAAGTTATCTCTGGAGCGGGGCATGGACATCAGATGGAAAGAAAAAAACAAACAAACAAAAAAAAACGGAAAAGGGAGGAAGAGAGAGACTCGTCCAGTTTTGTTTACTGGACAGTTTCTTTGGGTGTAATCTACGATTCATTTTCCCCACCTTGTAAATGAAAATGGGTTTATTTTCCCAATTATGAGAACAAATAAGTACATCTAGGAAAGAAACACACCAGGCTGTGGGGATGGGACTACAGATTCAGGAGGGAACTAATTTTTTATACCAGGTACACTTCTGTATCGTTTGGATGTTTTACAATCAAAATGTATCTCATACTTCTTGTATCCTAAGAATAAGGTCTTACATTTAAGGCCATGCTACCATATCAGAAAGGCCACTGACCCCATCCTTTGCCTTTCTGGCTTTCTCTCCTGCCCTCTTTCTTTCCTCTCGCTCTTTCATGCTCTGGGGCTAAGGACTCGATACCCAATCATCTCTGAACGGCAACAACCAGGCAAAAAGCAAAACGCCAAGTTCCCTCAAATTGCGCAATGACCAGCAATTCCAATTAGGTTTAGACCCAAAGGGAGTGAAAAACTGGTGTTCAAATACAACTGGTACCCAAACGTTCGTAGCAGCACTAATCGTAATAGTCAAAAGGTAGACACAACCCAAATCCCCATCAACAGATGGATGGGTAAACACAAGTGGTGTATCCATACAATGGAATACTACTCGGCCATAGTGAGAACTGAAGTACTGATACCTGCTACAACTTGGAGGGCCCTAGAAAACATTAAGTGAAAGAAGCCAGATGCGAAAGGCCACAGATTATATGATTCCTTGTATATGAAATATCCACAATAGGCAAATCCATATGAACAGAAAACAGATGAGTGGCTGCCGGAAGCTGGGGGTGGGAAGGAATGGGAAATGATTGCTTCATGAGTAGGAGGGTTCCTTCTGGGGTTATAAACATTTCTGTTGGCAATAAGTAACAAAGCTACTGTCTGACACCAGGGTGATGGTGATGTCACTCTGCCTAAGCCAACTCACCTGGAAATTGTGGGGTTTCCATGTTTTCAAATTGTCCTTTTAATTAAACAACAACAACAAAAAGGCAGTTGGGGGAGGGGTGCCGCATAAGATGAAAGATTAAAGGAGGGTGGCTCTGCTTATTTATAGTATATTTACAGCTAGCCTGTATGTAGAGCCTGTCCTGTGTTAATTAAGCAGGAAAAGCAATTACCTCAGTCACAGAGAGACAATGGGGCAGCTCTGCCACTGGCCCACCATACATAGAACAAACTATAAGCTTTTGCTTTTTCCACCTCCTTCCAAGGGCCTGCAGACATGGGTCCGGGCCGGACCCGTTCTATGGGCAAAGAAAGGGCTCTACGTCGATGAAAAGGTTCCATCTGTGCAAAGACTCTTATCAGGAAGCAGCACTCAAAACCTAAGAACTGACAGGTGGGGGCAAGAGGGACCGTGACTCTTCTTATCTCTCTGGGAATTATTTGGTATGGAATTAGCAGAACTTCAGACTTCCTTGCCGCTGACAGCGGGCACAGGGAGAGGGGAGGGACGAATGAATAGGATTTCAGGCTGCCATGGAAACTTTTCTTTGAGCATATGGCAGGTGTCCTGAAAACTCTGGTCCTGCCCCGAGGCTGGCTGCCGGACCTCAGGCATGTGGGTGGGGGCATCTGCCTCTCGGTCTGCAAGACTCCCTCCTACCGCCATGGCAGCAGCAGCACAAAGGACTCTCCAGTGTGTGCCTCACGTCCCAGCTCCCCAGACAGACGTTGGGGGAGAGGCTCCGTGGCCCCATGGAAATCTAAGTCCCCTGCCCCCAGCGGGCCTCGATGCAGCCCACAGATCACAGACAGCAGCAGGCCAAAGGCCATGGCGCGGGCTTCTCCCTGAAATGCGATGCCCACCCTGCCTTCCGCTGATGGGATGTCTTGCAAGACCTACATCTCTTCCCAGGACCTGCGAGAGCTGCATGGCGATTTGGGACTTTGAAGGAGCAGGCAGCCAGGCTGGACTCTCAGCAAGACTGGCTTGTCTGTGTGACATGGGAAATCCGGCTGGCCCAAGGGAGAGAAAATCACAAACTGGGAGGCTATAAACTCAAAGCAGCCGAAGGGATTATAAATAACAGCAGGTGGAAGGTGCAAGGGTGGCAAACAAGACAACATTTGGAAAAATCTAAAGCTTCTGGAACTAGGTGATTGTGCCCGTAGGGGGAAGGGTCACGGCAGTGTGCCAGGAGCAGACAAAGCTATGGGAGAAAACGGGTGCCATCTTCTCGCAGCATCAGCGGGACTCAAGGATGGGGAGACGGTGAACGTATAATAAAATAGGACCATAACACACTGTGGAGGAGACAGTAAAACCTGATTGAATTTGAAGGAGAAAATACTAGACGTTCAGGAAACGTCATGATGGCTGCTGGCCACTCTGGGGCATTCCGTTCCTCTGCGTTAAGGGCTCCTTAGAAAAGGGTGGGAGCCCAGCTCTAAAGGAATCCCCCTCCGTTCATTTCATTTATCCCATAATTATTTTTTTGAGGTCTTACTACGTGCTGGGCTCCCTTCCCTCCCTGCAACTCACTGTTTAGTGGGGGAGGTGTGTGTTAATTACAAGTACATGACACCATGGGACTGTGTATCAGAGAGACCTTACCTGCTGAGCACAGTGGGGGAAGGCTTTCTTGGGGTGACAGCCCAAGTGACCTTTAACCCGGACCAGACAAACAGGGTGAGGAAGCGGGGATCCCCAGGCGGAGGGAACAGTATGTGCAAAGTTCAGTGACCAGAGGGAGCTTGGCTGGAACTCAGGGAGTGATGAAGGAGGGAAAGGCCAGAGGTAAGAGAGACAGGACCTTGACTGCTGGCTTTTATCCTAAGAATGCTGGTAAACTAGGGGGTGATTTTAAGTGGCACAGTGGCATGGCGGAATTGTGTTTTAAGCAGAGTCCCCGAGCAGCAGCACAGTATTCATGTAGTAATCCCTACCAAGGCAGGCAGATGGTGGCAGCTATACTGTGTTTTCAGTGAGGCCTCTTTGGAAGATGCAAGCCCCGAGAGGGGCCTGCTGACTACATAATAGGTCCTGCTTGGGCCCCAATCCAGCAGGCACATTTCTAAACGCCTCTAAGAGCAGTGGTTGCTAGGCGTTCCCCCTCTCCCAGCACGTTCAGAGGTCCCACACCAGGAAGCAGGTGACACGGGGTTAAGTGCCCAGGTTCTGGGCTTAAATCTTGTCTGCTATATATGAGCTGGGTGACCCAAGGCAAGTTTCTTACCCTGTCTGTGCCTCGGTAAAATAGGAGCGCTAAAAGCACCCGTCTCCTAGGGTCACCGAGTGGCTTCATTAAGATCAATATGCTAAAATCCTTATCTGTTAGCCTGGTACGTCAGAGATGCTAATGTTGTTTATTATTAGTAATAATATCAGTTTGGACCCTGCTAAGGATGAACACAAACGACCATGGAAATGTACAATGATTTGGGAGCACCTGGACTCGAGGAGCGGGAGGAGGCAGCTGAGGGAGGGAGGAAGCGATGTCCACCTACTTGCCAGCAGGAGGCAGGAGACGGCCACCGCGTACAGCTGCTTGGAGGTGGTGATGTTATAGCGATCCAAGAAGTGGTCCATCAGGTAGACGGCCAGGTGCCGGGCCGTGGGGCACAGTTGGCAGTGGCTGCTCAGCAGGGTCAAGATGTCAACGAAGAACCGGCGGCTCTTCAGGAGTGGGGAGTGGGCTTGAAAGGCAGGCAGCTTCAGTTCCTGGAAGGGGAAGGGCACAGGGGGGGTCAGGGCTGCCTCCCGAGGACCTCCAATGGCCCAGAAAAGTGAGAGGTGAGAGCCCCTGGTGTCTGGTTAGGGGGTGCCGATCCCTTCCAAATCCTGTTTACTCTCCTTCAAGTCTCAGGATGGCAGTTCCCCTATCCCAGATACTCCTGGGCCATCTCCTACCCACCCTCACTGAGCACAAGCTTGTCAAGTGTCACCTAAATGATGACAGAGGCAGGTGAAGGAGACCACTGGCTTCAGTCCCGGGAAAAAGCTGACTACTGGAGATAACGGAACGTAGGAGACCCACATCCAAATTCTGGTTCTACTACCCACCCAAGCTGTGCTACCCACGTCACCTGCCTTCATCCTTGTTTCCTCCTCAGCAGATGAGGATTAAATGAAAAATGGAAAGCACCTAGCACACAGTACCCTCTCAGGGCCCACAGCTTAACTCCCTTTGTAGATAGGTCGTGAGAGACAAAAAAGAAATCCATTGTAAAAAAGTTGTTAAAATAATAGTACAATAACAGTACAACTAATAGTTCATTAGTACAACAGGACAACTAATGTTGACACTTTCTCTTGTTTTTCAGCAAACACATATACTTTCTTCTAAAAGTTCAACATCATACGTTTCCCCAGGAGACGACTTTTACTTTGTAATTTATACATGGTCATGTTATCTGAATTTATTTATCTAACACAAGAAAAACCGAGAGAACTAGCGAACCAACCAAGATTATTAAGACAGGAAATTTTTTCTTATATATCTATCGTATTTACAATTTAACCAAAGCAGACCAGAAACTGTTATTTAGGAACTGTCTTGCAACATTTTGTCAAATAAAGAAACCAAAGAGAAGCAAAGCTAAGGAAAAAGAGCAAAGGAGAAGCTGGCAGAAAAGCAACTGTGAGAGGTCAGTAACAGCGGGTTCACTGGGGGATGAGATTAAAACAAACTGGTGCCCTTCCCCTGTCTAATGCCACTCTCTTAACCTTAGGACTTGACTTATGTAGCAAGAGCTCTGGGACTAGGAGGTATCTGTTCGTTCGTCCATCCATCCATCCATCCATCCATCCATCCATCCATCCATCCATCCATCCAAGATACTCAATAAGTATCAAGTACCTTCTACCTATCAGGCGTTATTCTAGGCACTGGGGATACAATCTGGTATAAGATAGACACAGACCTAAATGTAAGATTAAAACTACAAAACTCTTAGAAGGAAACAGGGCAAATCTTTATGACTTGATTAGGCAACAGTTTATTCTCTATACTACCAAAAGCAGAAGCAACAAAAGAAAAAGTAGCTAATTGGACTTCAAAATTAAACTCTTTCACGCTTCAAAGACACCATCGAGAAAGTAAAAGGAAACCCAGAGAATGGGAGAAAATGTTTGGAAATCATATACCAGAGACTGTACTCTGAATATATAAAGAACTTTTACAATTCAACAATAAAAAGGTAAACAATCTATTGTAATTTAAAAGTGGGCAAAAGGATAGTTCTCCAAAGAAAATACAGAAACAGCCAATAAGCACATGAAAAGATGCTCAACATTGCTAATCACTAGGGAAATTCAAGTCAAAACCACAATGACATATCACCTCACACCCACCAGGATGGCAATTATAAAAACAAAACCAGAAAATAAACAAGTGTTGGTGAGGGTGTAGACAAATTAGAACCTGCATACACTGCTGGTGGGAAAGTAAAACGGTGCAGCTTCTATGGAAAAGACTTGGTTAGTTCTTCAAAATGTGAGGTGTAGAGTTACCACATGACCCAGCAATTCCAATCCTTGGGATATACCCAAGGGAAATGAAAATACATGGCCACACAAAAGCGTGGATACGAATGTTCATAACAGCATTTTCATAATAGTATCAAAAGGAAAACAACCCAAATGCCCATCAAATAACGAGTGGGTAAATAAAATGCAGTACATATCCACACGATAGATTAGGCCATAAGAAGGAATGACGTAATGATACATGTTATAACATGGATGAACCTTAGTGAAAAAAAATTGGTGTTTAGTGATGATGCTGTGTGAGAAAAAGCCAGTCATAAAAGGCCATGTATTGTATGATTCCATTTATATGAAACGTCCAGTATAGGCAATTCCATACAAACAGAAAGTAGATTAGTGGTTGCCAGGGACTAGGGGTAGAGGTTAATGGGGGGTGACTGCTAACGGAGGTGAGGTTTCCTTTTGGGATCATGAAAATATTCTGAAATTAGATAGTGTTGATGTTGCACTACTCTGTGAATACACTAGAAGCCACTGAACTGTATACTTTAAAAGGGTGAATTTTATGGTATATGAATTCTATGTCAATAAAGCTGCTATTAAAATACAAGATGGGGGAAAAAAGAAGAGAAAAACAACAACAGCAACAAAAAATAAAATGGACACGTTCCCCACTCTCATGGAGTTTACGGCCAGTAGGAGAGAGAGAGATGGTGATCAAATACAAATATGACAAATACAGAATTCCACACTGATGAACCCCAGGAAGGAAAGCTGCCAGCGGTGAGAACCCAGCTTCTCTGAAGGCAGGGCAGTCGGCCTGTGCAAGTGGAGCTGGAGCTGAGATTTCACGTGGGGATCCCGTCTCTTCTGGCTTGCTCCCCGGCAGAGCCTGAGGCCAGGACACAGCTCCCAGCTCCTGCGGGAGCCCCAGAACGTTGCTCCTGGAAGGTGCTCAAAGCCTGAATAAATCAGTTCCTCTCCCTGATGTTTACATATGAAGAAACGGAATTTGAAAAAGTCCTGTAACTCCAAGGCTCTCCTTAACAAGCAACAGATCTGAGACTAAAAGACTTTTAGTGTATCCTTCCCACCCCACCCCCCCAACCTTTTATTTTTTTTTCATCATGGAGACGAGCTTTTATCCCCCGTTTAACTTCTGGAAGAAAAAGACCTGACTGCCTGATGTAGTCTTCATCTTCATTATTTGATGGATGTATGCGGCCACCATGGGACTTCGAACTTCGTGAGGCTGGGGTCTCACCTTGTTTTCCCACCCCCCCTAGGTTGACTAGAACATGGTCTGGTGCCCAATAACGAATCAATGAAGAAATGAAGGGAGGAAGATGGAGAAGAAGGGAGGAAAGAAGGACTGATGTGAAGTGGTGACACAGAGTGCCCTGGGCCCACAGAGCAAGGTGTGACCATCTGTAGAGAGCAGCAGGTCAGTGGGGACTTCAAAGAAAAAAGAGTTGTCTAGACAAGTTTTGGAAGGACGTCTAGGAATAGACCTGTTGAAGATGCAGGAAGAATGCTCAGCAGGAAAAACAGCACCTGCAAAGCCACAGAAGTGTCTGTGTCCCACCTGGGGAATCTAGTCTAGAGTGCTTGAAAGAGCCAGACAAGTGGGGTATGTCTGGACAAAGCAAGCTGGGGGGATGGGGGGTGGGCAGGGTCCCAACTCGTATGCTCTGCTAAGGTATCTGGCCTGTCTTGAGGGCAATGGGGAGCCACTGAAAGGTTTAGACAGGGCATCGATGCGGGCCTAGTGGCCATGCATGAAGATCTCTTGGCCAGCCTGCTCCCAGGCTATGGCCAGACAGCTGGTACGAGCAGCCAATGTGGGGCTGCCGCTTCCTCTAACAGCAGCTCCCCTCCCCATCCCCCAGGAGTCCCTGCAAGCTTGAAGGCTACTTGTGTATTTCCTCTAAGCCCTAGGGCTCTAGGGCTCTTGACAAGAAAAAAAACACAATCACAGATCCTTGGTGTTCCGTAGGCAGCAGCTACCGGAAATGAGCCATGTGAACTTTGGCCAGGGCTGCACTGCCCTCATCAAGGCAGTTCAAAGCCCCAAAACACAAGTCAGATATGCAACCTCTGATTTTCCTCCCTGCTCAAATGCAGTCAAGCTTACCTCCTCCTGGATTTCCCTTTGTGCCAAGTGGGGGAAGACAGCTCAAAGCAACACACTATTGGTCTTCCCTCTGAACACTCCCCGTAAAAAGGGTCTACGGGCTTGAGAAGATTCTCACAGGAAGCTATCGGGGCATAAAAGAAAAAGTTAAGGACCTTTGGAACGGGTAACAACAACTCATGTCAAATAGGAGTTAGCTAGTAGGGCTTCCAGGAAAAAGCCAGTCTTCAGGGTAGGCAGGATTTTGAAAGCTACAACAGTGGCTCGCAATGTTCTTCATCTCCATTTCTGCTGTCCCTCAGCTATCGGTTTAAATGTCCTTCCTAAGAGAGGCTTTCTCAACCCCTTCTCATTCCAAATCAGGTCCCCCTCGCTGGCTCTCTCAGCATGCTGTTCTTCATGGCCAAATATTTACTTCTTTGTGTGTCTCTCCCCGTTGAACTCCAGCTCCGTGGAGCAGGGGCCATGTCCATTTTGTCTATACCGTTTGCCCAGTGCTCAGAATGTTCCTGGCACAGAGGCACGTGCTCAAAAAATATACACGTCAGTAAAAAAGAACGGAGAGCCATCAAACGACACGGAGGAAACGTAAATGCATATTACTCAGTAAAAGAAGTCAATCTGAAAAGGCTACATACTGTATGATTCCAGCTATAGGACATTCTGGAAAAGGCAAAGCTACAGGACAGTAAAAAAATCAGCATTTGGGGGTGGGGTGGGGGGAAGGATGAATAGGCATAGAGAGCACAGAAGTAAAACTTCTCTGAATGATACTATAATGGTGTATACTTGTCATTATACATTTGTCCAAACCCACAGAATGTACACCAAGAGTGAACCTTAATGTAAACTATGGATTTTGGGTGACAATGATGTGTCCATGCAGGTTCATCGATTGTAACAAAGGTATCACTCAAGTGGGGGTGTTGATAATGGGGGAGGCTGTGCAGATGTGGGGAACAGGGCGTACAGGGGAAATCTCTGTACCTACTACTGCTCAATACGGTTGCGAACCTAAAACTGCTTTAAAAACTAAGTCTACTAAAAAAATAAAAAGGGCCGGCCGAGTGGCACGATGGTTAAGAATTCGCTTGGGATGCCAGAGGGCCCCGGTTCGGATCCCACATATGAGGGCCAGTGACACTGCCCTCTACAGCTAAGATGCTGAACAACAGCTCAACCTGGAGCTGGCCTGCCATGAGTCACCGGCGACGGCGTGGACTGCAGTCCCTGTGGCAGTGAGTTGCCATGGGCTACCGTATGTAGCCAGCAGCCAGCGTGAGCGGCCAGCAGCCGCAGTGAGCGGCCGTCCAGAAGCCGGCGACTGATCTGCCTTGCCAGAGAAGAGAGCAATGATGGTGCCAATTTGGGCCAGTGAAGCAACATCCTCCACAACTTGATTGAAGAACAAAACGACAGCAACTTGTCTGTTCCCCTTCCCCCAATTCCCCAGCACTGTTCCCATGCCCCCAATTCCCCAATAAAAAAAATAAATAAATAAAAATAAAAAGAATGAATAACAAGGATGCCCTCTCTGTACTAAATACACTCCTCCGTCGACACATGGGGGAGCAGCTCAGCAGAGACTGAAGTCAGGCAGGTCTAGGGTAGAATCCCAACTCCGCTGTTTACTAACTGTGGGCATGTGAATTCTGAGCCCCGGAGTCGTTATGTGGAAAATGGGGACCACGCTGCTTTAAATGTAAATTATTTGACACTTATAGTACTCAGCAAGCATTAGTGGCCTTTCTCGCAACCTGGGCAATCAGACCTCAGATAAGTTGAGCTTTTTTGCCTCTGTTGGTCTCTCAGAGGAACCTGCTTTGTACAGTGGAATTAAGCTTTCTACCTGAGGTTTGATAGCTGGGCCGGGGGCCTGTGCCGGAAAGGAACCCTGGCTATCCTGAGTATCTTCTCTGCAGAGCTCCCAAGCCAAACAGAATTAGAAGCTGAGTCTCAGCCTCTCCTCGGCACTGGGAGAAGGGCAACACTTCAGCAAATGAACAATGTGGGAGGCCAGCACGCCTGCCCTGTTGGTTTGAGTCCAGCTGATTACTTCCCTAACCCAATTAGGGAGAAAGGCATTCATTACAAGGGCTTTGCTCTAAGGATCCACATTTCCCCCAAGCACTCTTGACCTGGGTCAGCTTGAAGGCCACTGCAGCCAGGGGCATGGAGGCGGCCAGTCTGCTGAGCTGCCTGGATTCCAGAAACAAAAGAGCAGCCTGCGAGGGGGGGGGTGCGGCCTGTAAAGCTCTCCTAGATTAGGCAGGCGCTTGGCAGGCACTCAGCAGTCAGCGGGAGGAAAGGGGGCAGGAATCCGGCCAGGCAGGGTGACCTTCCTCCCGCAGGGCCAGGGGCAGCATCAATGTGGCCAGCAGAAAGGCTGCGGCGAGGGCAATGATGAAGAGGGGAGGAAAGGCAGGCAGAGGCTTCCTGAAACACCCTCCCCGGATGCTGGCCCTTTATCACCTGAGCCGGACAGGAGAGCACAGGCACCTCATGTCTAGAGGGGAGCAGATGACCCGGTGGGAAACAGGGACAGATGGACGTGACCGAGTTCCAGGGGGGGAAAATTCATCTTACAAAAAACCCCTGCTTTTGTTATCACAGTAGTGTATTTTCTTTTTAAAAATAATAACGGGCTAGAAAAAGACGATTAGATAACACACCAAAACGTTCACAGCGGTTATCTCAAAGACAGCTGGGATCGCGGGTGATTTTTTTACTTTCATGCTTTTCAACACTGTCTGCATTTTTTAAAAACATGCAATATTTTCACCAGTTTATTATTTCAATTACTGTGTTTCCAGTCTGAAAGAAAAAAAATGGAGAGAAGGACTAGATACTCACAGCATGAAGGCCAACTCAAAATACATCCCTGAGAGTTCCCAGGCCACCCCACGCCATCGCTCTCACAAAATTAACCCTTTGATAACAACATCCCACGGCAGTACTTTGCTAAAGATCCCACTTCATTCTCACAAGACACAAAGGACCCACCCATGTCCTACCCAGAAGTGGTCTTTTTGTTTTCACTAATTATAAACGATGTGTTCTCTGGCACATTTCCAAAAGAATAACAAATAGCACATATAATGCCTCACGTGGAGGGAAGTACTATTAAGGTTTATTGTGGATTCCTCACACGTTTCTCTGTGCAAACTCTCACAAGATGGGGTCATGATGCACAAGTGCGTCCCACGTCCCCTTTAGACAGCGATGGAAACGATGTTTTCAATGGCTGCCTACTGTCTCACTGTAAGGCTGTGCGGTGACCTTCCCAGACCCCCATTTTGGACATCTGGGCCATTTCTCTTCCTTCCGGTCTCTGTTCAGGACACTCATCAGTGCCCCGTGCGGTCCCACAGTCGGCAGTTACTGTTGACTGAAGTGTCTGCCTGTTCGTGAACCGTCCTCCTCCGCTCCCCGAGAATATCTCTGTGGGGGGCAGGGGGACCACTTCTCTTTTCTGGTCCTGGCTGTACCTCTGGTACCCAGCACACACTTCAGGGTACTGAGTATCTGTTGAATGGAGTGTTTTGTGTGACGGACACAGGTGCGCCCTGGGCAAACAGCAAATGGAGGACCCTCTCTCCGCCTGTGGCCTGCGATGCCCTCCGTCCCCCAGGTCTCTCTTACCTAGCCCTGCACCATTCTGTAGGGTAACCAGCAGGGTGGGGAGAGCTGCCCCCCTGGGAAGGAAACCCTGGCATTTCCAAGACCAGAGGAGCCATTCAAGGGGAAAGGAACATGGTGGTTGTCCAGACAGGCTTGAGCGCTTCAGAAACCACTCTTCTTGCTGCCCGAGGTCTCTGCCTCGGGGTTCTGAAGCGGAAAGAGAATTCTCTGAGAGGGACAGAACTCTGAGAAAGGTCAAAGATAAGACAGGCATGACCCACATGAAACCCCAAACCGAGCTACATACAGAGGTGGCGGGGCTGCCCGGACAGGCCTTCTGAGGAGCCCAGGTGAGAGTTTTGTCTCCACTACGCCCCCCGATCCTTGCCGTGCTGACCTCAGCAGAGGCGGCAACCACTCCACGCCTGTGCTGGACTCAAAGGCGCCTGGGAGTACGAGCCAGACCAGCCCAAGTGCAGTTAGAAAGACCCCAAGCCCACAGCCAGGACTGCTGGGCCGCGACCCCGGGCTGTCACTGTTGCAGGACAGATGGGGGAAAAAATTCAGTGTGTGCTTTTCACACACAGGCTCTGCCGGCATTTTGAGGCTAACCTCAGAGGAGTTTGAAGGTCACGTACATTGTAAAAGTTCAGCTAATCACCCCTGGTGTCTCATATTAGGGGAGGGAGGGAAGAGAAGTCTTCATTTGAACCCTGGGTGTCCTGCACTGTGCTATTTTCTAATTCCTTCACTGTTAACCCACTCTTCCTTCAGGTCTCAGCTTAAAAGTCACTTCTGGGAAGTGTGTTCCCTGGTCATGTCCCTATCAGATACTCTCCGAGCATCAAGGACTTTCCACCATCCATCCATCCATCCATCCATCCATCCATCCATCCACCCACCCATCCATCCGCTTTTACTGTTCTTCACCCCTCAACTGTAAACATCGTGAGGGCAGAGATGGGTTCACCTTGTTCAGCAGCTCTGTGACCCCAATACCTGACATGAAAGAGAAGCTCAATAATTACCCAAATCCCCAAATTTGGGGAATGGCAAATACCTGAAAAGGTAAGAAATAATGATTTGCTCCTGACCTTTGGCTGAATAAAACTATTCATCATAATGAGCAATTCCAAATACTCACGAAGACCAGAGAGGAAGTACAAGAAGCTTGGGCTGCTGAGTTCCATTAGAAAGGGACAGCTCTGTCCGTGCCTCGGGGTGGCATGTGCCTTAGTCTACCCAATAGCAATAGAGGATTACTAAGGAGGAATCAGGTCAGTCTTTACTGAGGGCTAGGAGTTATGAATTATGCACTTTATACTCAGTCATTTCAAAGGCAACGTTTCCCAATGTGTGATTCCATGACACCCCAGTCCCAAGATACACTCCCTGAAGGAAAGGGTTCTGTGGGCCATTAGTTTGGGAAACACTGATACTACATTATTTCTTCCTAAAATGAATCATATATTAGCCCGTTAGAGGACCCGAATTATTCGTTCAGGAAAAAAGTTATATAGTTTTGGGAAACTCTAGGTTAAATTTATTTATCCACAGACGACCACCACCACCCCGCTTTTTGGGAGTCAGAGTAACAATATTCCAGAGAGCTTGTTCTGGGATATGGTGCTTTAGGGTGCTGGTGGCTGGGTACTGGTGCATTGGGGAAAATTGAACCCCAGTGCATCTGCATGGTGAAGCTCTGGCAAAAACCCCTGGCACAATGCCTAATAGTTGAATGATTCCAAACCGAGGGGTTCACTGAAAAGCTCGCTGAGATTAAAAACCATAGCTTCCACCTGAAGAATTACCCTGGTAAGAATTTCCACACAGCCATGGTATTAGGAGCCGAGGAGAGACACAAGAGGCTGCAGGCGTCAGCTCACGGAAGCCCCAGGCCGTCAAGTACTGGGTGCCCTGCCTTGTGAGGCAGGGGGTCCATGGACTAGATGCAAGATTAAATCCCCTCACCCCTGCCCCATCTCATATATATATGTGTGTGTACACACACACACACACACACACACACACACACACACACACACACACACACACAGAGTAATACCTTGGTTTGCGAGCTTAATTCGTTCCGTAAACAAATTACTTCTATTGCAAGACCTCGCTCGTTTACCACGTTAACATGTATTAGAAATGTTGGCTTGTCTTGCGGAACACTTGCAAACCAAGTTACTCGCAATCTAAGGTTTTACTGTATATAATTTTGGAAGCTCCCAATTCTCTGTAAACACTGACCTGCTTCCTTCTTGGGAACCCTCTGTTGCTACTGGGTAAAGTGAGGCACATAACACCCCAAGGCAAGGACAGCTTTCTCTTCCCCCTGGAATTCAGCTCCATCAGTTTCCTGTACCTCCCCTCTGGTCTTCATGAGTACTTGGAATTGCTCAGTATGGTGAAAAGTTTTATATACCCTTCCATTTTACATATATATATATATAATCTGAAAGCGCACGCGCGCGCGCGCGCACACACACACACACACACTTTCACGAACTCGCCGACACTGTCTTCCCTGCATTTTGTCCTCTCATCCTCCAACAGACCCACGAGGTGGGGATTATCAGCATCCCAGACCAGGGCAGCTCAGAGAGGCTAAGTCACCCAATAAATAAATGATGGATATGAATCTGGGTTTTCTGACTCCACTCGCTTAACGCAATGTTTTGGGGCCTCCACAGGATAGTTTAGGTTTGTGTTTTCCTCCCAAACTGATGTTATATTTAGCCAATTATAAAATATCTAATCACTACAGAAATTTTAGGAAACACAGATGAGTACAAAGCACATTAACATCACCAACAGTCCCACCAGCAGGAGACCATTTCGAATATGAAGCACATGTCAGTATGTGCCCTTCCTGTTTTGTTTCTCTGCACACCCTGACCCCCACTTCTCTCTCTCAAAGGACTGTCACCTCCCTGACGGCTGTATCTGAAACTCAGTTTAGGTTCTCCATCCCAACACCCACCCTCTTGAGGTGGGCCCAGGCAGAGGTACTACCACTAGCACTAGTACCCAGGAAACCGAGGCACGGAAGTCAAAAGGCCAGGATCACATGACAGGCTGGTGGCAAATCCTGAACTTGGACATCAGAGGGGCTGGCCAGTCCCTCAGGGGTGTGACACTGCTTTGAGTGTGACACACGCTTCATAAACAGCCCAAGGTGCACAGCAGGGCTGAGCTGTTCTCCCACGCAAGCCACTGAAAGAAAACCACTCTGTTCTCCTCCTGTGTGTGTCCCGCCATGCTCACCCTTCCGGGTACCCACTGCTGCTTCCCGAGGGAGGCTGGGCCTCGATGCACTGGGCCAGCTGCTTGGGAAACAGCTCCAGGGGTTGAGTCGGCCTGAGAACAAAGAGTAGCAAGCAGTGAAGTAACACCACAGGCAACCGGGTAACCGAGGTGACCAACAGGAAGTGGAGACTTGCAAATTGAAAGGGAAAAAGAAACGGGAGGGGTGATTTGGTTCTTCAGAGGCCTCAAGAGTACATACCACGGACCTGGGAGGCCTGCGGAGGCCAGAAAATCACCTTCCTTCCCCTCTCCACCCCAGTTGCTTCATACACCCAAGGAGGCATTTTCGGTAAAGGATCAACATCTCTGCAGGAACACTATTTCAACATTCTCGAGAGGGTGGCCTGCGGCACAAGAAGCCAACAATGCCAGTGACATCCCCTCCTTGCTGACTTCTGGCCTGTAGCTTCTTTCCAGCAGAGAAAGGTCACCCCCAGCCACCACGCCTCTCACTGGCCCCCTGAATGCAGCAAACCGCAGGGGGACCAGCTCTGGACACACCTCCTCATTCCCAGGAGCCAAGGCCACTGCCCTTCCAAGCACACTCTGCATCAGGCCTGGCTACAGCTGCTGGGCATCCAACGGTGGCCAAAGACATGTCTGCCCACCCCCGGTGGACCCCTCTTACCCATGCCATTCAGCCCTCCCAAAGCCCCCACAGACAACACTCGTGGCATTTTTACAACCCCTGCCCCCAAGTTCTTCACTTCAGCAATTTACTAACATGACCACATGCCTCACACCTTTCGCCTGGGGGTACCCCTAATTTTCCCATGCCCTCCATTATCTAGGGGCAGGGGTCACCTTCCATATGTTCCCTTTCATGCTGGGTCTCTGTAACAGGTCCAAACCCTTGGATCGCTCTGTCTTTCCTCTTAAGCTGTGGCCTCAAAAGCTCTCTGTTCCACACTTCCAGCTTCCTTCTGATGGATTCTCCCAGGCACCTTGACCCTAACATGCGGCTCGAAACAAGTCAGTCAAATAACCACTACCACCACCACCACCCCCAGTCATCCCCTGCTGGTCCACAATCTAGGGTTTCTGCAACTGTGGTCAGTTTACCACAGGCATTGGGAACTTCTGGGAACTTATTGAAAAATGGAAGCTTCCCCCCTATACTGAATTGGATAGTGTCCCCCCCTAAAACTCATGCCTACCCATAACCTAACAATGTCATCTCATTTGGAAATAGGGTCTTTGCAGATATAATCAAGTTAAAATGAGGTCCTACTGGATTACCACTGGCCCTAATCCAATGGCTAACGTCCTTATAAAGAGAGAAAACAGAGACGCACACAGACAGAGGAAACGCGAGGCGAAGATGGAGACAGGGAGGAGGCCATGTGAAGATGGAGGCAGAGAGCGGAGTGACGCAGCTACAAGCCAGGGAACGCCAAGGATCACCAGAAACCAGCCGATGCTAGAAGAGGCAAGAAAGGATCCTCCCCAGAGCTGCTGACGAGAGCATGGCCCTGATTTTGAACTTCTGGCCTCCAGAACTGTGAGAGAATAAACTGTGGTTGTTTTAAGCCACCCAGTTGGAGGCAGCCCGAGGAATCTCTGATACTCTCCATTTCCCGACTTACTGAATCAGACTTCTGGGCACAGAGCTGAGCACCTATCTGCACTTTATAAGCCCTTCATTTGGGCCTGATGCTTAACTATAAGCTCCGTGAAGGCAGAGAACTTTGTTTTGTTACCACTTATAGTCATGTGACACTTCGTGATGGGGATTCGTTCTGAGAAATTCATCGTTAGGCAATTCTGTCGTGCGAACATCATAGAGTACAGTTACACACAGCTAAGTGGAACAGCTGACTACACACCTAGGCTACAGGTAGAGCCTATTGCTCCTAGGCTATAAGCTTCCATAGCATGTTGCTACACTGAATGCAGTAGGCAGTTTAACACAATGGTAAGTATTTGTGGACCTAAACATATCTAAACATAGAAAAGGTGCCATAAAAATACGGTATAAAAGATAAACGGTCCACCTGTATAGGGCACTTACCATGAATGCAGCTTGCAGGACTGCAGGTTGTTCTGTCTGAGGCAGAGTGTGACTGGTGAGTGGATGTGAAGCGTAGGACTACTACCGCAGACTTTATAAACACTGTCCCATAAGCCCTTACACTAAAATATTGAGAAGAAACTGGGTAAGGCGTAAATCACCATGATAATGACAGTGAGGAGGGAGCAAAAAGCCTGAGGAGCGGTAGGAATAAGAAATCAAGACCGGGAGGTAAAGAAACAAGGGATTGTCATGGCAATGTGGTTTCAGCTATCGCATGTTGGAGCAGTGGTCAGATTAAGGAACATTGTGGTATTCATAAAAAAGAGGGTGTTTAACATGGAGAGGGTGCAGAATTGAGGACTCAATATTTTGACTTTGCCCATTTGTTTCTGGTTCCTTTGACCCTGTCTGGTACAAAGGGCTCTCTCTGGCACCAAACTGAGGAAAAAAATAAAATCCATGCGTTACATCATTACAACTGAGTATACTTCCAAAGTGGAGGAACAGGCTGGCGCCACACTACCACAGAAAGCTTTAACGAGAGTGGCAGTGGCACTTAATACTTGTTAAGGTCGCTCCTATGGACCTGTGTCTTTGTATAGGATCTTAGACCCTCAACAAAGAACTTACAGCAATGTACTCTGAAGACCAAAGAGCTAGGTCTCCAAGGGCTGTAGCACCCTCTGAATATTTAGCGCTGGGGGTGCAGGGTGGCGGACAGGCTCCTCTGTGCTGAGACAGTTCAGAGACTGACTGATTGGGATGTAATCTCTGCACTCAAAATTAAGGTGCTGTGAGTGACGGGGAATCTACTCCCAAGCCCCACAGATACTGCTCCTTTCAGAGAAAGAAAAAAATCCTCCTAGACAATACATCCTTCCATTTCTTACAGGAAATTCAGGTCCATTATAATTTTATGGGACTGCCATTGTACCTGCAGTCTGCTGTTGACCGAAACGCCATTATGCAACACGTGACACTGAATCCCCTTTGGCTAGCAGTGCTTGGCATGTGGCTGGCAGCTAAAAATGATGTATTGAAGGCAAGAATGAATTGGCAGAGGCCGGCCGAGTGGCTCAGTTGGTTAAGAGCTCGCTTAAGAGTGTGAGCTCTGAGCAACAGAGTTGCCGGTTCGATTCCTGGCCCGAACTGAGCTGCCGCTGAGCTGCCAACAGGTAGCAGGATGGCTCAGCTACAAAAAAAAAAGAATTGGCACTGATGTTCAAGAATTACTAGCACTTTGGTCAGGACACTTCTCCTTTTCTTTCTTTCTTTTTTTTTTTAGCTGACCATCCTGCCACCGGTTTGCAGCTCAGCGGCAGCTCAGTTCGGGCCAGGAATCAAACCGGGGACCCTGTTGCTCAGAGCTCAAACTCTTGAGCGAGCTCTTAACCAACTGAGCCACTCGGCCGGCCCTCTCCTTTTCTTTTTTAAAAGCAACTTTAATAATCACATGAAATAATGGGAATCAAGCATTTAACAGTGTCTGGCATACTGTAGGTGCCCAATAAACATCTACTCCCTTAATTTAGTGGGAATTGGGAGTCTTCAAAGATTACATAGAAACCAGCAATGGCTAGAAGGCACTTTCTAAGGACAATGCTCCCTGTGAAAAAGGCCAATCATGCTCAGCAATGGAAAATTACTTTGTTCCAACTACTAAGAAACTTGAAATCTTTCATTCCATTTGACACTATTTCCTAAAACTCTCAAGTCTCCCCACTTCCTGCCATCTCTTTGGATCACTGCCAACACCCAGTCTCCAAGGCCAGGGCCACTTCCCAGTGATCTAGCACGCTGTCCTCACACCCTCCTCAAGGCTCTCCATGTGCTCTCAGGATGAGTGCAGACCTAGGGCGGCCAGCAGCCCCCGAGCCGATGCACCTGGTCCATCTCCCTCTCCTCACGACTCACCAGACCGCCGCCCCTCAAAGGTCACTGATGCAGGACCATCAGGTGCTGCCCTGGGCCCTGGCAGATGAACTTCCTCCACACACCTCTCTTTGCCTAGCAAGCTTCTGTTTATTCTTTGAACCCAGCTCACAGCACCTCTTTGAAGCTTTTCATAGTTCCCTAGGCAACTGGATGTCACTGTTGGTACAGTGGTTAAGATCCTGAGTTCAAGCCTTGGCTCTGCCATCTACTCGCTGTATGGCCTTGTGTACGTTATGTATGTATTTGCTTGTTTATTTATTTAGAATTTTTGTAAGAGCTTATTTGAGCCAAACATCAAGATCTCAAATGTTCCGGAAAAGCACACTTTGTAGCTTCTTTTATGCATTTGAAATTAAGGAGGGGTCGTAAAGATTACATGGAGATGGGAGAAAGCCAGGCAAGGATTGGATTACAGGATAGTTTTAAGATTATGTGTTCTCTTGAGGTGTGTTGACGTAGATGCACAGATGGACAGGGCTTGCTTTAGGTAGGCAAAGGTAAAAAAAACCTTTTACTAGAAGTCATACGCCTGGAGCATGATGACCCACCAGATAGGAATTTATGATCAGATTACCCTGTGAGTTTAGTTAATTATTTCTCTAAACTTTAGCATGACCCATCTATAAAATGGGGATAATTACAATATTTACTGGAGGGGACTGAGGACGTATGATAATGGAGGGGCAGAGCAAGTATTCATTTCTGTGGACAATCATTACTGACACTGAGAGCCCCCAGGATGGGGTCCATGGCCTCTCTGGTAGAGCCTCCCATGAGTCTGCAGGTTATACACGGGGCTCAGTAAATGGCTGCCGAATAAAGAGGCTGACTGCCAACCAAGCCACAGAGACGGTCCAAGGAAATAAGCCAGAACTCTGCCTTCCCCAGACTCATGGCCAGCAAAGGCTATCCGTGCCAGCGGGGCTTCCTCCTTCCTGACTACCTAGGAAGATGTCCACAGTAGTTTGACAAAAACTCCCGTCAGAAACCACTTCACGGCCCAACTTAAAAGTAACCACGCAAACTAAACCCTGAAGCGTTACTGTGCCTGCAACTTGGTACCAAAAAAATATAAAAACTGCATAAAGACAGAAAAAGAGAATAGTAAGGCACAAGTAATGTGTTAAAATGTTCACAACTGTGTATTGTGCCGGCAACTCCCCTGTACGCTTGAAATTATTTCAAAACAAAAAGTGAACACAAAAGGAGAGAGACCAGCAAGAGATTTTAACTCAGAGCCAACAGCTTAACACCCCCCACCCCTCTCCATGGGCCTTCTCACCTCTTCAGTAGCCGCTCACAGTGTTAACCCCCTGAAGGGGAAGTTCATGTTACACCATCACAGACATCAAGGCTGGTTGCAATTCCTCAGCTTGTCGAAAGTCAGGTTCTGGACAGCAGATTGCAAAGTTTTAAGGCCCCAGCTCTCCCACTTAATAGGGGGGCCTGGCCAAGTCCTCGAGCCCTTGGAGGCTGTTTCTTTACCGGAAGGATGGAGTTATTGGTAGCGTGCTACCTACCCCCCTCCCCCGCCCCACCCCAACAAGACTATTTCAACAGTGAGATCCAAGAAGACAGTGTGGGCTGTAAGGTACTGACCCCAGATAAGGTGCCCGGGATGTGCACATACTGATGGGGGGCCTCGTCTGCTGCAGCTGCTCAGAACTGAGGAGACACAGCCCCTGCCTTCCCTCATGGGCCTGCTGTCTAGGAAGGGAGGTGGATCCAAATTAAACAATCGCATTAATAGGTATATAATTATAAATTGTGCTGAGCGCTAAAGGAATAATCCAGAGTGATCTGAAAACATATAACAGGGGCCCAGCCCTGACCTTGTCTGGGACTCAGGAAAGGCACCTCTGAGGAAGTGATCTTTGAGCTGACAGCTAGAAAACAAGTAGGTTAAAATCCCACAAGTGAAGGGAAGTATATAAACTAACTGTTAATAGAGAACTTACATGGCCCTTATCTGGACCATGATTTAACAAACCATCTATGAAAGCCATTTTTGAGACAACTAGGGAAAACTACATATGGACTGGGCAATAGAACATATTATATTAATGAATTGTTAATTTTGTTAGGTATAATAATGGCACAGTTGTTACATTTTTTTAAAATCCTTTATCAGTTAGTGGATATTTATAGGTGAAATGACATGTTATCTGGGGACAGATGAAACAGGTACTGAAGCTGGGTGAGGGGTACATGGGGATTCATTCTATTCTATTTTTGTGTATCTTTTAAAATGTCTATAATAAAAAGTTAAGGAAAAACAGTGGTACACTCCACAGAGTCGGAAGTGCTCTGAGTTGTTTGGATCTTTACAACGACCAGAAAAAGCAACTGTCGGTAAGTACCAAGTTGCCTGCCACATCACATCTAACGACGCTGCCACATTTTTAGTGTATGGATGAACCGCAGTGAAACCAATTTCCTTCTGATGACATTTAGATTCTTTTCAACTCTTCCTTCCGGTAACTGGCTCTATCCAATTCCTGAGGCTTCTGTGCTGATGATCCTCCCCCCTTCCCCTGACTCCTCCAAACCACCCACTAAAATCAGGAGATGACCATTTCTGGACCAAGTAGCTGGTGGTCTCAGCATGGAAGTTCCTATCATCAAGAAGGACCAGGCTCTGGCACCTGCTCTGCTCAGGTTCTGCTCCAGTAACCTGCAAGGGACCCAGTGCCTTAGGACAATTCAAACTCAGCCTCCAAAGGAGTTGGTTTCTAAGTAACTGCCACTTTGGGGGTAGAGGGCAGCACACACTGCAGTGATGGGGCTAAGAGGAAACATAGGCAGTTTTCTGGCCAGGGTAGGTCACCTCAATAGCCCTCACCGACATGGGTGTCAGGCTGCTTCTCTGTTGCAGATGGGGCTCCCCAGGCCCTGGAACATATTCAGAGCTCCCTACCCCTTCTCTCCATCCTCCAGTGCTTGTCCTGCTCAGGGTTCCCACTTCCTTTAAACACAGTCAAGAGACACCATTTTGACCTAGCCAAAGGATGCTGATTTTTTTTTTTTTTAAGGATAATATCCAGGGTTAGCAAAATTGCTGGGAAGCAGGCATTCTCCCAAACCACTGGTGGAAGTGCAAACTGGTGTGACCTTTTGGGAATTTATTAACTGGTGATCTGTAAAGTTCTCAAAATCATACCTTGTGACCAGCAATTTCATTTTAGGAAACTGAGCCACAGTCACAGAGAGACCACTAGGGCCACCACCACCACCACGGTGCTGTGTAAAATCAAATGGTGCGCTGCAAACAACCCAAAAGGCCATCAAGAGGGGAATGAATGAAGAAACTGTGCTATATACATACACTGAAATACTACTCAGCAATAAAAGGAAATAAACTCCTAACAGATACAACAACATGGATGAATCTCAAACACATTACATTAAGCAAAGAAAGGCAGACAGAAAAGAGTACATACATGTAACTCCATTTATATGAAAGTTTAGAAAAGAAATCTAGTTTACAGAGACAGAAAGCAGATCAGTGGCTGCCTGGGTCCGGGAGCAGGATGGGGTGAGTGGCTGAGAAGGGGCACCAGGGAAGTGTCTAGGCTGATGACAACCTTAATCATGGTGGCAGGTCCACGGGTGTACACATCTGTGAAAACTCGCTGTGCACTCTAAACTGTATGCGCACTTAAAGATCTGGACATTGTACCATCTAAAAATTAACTTCCATTTTAGAAAATAAGCAGCTCCACCTAAATATCCAACACGGAGAGGATGTAATCAAATCACTGTATATCCATACAATCAAATATTATGTATGATATTGCAGAATAGTTAATGACATGCAAAAGTTATTTAGTATATCCAATTAATAAAAATATTAAGTTACAGAACTATAATATACTACGATGGCATTTTTGTAAAATAAAATGTATATATTTGGATAGAAAATGTATATATTTGGAAAGAAAATTCCATTTGTTCATTCAATACAAATTTACTGAGTATGTACTATATACCTTTATGGTTACAATGAGCAGAAAAGATGAAACAAAATCCCTTCTGGTTATAGAACCTCTGTTTGGTCGTTTCATAGAAAATATTTAAATTATTAAAATGTAAACATTAAAAAAATCAAATGGTACGGGAAAGGGTGTAAATTATACTACCACTTGTGTTAGAAGACACACACACACAAACACAAGACACACATTTGTGTTTGTTTATGAACAGAAAAACTTGGGAAGGATTCACGAGAAATTGGGACCTTTTGGGGAAGGAATCTAGAATGACACAGGAGTGCTAGGAAGCCTATTTACTATCTACCCTTTTATAAAGCTTGATTTTTTTTTACCATGTTCTTGTATTATTTATTCTAAATAAACACAATCGATAGTTTCTAATCGACAGTTGCTAATGTCCGATAATCAGGAATTGGGTGGAGAAGAATGATATGAGAATGTGTACGTGATATACTGCGTAATAAACTAAGTGTTTTGAGCAAGACACTTTCTATTTTTACTTGAAAATTTCCAGAATAAAAATGTGTTGTGATGACATACACGCAAGAGAAGAACCTATACCAAATGTCAACAGAGATTACTCCAAGTGGTAGGACTAGGGGCAGAATTTTACTTTCTTCTGTTTGCTTGTATTTACTTTTGCAGTTGCCTAAATGAACAAGAAAACACACTTTGTGTGTGTGCCTGTGTGTGTCTAACAACTTTAAAAAAAAAATGAAAAGAGCAGACCCAGTGTCACCTCCTTCTGCCAGGTGCTCAGACACACTAGAGAATGTTGGCTGCACTCCCTCTACCCAAGGGGCTGTGTGATTTAGGAAGACAAAGAACAAATCAAGGGCAGGGGCACAGAGCCAGCTCAAAGGCTTTAATGCCCTCCCTGCACGTAGAAAGCACAGGCCTCCCAGCCAACCCGAGTGCCCGCCAAGCCCCTTCCCCACCCCACAATCCAGAGGCTCGAGGCCCCAGAGGTTGAAGACGGAGTGCGCCCACACCCACTTTCTCCTAGGACACCTGGGAGGCAGGTGGGGCAGGGATCACATCACTGTTCCAGTTTATAGATGAAAGGAAGGCTACCAGATAATACACTTCTTCCACAGGTAAGGTACACAAGTCTCAGCTGAGTGTTGTGGGCACACTGAGCACTTCAGTACTCTAAGACATGAGGGACTCAAGAGAGGATGCCAAGTTCTGATTCAGTTTTCCCCCAGATTCCTACAGAATATAGGTGAGCCCCTGGAGTATGGGAGTCTCCAAGCTGAGCACCACCTTGAACGACATCTCATCCAGACTCTCAACTCCATTTCTCTTCCCGTCCCCCATCTTTCATCCTCTGTTTGTATTCACCTCCAGGGACAGCCTAGATCGCCCATCTCTGCAGGATGGACTGCAAGAAACTCCTCTTTACACTAAGCCTCATCCTTACCTCCAGGAAGGGCCCCTGAGGACCAGTTGCTTAGGATCTCGCTTAAGCACCAGAAGCATAAGGCAGCCCTATTAGGAGGTAGTTTAGGGAGGGCCCAGATCTTGTAGAACCATCATGACACAAACTAAAATACAGAGCCTACAGTGTCAAGGATGGCACAGCCTCGACTGTTCCCTGCCCTGTACTTTATTCTTGGCTAGAATGGATGTTTTTTCAAATAAATTTACACTCAAGCTCTGATACAATCATCTGTTTGATCTCAAGTCAGTTACTCACACCCTCTGAGTCTTGCAATTTCCCACCTATAAAACGGCATCAATCAAAGCAATGGGGCAGATATGAGCAGTGAATGAGCTAATCACAGGGGTGTGCTTGGCACATTGCCTGAAACATAGTAAGTGCTCAATAAACAGCTGTCACTATCATCATCACCACCAAAGGTCGTTTTTTGTTTTTTTTTCCTTTGGTGTTTTGGAAGATCTTTGTATAAATCCAGTCACAATCAGTAAAAATGTCCTTTATCTGTCCACTGGTTCAAGAAACGTGGCCTTACACAGCTGAAGTTCTCTAGGTGTGCAAGGAAGCAAGCTTCAGGAAGTAGGAAAAACGCACTGGGTGGTTGGTTGCTCAGCAGATCTCAAATCTGGGGCCAGATGAAAAGGCCACTAAGGTCTTCCATGACTCCAGTCCTGGGAACAGGCGAGCACCCAATGGGGAAGGAGGCACCCTGTGGCCTGCAGGCCCCCTCAAAGCCCCAGAAGATAAAGCTACTAGGTCATACCAAGTGGGCTTGTCACATGGCTTTGGGAAGGTGCAAAGTTTTTCCCCTGCAAGTATCCCCAAATCCCCATATTCAGAAAGTCTTCCACACACCCAAGAAGATTTAAATTACAGAGTGAGTATCCTTAAACATTTTGTTTACTAACATAACCATTTCCACTTAATAAGAGTGAAGATTGTGCATCAAATGGACATAAATCGAAAGACCAGACCAAGTTCTACCTATTTTGAGCTCCTTAGGAGATAAAATTCGGGGAAACTCCTGGCAAAAGCCTGGGAGGAATAATCTAGATTTCTATGACCTGGGCTCAACCTGTAGTTCTTTCCCTAAGATCCTTACGCTGGACTTTGGTCCACACCAGTCAATCTGCTCTTGTACAGAATTCCACTTCTAAACCCTCCCCTTATCCCTCTCCTTCCCGCCCCACCCCACACACACACATTATCTGAGAGAAGGTGCAAGTCTGTAGGAAGCTGGGAGGCAGCCTCCACCTGGTCCTGCACCTGGCACCACAGCCAGCATTGTGGCTGTTCATAGGCTGCCCGGCCAGGCCAGGGGGCATCTTCTGGCATTCGCCAAAGACCCGACTAGGATGCCCAGGGAGCATCCTGCACATCCACTGGACATGCCCCAGGGGAGTCCATCTGAGCCTGGTCCTTCCCTTCTGTGCTCTCCCAACGGCTGTGCCAATAGCAGGTGAGGTGGTGGACACCACTCAGCCCCTTTCCACACCAGACACTGGTCCGGGAATGCTGAGATAGCGGACACACCTCATGCCTGCAAGGAGCTCAGTCGAGTGGGTAGGCCAAGTTACTATATAGGGTGACAAGGACCGTGACAGAAATAAGCATGAAGCTGGGGCCAGGACACGTGGTAGAGGGGAGAGAGGCTTTAAGTACAAAGAAGGTGGCCCTCAACCCATTGTTGGACTCAAGACCCTATTAATTTTAAACTTTGGTGGATGCATCCTTCTTCTCATCATTCCACACAGATCGGGGAGGTTCTGCTTTTAGGCACCAAGGCCCGGCACTGAACAAGACATGCACAGGCTTATTCTTGTGGGGCATATATTCTAATATGGAGGAAAAGATAATAAAAGGAAAGAATTCCCAACGCTAGTAAATGCTATAGCGAAAACAAGACAGGATGATCTGATAGACGGACACAGAAGAACAGTAACAGAAAAGTAGACACAAATACGTGGAACAGCCAGTGCAAAGGCCCTGAGACACACATGAGCTTGACTTATTCAAGGAAGAAAAAGGGGGTCAGTGTGGGAGGGGTTATGAGACAAGGCAGAAGAACAGGCCAGCTCGACTGTGTCAGGTATTACAAGTGGTGGTAAGGACTAGAATTTTATTCTAAGTGCGATGGGATGACACTGAAGGTATTTAAGCAAGGAAATGACACACGCTAAGTTCTGGCTATTGTGGAAGAATGGATGATGGAGGCCAGGTTTAAGGAGGTTTCGAGAGGTTAAATAAGCAGCTCAGGGTTTTACAGCCATTACTAGTTTGCATCCAATACCAAAGTTCATTTCCATGGTGCCCCATTTTACATACTGTAGTATAATGTTATACTGGAATGTCACATCTGACAAAGTGGGGTTCTCACTACCTCCATGACCCCAGCCTGGTATCTTGCATTATCAGGCAAGTAAGGATAACTGCTCATGGTTATATGACAATTCAACAGCAGATATTGGGTTGTCTGAAAAGTCATGACGTATTTTTTCTCTGTTTTTCGTTGCAAAAATGTGTCATGACCTTTCCGATAACCCAATATATAGTAACTTGCTTTGCATTCATCTGGCAACATTCAACAAATAGTGTCTACTGTGTGTCAGGCACTTGTAAAGTTGTTCTACAGTGTTAGAAATATATTATTAGAGTAGACGTTTCATAAAAAAAAAAAATTGCTCATCTGGGAAAAATAAAGTGCCAGCCCTCATTCCTAAAAAAGGTGAGAACATTGTGGATACTGGGTTCCCGCTAGTCTGCACTTTTCCCTGCAAACTCTCCAGTAAGTCAAATTTTCTCGAGAAGCATCTTCTTTGAACAGAGAGAAGAAACAAAGAAGAAAAATAGTTAATATACTGGGGAGGTGAGGCATTATAATGAAAGGAACCTGGGATTTACCCTATAAGACCAGCTTCAAGTCACAGGTAACCCGAAGCATCCACCCCTGAGTGAGTTTTCTACTTCTAACCTGTGCAACCTGGATAAACCCATTCTCCCTGAAGGTAGGCAGCCTCATAGTGAACTAACCTGGCACTATGGCATGGGTGAGGACAATTAATGGGTGAGGACCTGCATGCCCTGCTCCTCTGAGTGGCTAGAGATTAGAACACGCTCGCTTATTTATAAAAGATTGGGGATTCTCAGGTAACTGAGCTGGTTGAATTTCTACTGTTCTCAGAAATTCTTCCTGCTAGAAAGGGGTAAATAAGGTTAAAGTTATTCCTCCCAAGCTATGAACAGAACTGACAACCACTGGAGCCCATGATAAACAAGGAAGTCCAATTTCCATGGCCGCCCTCACTAATTCATTTAGCCACCACCTCCAGAAAAGGACCAAGGCCGAACTGCCTGGTCTACCGTCCCACTGCCCTGCCTTTTATCGAACACTAAGACATAGGTTTCTTCTCTAGATGCCCAGAATGTGCTGCACCTTGGCCATTCTGCTCCAGGGAGAAGACCAAGGGAAGCAAAGGAAAGTTACAGCCTGGACAAGCAACACAACACAGAGACGGACTAGCAGGTACAGGAAAAAAGAAAAAAAATACTTAACTGTGTCTGGAAGATAGCTACTCCCAAATGAGGAAAAAACCTGAATAGCTACTGACTTTTTAAGCAGAATTTCATAGATACTGGGTACAAATGCACTGGATGTGGGACCTATCTGTGTAGAGACCTAGGTACTCCACTAAAAAGACCTTTCCATGTACTGGGTTGAATAGTGTCCTCCCAAATTCATGTCTACCTGGAACCTTAGGAGGTGTCAAATGGACATCTTTGGAAATAGGGTCTTTTCAGATGTACAGTGATTAATTCAATTAAGACAAGGTCATATGCGATTAAAGTAGACCCTATTCCAATGACTGGTGTCCTTACAAGGAGAGAGAACAGATATACACAGACACACAGCTAGAATGCCATGTGACAACAGAGTTGGACATTGCAGTGATATGTCTACAAGCAACGGAACGCTGCAGGTCAGATTGGCCTGGCCAACACCTTGATTTCAGAGCTCTAGCCTCCAGACTGTGAGGACACATTTCTGTTGCTTTAAGCCCCTCCATTTGTGGTACTTCCTCAAGGCAGCCCTAGGAATCTAATACACTCTGTTTCACACCTGTTCCCCGAACCACCCGTCCCAGCCTCACCCCAGGGGCAGGACGCAAGACACACAGGCCATGCCTCCAGCCCACCTGGCCTTTTCCACCTTCTCAGTGCCCATGGGCAAGGCTCCCTTTGAGGGGAGGGGAGTGCAGGGATCACATTTCAGCTGCCCCCACCTTCTGCCACCGGAGGCAAACTGGCAGGGAGTGTTTGTTTTCTCCTAACATCCTCCTAGATTTATAGCCTCTCATTTAGGTTAGTGTTTCTAACATTTGATTCAGTCCCATCCTAGAGATATTGGGGGGACAAAGGGGGGGGGCATAACTATGTATACCTTATACTGTCATTTACCTAATATTTCCTTATATTGAGTCACTACTTTTACTTTATTTGAAAAGGAACTACTACATCGTTATAATAAATGGAAAATCAGCATCATTTATCCTATGGGGAGCTTGCTAGATGTTTTTAAATTGCACATTAAAATATTTTTAAGTCCATGCATACAAAATAATCTTGGGTGAGAACACTATGGGAAATACCGCCTTAAAGGGTACGGTGACTGTCTTGGTTCAGCTGGTCGGGAGCTCTGGGCTCCTAATCAGAAAAACCAACTTAAGCTCTACAATCTCGTTTCGCACCCGGACTCTCCGGAAGAAGGCTAAGGGCAGGACGAAAGAAAGGCACCGGGAGTTCCTAGTTCCCTCGCGGGGTGACCTGAGCAAACCGAGTCGAGAGCGAAAGGGACTTTAAATACCCAGTCCTGCGAGCGACAAGAGCGGGGAGGGACTGACCTTCTCGCGCAGGGTGCAGTGGACGTCCGAGGCGACGCGCCCTTCCCACCACGGCTCATCCATCGTCGCGTACGCAGCGCCGCGATCCGAGGCTACCGGGCTCTCAGGGCGCACCCTGCGTGGACATGGGCTACCTCAGCGGACGCGGCGCACCCCCGGGCTCCAACCTCCGGCATTCCTATCCTCATTCGCCCCCAGCCGGGAGCCCCCTCCTGACCACCTCAGCTGAGCTGGGGTCGCCGCCCATCCCGGGAAGGTTGCGGTGTCCCCTCCCCTCTGTTCGTGGGACCTGGGGCGACCTGGAGCTGTGCAACAACTGGCAGAATTGTCTTCCCTTTTGCAAAAGTTGCAGAGAAAGTTGCCGACTCCGCTAGCGCGCCCGAGGCTGGGGCTCCGGCAGCGGCCACCAGCTCGCAGTCCCCAACTCCTCCCCCGCCGCCTAGCCTTTGTCCTGCTCCCACATCCTGCCCTCGAGCCGGGGCGAGACTCACGCATCCCTCTCCGGGCGTGGGGGGCTGCGGGCGCCAGGCCCCTCCCAGGGCTGAGCCGGCGGGCCCGCGGGTGGCAGCACGCGACGGGGCCCTCACGCCCGGCGCTCCACGCTCTAGACGGCCGCCTCCGCAGCCCCGCTTGCCCCGGCGCCGCCGCGCCCCTGCGTGCGCTCGGGTCCCGCCGCTGCTCGCAGTCTCTGGGCCGCCGGGGGCCTCCCTCCCTCGCTAAGGGAATTGGGGGCCGGGCCTCGCGCATGCGCTGCCAGCCCCCGCACCCCGCGGGGCGGGGGGCTGGGAATTGGAGTCTTTCTTTCGCCTGCGCTGGCTCGGTTTCCTGCTCGCCCTCCTCCCCCGCCTTGGTGGGAAAGCGCCTCCTCACCTTGGCGGAGACTCGGGGTGGCCTCCAGGGCATCCCGCGGGCTTACTCGGGGAGCGCATGGACCGCGGCGCCACCTGCGCGCACCACGCGTGAAACGCGCGGGCAGGATGCCCCAGAAAGTTCTGTCTCCCGCGTGCGCTGCTCTTGTCAACGTTACGTAGGTTCCACCTGTTTTTTGTGTGTGTGGTTTTTTTTTCTTCTTTTTTTTCTTTTGAACGTGTTCTGCGACCGGGAGGCAGATACGGTCAATTCCCACGAAAGCTCCAGAAAAGCCACTCTAGATTATCCACGAATCCCTAATTCTCATGGAGGCTCAGTAAAGCAACTGGTATTTACTGTGCTACTGCAAAGTACAGATCTATGCCGTACATTGGAGGAAAACCAGTCTTTTTGGAGGTACTGGTGGGTGGAAAGCATTGTCTTTTTCAGTTGTTTTCGGAAAGGCTCTCCCTTGAATCAGCTCATCTGATGGCACAGCATTGGCTGATGGTTTTTTGTGATACTTTCGGAGATTCACAGACCTGTTTCAAACCCACTTACCAACTGGATGGTATTTGCCAAGTTCCTTAGGCTCTCTAAGCCTGGGAACCCTCATGTGTAAGATGGGAATAAAAATTGCACCAACCTGCTGCAGATACCCATCACTAAATAAGATAATTCGTATAAAGGGATAATCGCCATGCCAAGTATAAAAAGAACACTCAATAAATAGCTGCTACTAAAGAGCTTTTAGTTTCTGACTGGTTTCCTGCAAACAAATACCCACCTGGAGAAAATTTTAAAGTCAGCTTTGTTAAGCTTCAATTGGAGCTTAAAGAGCAGTTTAAATAATAATAATAATTATTATTATTATTATTATAATTACGAATTCTTGTAAAAGTGTAAAATACCTAGGAATAAACTTACTAAAAAGTGCATACTCTTAAGAAATTATAACAGTTAAAACAAGAAAGGCTTGAAGACATAGAAGGTGAAAATACCAACTTTACCCAAATTAACTCTTTTAATAAAAATCTAATGGTTGTAGGTAGGTGGTAGTGAGAAAGGAATGGCATAACTTTTTCTAATACTCAAATAGAGTATCTGAGAAAAGCGAAGATTTTTTTTTTAATGGAGGGATAGAACTATGTTACCAAATCTTAAAACATATTGCAAAGCTATCATTAAAACAGTGGTGTTGATGCACTAATGGATGACTACACATCAGTGGAATAGTTGAAAGCTTAGAATCACACACAACATGCTTATAAGTTAACTGTATGATAAAATGTGTAATTTCACTTTTGTGAGGAAAAGGATAAAGTTTTCATAAGGCTGGGGAAATTAGTTAATTTTGAGGGAACACATAAAAACAGAATCTATGTAAACCATCACCAAAATAAATATAACAAGCTGTCAAATGTCAACACTAAAACCATTTAGTAATGACTTTAATGTCTTTTATTCAGGGGAAATCAGCCCATGGATTCTGGGAGTACAGTGCCTCACAAGAAGTGGAGCACTCTCCCCAAGGGATTTTGGATAACAATGAGTTTTATGGAACGTTAAGAGGCAACACAGAAACGGCATGATTGCCTAGGAGTTTGGGATTTCCCTATAAGGCTAGCAGGTCCTATTTTCTAGGGTGAGGTGAGCTAGCTAAAGCTGAAGTGGAGGGCTGTGATTGGTGTATGTTAGGTGTCCTTGATAGATGTTTCTGTAAGTGCAGGCTGACTTAGGTTTAGATTTGTGATGGGGGGCGGGGGGCACTGGGACTGCCTCCATTTTGTGGATCCCAGTATAGTAGTTACCCCCTTATCCGCAGCGTTACTTTACATAGTTTCAGTTACCTGCGATCTGAAAATGTTAAATGGACATTCCAGAAAGAATTCGTAAGTTTTCATTGCACACCGTTCTGAGTAATGTGACGAAATCTTACGCTGGCCCACACCATCCTGCTCCATTCCTCCTGGGATAGGAAGCATCCCTTCACCCAGTATGGCCACCTTGTATGTACAGTATAATAAGCTATTATGAGAGAGACCACATTCACATAGCTTTTATTGCAGTATGTTATTATAATTATTCTATTTTATTAGTAGTTATTATTTTTAACCTCTTACTGTGCTTAATTTATAAGTTAAATATGTAGTATAGTCACGATTTCAAGCATCCACTGGGGGTTTTGGAACCCATCCCCTGTGGATAAGGGGGACTATTATACTCGTATGTGAATTAACTTTATCAAACCCAAAGAACTAAACAAACAAACAAAAATCAAAAGACAATTAAAAGAAACTATAGGTGAATTTTTTCAAAGGAGAAGGCCCAGATATTAAGACATAGGAAGAAACAAAAGGCAAGGATGAATACATATATTTGAATAAATATGCAAAACTTACACATATCAAATATCACCAAAAAGGCAAATAATAAATTGAAGAACAGGTTTTTGACAAATGTGACAAAGGTTGCTCTTACTATATACATGTCTTATAAATCAATACATTAAACACTAACACCCAAAATGCAGAAATGGATGAACAGGCACACCATGAAAGAAGAAATTCAAAGGGATAAATATTTTTTAAATGCTCATACTCACTAGCAAAGACATTAAATCTTTTTTAGAAAGAGTGGAGTACATATTTGTTAAGGATTTCTATAAACATCATATGCAGTGTTGACAAATACACAGTGTTGTTGGGAATATAAATACCATCTTTCTGAAAAGCAATAGGCAGAAAATTTTTAAATGTTTCATTTGCTCCAACTATTCCATTTGAAAATTTATTCTAAAAAAAATAAGCAGATGAGTACAAAGATTTATTTACAGGAGGTTTCGTCACACTGCTTTTTTATTATAGTGAACTGTTAGAATAGGGACTGGTTAAATAATAATTTGGCTCTTAGAAAACATTTTTTGAGAGAATGAATAATGACTTGGAAAAATGTTCGCAATATATTAAGTGAAAAAGGAGTTTAGAGTATGATTCCAATTATACTACACACACACACACACACACACACACACACACACACACACACACGAAACTGAAGGATACCCATAAAACTATAAACTGTGCAAGCAGAGTGGTAGGATTGAAAGAAATGTTATTTTACTTTATATTTTAGTATATCTGTATTTTCTAGTTTTTCTACAAGGAACGTGTATTACTTCCATAATCAGAAAAAAAACCAGTGAATGCTATTTTAAAATAATCACATGATATATTTACTAGAGTGGTCTTCCTTTGAATCACACAACTCGCAGTATTATTTTGTTTTTCCATTGCTAGATTATTTTTTTTCTCAGTAATCTTTCTATACAGGGTACAGTGAAAGAAGAAAGGGCTTTATTATCCACTGATTTGGAGTCCTTTTTCCCTAAACTTCAGCTTTCAGTTATCAGGGGTTCTGGTAGGTGAGAGAGGGAGGCAGAAACTTTGAGCTTTTTCCAGGGGCTCTTTTAAAAGGATTCTAAACATCTTTTGTACTCCGCAGTCCTTAGTGTATCATTCTCAGGAGTCTCTCCTTTTCCCAGTATCTTTGAAGAATAAAAATACATTGCGCTGATGTTTTTGGTGGTGAGTCACTGTCTACAGGTAGAAATGGTGGCCTTAGCAGGACAGGCTTCCTCTGGTGGGCGGCAGGGGAATGATGCAACTGAAGTTATAATAATTCTCCCTCTCCATCCCCAACCAAGCCAGAAAGTATTTGTTCATTCATTTGTTCACTCATTCAGTCAAAAATTAAATCTTTATCAAGTGCTTACTATGAGCCAATTACCACTTTTCCACCCCTAATCTCTGAAACTCACAGGATGGGAACCAAAAATTTAGAACAACCTACTTAAGCACAACTTTTTCAAGTATAAAATGAGAGGAAAACAAAAATTTTCTGACCTTTCCAAGCTTCCTCAGAAGACAAATCAATGTAATATTTTCAACTGCTTGCTTTAACTCTCCTTTCTCTCTTCTTTTTTTTTTTTCCATATGATACAAGCTCTCACATTACAAATCTATATGGTGAAATGTACACGTTCTCACCCTGGTCCCAGGCCTTGTTCTCCTCCCCAGGGATAACCAGCACTTTGTGTTTCCTTGCAGAAGTGACCTCTGCAGTTACCAATACAGATATTCATGCCTTTTTTCCCCCCTTTTACATGAATGGCTGTTTCATAGCAGTGCCCACCGAGCTGCATAGTTATCCCATAGACCTGTAATATGGATCTGTCATGATATGGGTAACCACTATTCTTTTCCTGGACATTTAGGCTGTCTCCAGCCTTTTTGCTGCCATAGCCGCACCGCAGTGAATATCCTGGCTGGCAGGAGAGATTAGCCACAGATTCTTCGAGCACTCAGTTTTTTGGGGGAAGTTGAGTCATGTGCTTTAAGTAGTGCTTCCTTAGGGTCTTAATAGTTTGCTTTGCTCCACTTAGGACCAAAAGCATGAAGGCTGGCTCTGTTTACAGGGACAGAAGGAAGACATCCGGGCCATAAACTTTGAGACATAAGCCTTGTTTACCATTCTGGTCTTTAACCCCAAACCAAGCCAACCCCTTTAAAGTATGTCTAGCTGCATGCTTGACACAGTCAAGAGAACACTGGCCCAATCCTTTATGACCCTGACCAGAAACTCTTGAGATACAACTCCGCAGATTAGGTCTGAGAACCAAGAAGGAAGAACGAAAAAAGCAGCACTTTACAAACAGAACTCAGAACCTAGGACACTTCTAAAGCTGACCCATATTGCCTTTTTTAATTAAAACCGAAAGGTGTAAGATCAAAAAGGTACAAAAAGAATAAGTGAAAAATATATTATCTCCCGCTACCGAGACCAGTGCATGGTGTGAGACCCATGCAGTTGTACAGGCCTGCACTTGGGAGGGCCTGCGCTTGATTTAATGCTGCGCATTAAATGTTTCTTAGGATGCTATTGCCTTCTGTTGTGTGTTGAATTGTGCCCCTCCAACAAGATACATTGAAATCCTAATACCCAGTATGTCAGAATGTGACCTTATTGGGAAATAGGGTCTTTCCAGAGGTAATGGAAGTTTTGTGCACCATGTCCACGGTTATTACGGGAACTAAATACTTCTGCATATGTGAGCACAAGTTGGATGGTCAGTGGCCTCCCTAGCTGAGGTGCCACGGACAGTAGGGAGTGGTGAGGACTGCAGTCAGCCAGAGGGCTCATGGTGCATCCAAAGCGAGGGGACCCTTCTGCACCCTTCTAACTGTCCTGACTCCAGAATTTGGGCCCATTCTTGCCAGCCTGCTAGAGTTTCCAAAGAAATAAGAAATCAAAGATATCTCCTGATTTTTAAAACACTGCATCGCCTTTTATTTTGATGATATGTGGCCATGCCCGGCTTCAGCCCTTGTTGGTGAACTCTGGAATAGGTGTGCGATAAGGAGCCTTCCAGCCTGACTAGGATTCTGTGAGGAACAATGGAACAAGACCCTAAGAGCTCCCCCGGCTCCAGAGGAGGATATAAAAGCAGCCATTAACTTCAAAGCCCCTGAGCCTGCTCCCCTCCTCGGGCAAACAATGAACAGGAAGGAAACTGAAACTGGACAGTAAAGAGCAGCCAGACAAGCCTGCCAGGGACTGCCGCTCGGACCTTTACCCTCCAGCTGAAGCGGTGCTGCCTGCTAGCCACGGGGCACTGCTTTCCTCGGGCCACGGGATGCCTCGAGCTCACCTTCTAGGAAAGGCTTCCAAAGCTTCCAGGTGTGCAGAGACCCAAGGTTGAAGAGCTGAGGATTAAAGGAGCAGCCGTTAACCTGGGGAGACTGAGGCTGGGCTGCGGGGGAAGGGAGCTGGGCAATCATCTATTTAAAAATGTTTTCAGGG
>NW_017731766.1:1154601-1156642 GCF_001890085.2 Hipposideros armiger | reverse complement strand
ACTTTTATATGACTGGCTGTGCAGTAGGTTTGTTTACACCAGCATCACCACAAACACGTGAGTAATGCATTGCACTACGATGTCATGACAGCTACAATGTCACTAGGCAGTAGGAATTTTTATAATATTATGGGACCTCCTGTCATATATGTGGTTCATGGTTGACCTAAATGTCGTTAGGTGGTGGATGACCATACTGAGATAGGGACCTTAATCCCAGCACCCAGAACATTTCTGATGTGTTGCCTCTCCCCCACCCTGGCCTCTCCACCTCCCATCAGCCCAGTGGTTCAAGCAGGGCTCTCAGTGAGACTGCTGAGGCTTCAGTCTTGGCCTTGCTCCTTCTTAGTTAATGATCTCAGCAAGTTACTTAACCCCAGGTTCCTCATTTGTAAAGGTAGGGGTATTACCAGTGCTACTTCCTTTATAGAGTTATATGAAGATCAAATGATACAGTGTCTGGTGCACGTAAAGTACTGAATAGGTGTGAGCCAAAACTACTATATCATCAAGTTGGAATCATGTGTATGCATAGTTTTGTATCCTGCTGCTTCTAAGCCCAAAATCTATCTTATGAGCATTTTTCAAGAGATACCTTAAAAATATCATTCAAAAATATTTGTAATGGCTGCCTAATAATCTATCATATAAATAAACCATCATTTATTTAACCAGTCTTTTATTGTTGGATATTTTAAAATATGACCAAGAGCTGTTGTTGATAACTCTCACATTGTTTCTGGTTTTTCTCTGTGCATCATAAACAATACTGAGATGAAAATCCTAACAACATACTTTTTTTATGCTTCTCCATTATATCCTGAGAATACACTCCTAGAAGTGAAATTGCTGTGATAAAGGGTATGAACAGTTTTAAGGCTTCCAAAGCATTATAAATTGACCTCCAGGAAGATTCTACCAAAACACATTCCTGTTAATGTTAGAAAGAGTCTGCTTCCCTGGACCCTCACCAAGATTAAGTCATCACTAAAAAATATATACATGTATATTATATATAGTATATATATAAATTTATGTAGTATATATTTACATATATATACACTAAATTTCCTCCAAATGATTATGAAATTAAATACATTGTTTTCACATTTCTTTGCTCTGAAACTGGAGTTTGAAAAATGGGATTATTTGTATTTCTTCTAATTGTCCTTTACTCATGTTTCTGTTGGTGTATTAGAGCTAGTACTACATTAAAACTAACAAGATTTGGTCTGTTGAATTCATTGCAAATGCTTTTCCTGTTTTTAAAATTGGTTTTTTTGGACCTAAGGGACACATGTAGTCACACCTCTTTTCTGTTCCTGAGCAGACGCACTTCCCAAGTGCTTTGTGTGATGCTCAAAGGCACCTGGAAACCAGATTCCCTGCCTACATCTGCCCTAGCTTGATGTGCTGTCATAGGCACGTGACGTCATCTCTCAGATCACAGCTTCCCCATTGGTCAATGCGAGGCAGATCTCTTCGACCTCTGAGCTTCCTCCCAGCTCTGGCTTTCTAGAGTTTTAGAGTTAGAAATTTGCCTCTGAGCTCAGAGCTCATTGCAAGAAACTACAACTGCCTATTACAACATACTCTGTCTCAGCTTGGGCCACTATAACAAGTTACCATTGACGGGGTGATTTAGACAACAAACTTATTTTTCACAGTTCTGGCAGCTGGAAATCTGAGATCAGGATGCCAGCATGGTTGGGCTTTTGGAGAGGGCCCTCTTCCTGGTTTTTAGAGAGCAGCTTTCTTGCTATATCCTCACTTGGGAGAGAGAGAAAGCTTTGGTCCCTTCATTTCCTTTTAAGGGCACCAATCCCATCCTGGGGGCTCCACCCCTATGACCGCATTCAAATCCAATGACCTTCCAAAGGCCCCACCTCTGCATACCATCATACTGGGGGTTAGGACTACAATATATAAATTTTTGGGGGGGAGAAGGGAGGGACACAAACATTCACACTATTGCGGTGTCTTAACTGGCCTTCCATTTTTTATCACTCCAGACTCCAATCTTTAGTGGGCATTGCTAACA
>NW_017731766.1:1143326-1152976 GCF_001890085.2 Hipposideros armiger | reverse complement strand
GTTGCCTGGGTTGATATTCCCGCTGTATTACCAGTGAGTTGGGTGACCCCAGTAAGCAAGACTGAGTCTTAATTTCCTCATCTAAAAATGAGGATGAGTACTTACCCTGGATTGATAAAAGGATAAAGTTTCTTCAAATTAATATTTGCTGACACGATGATCTATCATGATCTGTGCTGGGCTCTTGGGACACACAGTGAACAGAAAACATAGTCTCCACTCAGTAAGAGCTTATACTCTAGTGGGGGGAATGGGTCAAGCAGACACCACTAGTTGAGGTACAACCCACCTCTGAATTTAGCCAGGGCTGGGTTGGAAAGTGCTGACTGGCCTCTGCCTGCCAGAGCCTCCGCCATTGCAGCCTCACAGCTGGAACTAGCTTGGCCCTCAAACAAGCACAACCGGGAAGTCAGGGGACGAATGCCCCTGAGGCAGCCCTCCACCAGGGAGGGATGGGAGCCTGTGGATAAAGGCTTCCGCCTCCCCTCCCCTTGCATGACAACACTGGGAGGTATTCTGTGTGCTTCCCAGAGGTTCTGGTGGGATAAGGCCCCTCCCCTCCAGTAGTGAGGTCGATAACATCCGTATGATAACACGCTTACATTGACTTTTCACCCTCCCTGTATCTTTACCCCACCTCTGGCAACATCTTCCAAATAAACCATCTGCACCCAAATCCTTGTCTCAGCCTCTCCTTTTAGGGAAATCCAAAGTAGAACAGACATAAACAAACGAAACCAAGAAAAATATAAAAGGGTAGTGAGTACCATGTGGGGAATTAAGATAGGCATGAACAAAGTGAGTGAGCAGAGGCCACATAACATGGGGGTCATGGAAGGCCTCAGCTGAGACCTGAGGAACAAGGGGAATCGCGCCCTTCATGGACTAGGGGAAAAAACAACCTGGGACAGAGGAACAACAGCTGGTGCAAAGGCCCAAAGCACGAATGTGCTTGGCATGTTAAAAAAGAGAAAGGTGAGTGAACCAGGAATTTAATGGGTGGGGAAATTAGACCTAGAGTAAGGCCAGATGGTGAAGGACGTTGTAATCCAGGAATCAGAATTTGGGACTTTATTCTAAATGCCATGGATGAGAGCTCATAGGAAGATTTTAAGCAAAGGAGTAACATGGATTGATGTGCAGTTTCAAAATAATCACCCTGGCTGCACTGTGAGAGTGGGTTAGGGGGTGGGGGTGGAAAGAAAACACCCAGCAATGATCGTGGGTGATGATGGTGGCTTGGACTAGTGTCAGAATAATGGGGACAGAGAGAAGTAGATTTGGGATATGTTTTATGGAGACTGCAAAACCCAAATAGGGCCTACTATATGCCAGGCACTTATCTAGCACCCTCCATAAATTAACTCACTTACTGTTCACAAAATCCCTAGGAGGTGGATACTGTTCTTAGGCCCATTTTACATTTGGAGAAATGGAGACACAGAAAGATTCAGCAACTTGCCTAAAGTTACGCAGAGAGGAGATTTGAACCAAGATCACCTGACTCCACAGTCTAGGCCCTGCTGACACTCAGAGTTCAGACTTCTGGCCTCCTTCTGAAGTCCTTCTGACTTCAGAACTGTGAGAGAACCCATTTCTATTGTTTTAAGCCACTAAGTTTGTAGTAATTCATTACAGTAGCCTTAGGAAACTCATAGATGTCTAATAGACATCTCCAACTGAATGTGTCCCCAAAACAAACTTCATTTATTCACCTCCCACTCCCACCCACCAAACATGCTCTTCACACAATGTTTCCCATCTCAGTCAAGAGTAATTTCAACCTTATGAGTTGCTGAGGCCAAAATCTTGGTGTCATCATTGACCCTTCACTTTCTCTCACACTCCACATCCATATTATCAGCAAACCCTGTTGGCTCTACCTTCAAAGACTGAATCACTTCTAACCTCCTTTCCTGCAACCACCTCGGTCCCAGCCACCAGCATCTCTTGCTTGGATGATTACAATAATTTCCTTTCTCCCTGATTTTCTCCTTGCATCTCACTATGGATTCTCAAAATAGTAGCTGGAGTGATGCTGTTAAAACCTAAGTCAGACTGTGTCGCTTTCCTGCTCAAATCCTCCCAACAGTTCTCCATCTCACTCAACATAAAAGCTAGATCCTTACAATGTCCTACAAGGATCTGGGCACCTACAACCTCTCTGATGTCCTCTCCTGCTACTCCCCTACTCCTTCACGCAGCTCCTTGAACCAATACTGGTTCCCGCCTCAGGAACTTTTAATTGAGAATGCTGGGAGTTTGGGAGAGAGCTGGTAGGATTACCAGACTGTGTTCTGTGCCATTTGAGATTTGTAGACATGGATTTAAAGTGAGACCAATGGCACAGTCGTATATTCGCTTTAATGTTCAATTGGGAATGACTGAATGGAGCAAGAAAAGGGTTTTGGCCAGATTAAGGTTTTGCTGGAGAAAAATTATGGGAAGAGAACAGTAAGGGCATTAAGGCCATTTTTATAAGGGAGTGATCATAATGTTGGACCATGAAATCTAAGCTGGATAAGAAGGAATTAAGTTAGGTAATGTATATAAAGTACTTACTACAGGGCCTGGCACCTTGTAAAGACTCAATAAGCAAGGGCTATTATTACCACAAGCATTCATCCTAAGTGTGCTAAAAGTACACTTAACCCTAAAAAAAAGCCCTGCTAAAATTAACTGTCGTACCACACTCTACCCCAGCACTTGCAACTGCACCTTAAATAAGAGATGGCTTTGAAGATAGAGCAATAAAATACAAGACAATACTTACCAAATATATATGAATCTTAGGTATAAATAAAAAGTATGTTTTGGACTTCGCCGCCGCCAGAGTAGAAAGTTGTAACTGGCTTTTGAACTCCAAGAATTTATAAGGAGCAGCATATAAAAACACAGTCCTTTGATGTAAATACATAAATATTTGTGTCTCCAAATACTTCAGCCTAATGATATGGTGGTTTTCTCTTAGATGTATGTCTCGTCTTACAAATCATCACTGGCTTGCTTTCAGTGATACATTAATGCTGACACGAAAAGTGCCTTTTCATCTGTTACCCATATCTGCCAAGTGGCAAGCTGTGGTTGACTAATTGGAAACACACACCCAAATGGATCAACTTTATCAATGTGTTGGGTACCCAAGGCCATGGCCCATTTTCCTTTGGACTTCAAAATTATTCAAAGATTTGGCTCTGAAAAACGTTTTATTTCCATGTTCATAGAAATAGAGATGTTAATGAGTAGACTGTCAAAGTCATACATATTTTAAAGATTAAAACGTATCAGCAAAACTCAGGAGCTGGGCCATGGAGCAAAACATCAGCAGATGGGAGTTGTAGTGGGAGGCTCCACCTGCCAAGGTCCCGCTAATTTTGGATTAAGACAAACCCTCTGTGTCAACACTGTGGTAAGGGGAAGATACTGATATTTCTGAGCCGTGGGCCTAAATGGATTGGGTTGCCAGTTATGAAAATGAGGGAGCTGGGGCTGGAATGGTTGTGCGTTCAAGTCTCTAATTTAATATTTCTGACTGCAAAAGCCTCAATTTCATTATCTGTAAAATGGATGTGATAACTCCTAATTTTTTCAATTCTATCATTCACTTTTTAACATTTTGGGTATTGAGACTGTGCCTTAAAATTAACCCATCTGAAGAGAAAGTGCTTGTCTTTAGATGGAAAAAGTATAAAATGGGAGGGATTTCTTTTTCTCAGTGTTGATTTAAAATGTAATGAGGCAGCTAGGACCCAGGGGCCTAAGGTTGTGTCATTAGATTAGTGGAAATGAGATGTATGTAAGCATTTAGGAGAATGTCTGGACCTGGGGTTGAGACGGCAGGGAACAGGGGTGCTGCAGCTAAGATTTCCTTGTCACCTGTCAGAGCTAGAGCCTGGCAGAGCACAGCAGGGAAAAAAAAGAGGGAAACATCCCTACCCTGTTCTGCGGGGTTATTTCTTATCTATACTTTGTTGTTACTTGGTTTAAGGATGTGCATTTTTCTGGAGCTGTTTCCTACCCCACTCCCTTTATTTTGTTAATCACGATGAAACCTATTCAGAACACTGTCTGATTTGGCCCCACCCAATCAGCACTTCTGTAGGGGGGCCTGGAGCCTTTATTTATTTCTTGTTTACATGTAGGTCATTTATGTAAAACCTGTGTTCAAAATGCTCCAGGGGCCCTCCATCTCCACGTAAAGGCCAATGCCAGGTAAATAATCCACATTGCCATACACAGCCCATAAAGCCCGCTATTATTTCTGTCTCCACCCATGGAGGCCTCCTGGCTCTACACACTGTGCAAGCTGCTGTCTCAGGTCTTTGCATTTGTTGTTCCCGCTGCTTGAAATGCTCCTCCTCCCCCGCAACACCCTCAAATAGTCTTATCTCACCTTCTAAAAGGTCTTTACTTAAATGTCACCTTTGTAGGTGGGTTACTCGCTAAAGCAGTAACCCACCACGAACCAGTCCTCTGTTCTCTCTCTCCTGCTTTACTTTCTCTTAGTAGGAGTTAGGACCATCCAAACATGCTACTTTACCTCCTTTCCCGGGTCAGTGCCTAGCTCTCTATTAGAATGGAAGTAAGGACGATCCCCTTCTAATAAATGAGGAAACTGGGACTCATAATGGTCAAGGAAAAACGTTGGGCTGGGCTTGAGCTTGGTTGGCAAACTCAAGTTCCGGGAAATTGAGAACTCACGGTCCTAAAAGCCATTTTTCCACTCACAATTCATGTGACCTGGCATTATTTCCACCCCACCTGCCTTCTCTCTGCTCCCCTCAGAAGTTGGGCTCTGTGGAGTAATGATGCAAAGGGCCAACGGTCAGACCTCTGGTTTCTGTTTGTCAGTGAGCTCCAGCATGACCTTGGGCAGATTGATTCAGGTGACCTTGGGCACCTCTGTTTCCTCATCTGTAAAATGGGCTGATGGTACTGCTCCGCCAGTCCCGCAGGGTTATCCTGAGAACAAAGGTGCATGAAAATCAGCCAGAGTCATGGCCTACGCTTTGTCACTCACAAGCTGCGTGACTTTGGACCAGCCATAAAATCTCTGACCCCCTCAAGCTTCTTATTTATACTATGAGGAGGGCACATGAGGCCACCATAAGGCAATATGATTCTGAGTCTATAAATCAGAGAATAGCTCCAGAAGGATCTGGAAAAGGCAGAAAGTAGCCCACAAACTTGAGGTATACTGTCCTTCGGTTTCTGCTGCACTCTTTCAACTTCCGGTGGTTGTGCAGCCGCTGGGCTCAGAGAGGCTCAGGGAAGCATTTGTGACTTGAGTGTTTGGACTGTAGTTGTGATGGTGGTTCAGGTGGGACTGGTCTCCCTGAGGGCAGGTGAAGCCTCACCCTGGATACCAGGGATAAGGCATCTGGGAGCAGCAGGGGCTTGGGCACAGCCTACCTCTGGGCCCCTCAATTCCAGAGTCTTCTCAGAGCTCTGGGTTCTGCCTGCCAAGCGGCCAGGCCTGGGTTCCAGGCCGAGTCGGCCTTGGGCCAGCTGGGTGCCCACCAGCAGCCTGTTTCATCTTCCTTAGCATCAGTTTCTTAACTCCCTTAAGAAATGGGAATGGAAACACCCCTTCATAAGGATTGGGTGTGAGGCTCACATAAAGGACAGACCCCGACACAAATTTAGTGCCTGTTAATTTTAGCCATTGTGATCAGTACTAGCAGAGCCAGGAGTTTATATTTATTGAAGTCCAAAGCAACACACCCTTCATGCTAGTAATAAACTCTACTGATCACTTGTGATGTGCTATATCCCTTGCATATATTATGTCATTGATCTCTCACAGCAACCTCAGCTGATGGATATTATTTTAGTTCCATTTTACAGAATGGAAAACGATAAAATTGAGAGATTGGGCCACTTGCCTAATGTCACACAGCTGATGTGTGGTGAAGCCTAGGTTCAAACCCAGCCTGCCTGACTCCAGAGATCCAGCTCATTCGTAACCATGAGTTCTACTGTCCTCCTGGCACCCAAGCTACTCAGGGGGTCAGCAAGCCAGTCGACAAACACTTGGAGGAAGTGTGTGTCAGGCTCCCTTCTGGACTCTGTGGTAACTTCTAGCAGGAGGAGATAAAAGACACATGTTAATGAAAACACGTACTGAGATATACGAGGTGCTATGAAGATAATAAAACAGGTTATGTAGTCAAGTGTGAAGGCAGGTGGAGGGAGGTAGTGGGTGTTTGTGTGGTGAGAAGAGGCCACTTGAGGAGGTGGCCTCTCAGCTGGCACCTGCAGGAGGAGACAGAGGCAGCCAAGGGGATGGCTGGGGGAGGACATTACAAGCCAGGAGCCAGCAAGGGCACGGAGAGGGGAGGGATGGGCAGGCACAGGACGAATTTGGCAGTTTCAAGTGGCAGCAGGCCTGCCTGGCCAGAGAGGGGAAGGGGAAAAGGTCAAACATCCATAACCTGCCCCAGGCAGCAGAACCCCCAAGAAGCCAAGGAGCACCATCGGGTCAGGCGAGGGATGTTCCCTGGTTCTTTTCACCACCCAGCCCTCAGGCGTGCTCATCCTTGATCTCTGGGGGGCCTTGACCCTGGGAGGGAACCCCCTACCTTCCAAAGCTCCAGATGCTCTCATAAGAGTGGTTCACTCGCTGGTAATGGTGCCAACAGCCAGCAGCACTCAGCTCTGGCAGCGCCCACCCGGGATTGGCTGACCATTTTTCTTTCTCGTCTCAATCTGTCTGCAGACTGGGTCTGAGCCAGTGGGAAGGTGGCTGGCAGGGCCTAGAGTTGCAGCCTTGAGGACTTGGCTCTCCTGGCCCAGCCACCAGAGCCAGCGTGTTGTTACCCAGGTCCCTCAGCCTCCATCTGTCAGTTCCAGAAACCCAGTGACCTTGTGGGAAAGGCTCCTGGCAGCAGAATTGGTGAATCATAAAATCACCGACTATCCAAGCAGGAAGGGAACTCGAGGTCACTGAGTCCAGCCAGAACGATGCCTCTCTGCCACAACAGCCCTCCCTAGTGGCTTTCTAGGCTGCAGGCCAGTGGGTCTCAGCCTGCCTACACAATAGACTCGCATGGGGAGTTTTCAAAAATTCCCAACACTCAGGCTGCACTCTAGGTTCACCGCATCAGAGTCTTTCTGAGGGAAGAATTCAAATTTTAATACCCCATCCAGGTGATTCCAAAGTGCAGTGAAGGTTGAGGACCAGGGCTGTTGTCCCTTGCAGCTTCTGGTGCTGCAGTCGTTACAAGTGGGGCCTCCAAGGCCAGAGAGACCAGGATTTGAGCTGCTTTGCAACTTCGCCAACTCAGTGACCTTACTCAGCTTATGGACCCTTTTTGAGCCTCTCTCCCCTCATCTGTAAAAAGTGCATCATTGCAAATACACCTACCTGATACGTTGTTCTCAGGCCCAAATGTAATAATCCATGAAAATCACATGGCACAGTGCTTCATACCTAGTAGGAGGCCAATCAATGTTTATCGTTATTACTTTCTCAAGGTCAAGCATTATATCAGGAAGCACTTGTTTAGGTTGTGTTGGAATGTTCTTCTTCTTAGGGCTGTAAGAGTGATTTTTCACAGCACCCGTCTGCTTATGTCACCTGCCCACTTAAAGTCATTCTGTGGTTTTCCGTCATTCTCAGGGTCAAGGCAGAGTCTTTAGTCTGACCTATCAGCCTCCAAGGTCTGGGCTGTGCCCCCTCATCGTCTCATCTTGTTCTCTTTTCCCCCATGATGTGGGGGAGGGGGCTTCTTCGATCCCCCCACCTGCCATGCTTTGTCCCACCACCAGGCCTTGCGTGGGGTGCTCCCATCCCTGGAACGCCTTCCCCACCTTGCTTCCTGGGCTCATTCACCCTGCAGTTCTCACGATTGTTGCCACTCCACCACTAGTGCACTCTTACCAGGACAAACCCTCAACTTGCCATGGCACCGTGTCACAGCTGACATTTTACATGTGTTAGTTGTGTGGTCATTTGTCCAACGTCTGTCACCTGTGCTACACTCTAAGTTCCAGGAGGACAGAGAACATATCTAGGTTTTGCTCATCCCAGTATCCCCAGTGCCTAACTCAGTGCTCGGCACATAGTTGAGGTTTAATAATTATTTGTTGAAAAAATAAACTGGTCCAAATTGGCTTCTTGATAAAGTCCACCAATCGTTCAAGTTCTGCCCTATACAGCACCCGAAAGCTGTCAGCGTCCTCGACCCCAGGACCCTCCTGCAGGGGTGGGCCAGGACCTCCAGATTCCCACTTTCCCCTCCTCGTCAATTACCTACAGAAGGTGGCTCTTCACATCCTCTCCACCCTCCTCCAAACAGGTTCTGGATGTACAGTGCCTGGAATGGGACTCAAACTAGGAGATGGGGAGCTTTTCAAGAGCCATTTGCCCGTACAGTTCTGCCAAGTGCTGGGGCTGAGAAGTGGCTCAGGGTTTAACGCCCTAGTTAGCTTTTCACCTCTGAGGCCCTTGATCTCCACGTAATTAAGCTCCTACATTAATGAGTTTTAAGGGATAAGGGAGCCCCAAGTGGGATGTGGACTTTTCACGCTAGGAGGCCATTTTGGATAATGGTCAGCCTCAGCTTGAAAGCCACTGGAGGGTGGGGATGCACGCGGTTGCAAGCGTACAAGGGCATCGGCGAAAATAAATACCAGTGACGCACCTGAACTCTTCCTTCTTGTGTTTAATCGGGGCCAACCCGAGGCAAAACTATAAAGTAGATGAAAAATGTCTTTTCAAAAACTAAGCCGTTTGCCCATAGCCATGTCTGGGCCCTTTCTGAGAATTTCTTTTTAGGTTTCTGCCTCTGAAGCAGGGAGTGGGGAGCTGCTCACAGGGGGTGTTGAGAAGCTGAAAAGGGACAATACCCAGTAAAACCCAGCCTATGGTTAATGCTCAGTAGAAGTTAGTCATGATTTCTATTCCAGCTCAAAGAACCTAATAACAGCAATTTGTCCTCAGTGGAAGCAGAGGGCCAGATGTCAAAGTTCAACGCTTCAGAACATGCTGGCCTGATTCATCCAGCTGTTTTATTTATGTTCCAGGAAGTTCAGGCTCTTTTTCTTGGCTCTGCTTCAGAGACAGAAACATAAATGTTTAGTGCCAGAATGGATTCTGAGATCATCTGACCCAAAGCTTCATTGTATAGGTGGGGAAACTGAGGCCACCAGACATGAAATGACTTAGGTGGCCAAAGCCATCCAAGGCACCTGAAGACAGAGCTAGGACTGGAACCCAGATTCCTTGTTTTCCAGACAACTGCTATATTCCTGCACTATTACCAGCTGTCTCTGCAATTTAGAATGCACATGAAATCCCTTTCACTGAAAATGCTAGGAAGACATGCTGCCCTTGTGTTTGTATTCTTTTTCTTTCCCCTAGTGGCTCTCTCTCTCTCTCTCACTCTCCCTCTCTTCCCCCCCACCCCTGTCTGTCTCTTTCTCCCCTTTTTCTCTTTCGTATCTTTAGCTCTGAATCTAGAAAACAGCCTGAAGCACAGACCAGGGTAACAGACCAGGGTAGATCTTCCAGCCTCAAAGCCTCAGGATTGGAAGTTTGTGTAGTAGACATGCTCCATCTGGTGGAATGAGTGAAGATGACAGGCAGGAAGTGAAGAAAAGCGAAATTTCCATGTCCAGGACCTGACTGCCCAGGGGTCCAATGCTGC
>NW_017731766.1:1085387-1142641 GCF_001890085.2 Hipposideros armiger | reverse complement strand
ATGTTGGTTACTGAGGTTTTCGGCACCCTTTACATTTTGTGCCTGAGGTGAAGATCTTATTTCCACATATGGCATGCAACCCCCCACTCCCTTAACCCCTCACCCCTCACTTGTCATGAACCATGAGGCCCAGCAAGGGCTGGACTGGCGTGTTAGGACAGAGGGCCTGGTGCTCTGTGCACCATAATAGTCAGAGCTGCAGGTTCTCCAGGCTTTCTGCAGAAAGGGGTGGTGACAAAGCTCTCCTTGCTCAAACTTTAGGCAGGCTCCTCTGAGCCTTCTCCTTCGCTAGGCCCATTAACCTTGGCTTCTAAAGTCTTGAACAAACACTAACACAGCTTCTAAGAGCTCAAGGCCACATCCTTAGGATGACCTCAGATCCCCTTAAAGTGGCTGCCTGAAAAAAACTCAAGCCACCCAGAAGAATGTGTTGTCTGTTCCAGCAAATATCTGAAGATAGTGCCTGTAGCCCAGTCTCTGTGGGAGAGGAGGAGCCTAACTTTGATAAGGCCCAGTTAGCAAACACACTTGCTTTTCACATGGACCAATCCCCCTTCCTGTTTTCTGTAATTTTTCACTTCCCTAACTTTCCAGAACCCCCACTCTCCTCCTCTCCTTAGCCCCTCATGCTCCCTTTAAAACACCCGGTCACCTCTGTACAAGGTGAGCTCAGTTCACGTTGGACTCTTTTCCATATATATTATTGCAATTTATATATTATATATTTGTATATTATATATTCCCACTGTACTATTGCAATAGTATGTTACTGATTAAACTCTGACCTTACCACTTTAACTAGTGTCTAGCTTTGTTGATTATTGACAACTGACTTTCAAAGTGTATCACTTATGAGAAAAGACCCTGGGGTCAAGGGCAATTTTATTGCACAAACATGCACTGAGTTCTGGGTTTTCATCAATGCCTACAAATGCAAAGGCCTAAAGATGGGTCCTGTTTGCTGAGGCCCATAGTAAGGGGCTGGGGCCCCGATGTGCCGGGAGGGCCACCTGCTTGGAACACCTTCCTCTTTTGGGCCTCCATCCTGCATCATCTGCCTGAAAACTCCAGTGGTTCACCGAGGAAGCAGCCACCCTCAGAAGTGTTCGGGAATAAACCAGCCATCATCCTTGCCATCAGCTGGCTACCAGAGACCCCCTGAATGGCGTCACCTGCTTCTGCTCACCTACCACAAACCCAGCACTCCCATCTCACCACCTCCAGCAACCCAGGACCACATCCAAAGAAGATAAGACTCCAGCCCTGGGTCCTGCAGAGTCTCTGCCTCCATCTGCCCCCTCTGCCCCACCATAATGAATTCTGAGTACCCCCTTCCATCAGCCCTATCCCTCTCTGGGGATTTCCTGGTAGGGTGCCAAGGGGACCTGGGTTTAGGTCAGGCCCAGAAATGGCAACCACAGAGCTTCAGGGTCCTGCCCATCTTGCACAGGCTGGATTTATTCCCCAGGCTACAAAGGGTTAAGCTCACTGCCTTCAAATGCCTGCATCCCTGGGGGAAGAAAGATGAAGTGGTTAAAGGCGATCCTAAATAATAATAATAATAATAATAATAATAAATATATATATATATGTATATATATAAAATAGTTGTATATATATAACTATTTGCAAAGATGCTGCTCAAGCTCAGAAGCTAACCCCTTCCCAAAGGGGGGGCAGGCAGGACCCTGACCCACATAGTAATCTGTTTGGGTCACAAACCCCTTCCTGGGTTTCTCAGACCCATCCCAACCCCATACTTCTGTGGCCCAGTGAGAATGTAGTTATTTTAAATAAACCCCATCTTATTGATAGAGGGGGCCACCCCTTCCAGGATGACTCCAGGCAGGGTTCCCCATCCCTGAGGGCCCCGCTGGCCTCTCCTTTCCAGCCAGAGTTCGGTGTGAGCAATCTGCCAGGGAACTGTGGCTCCATCAGAAAGTTCTCTCCAGCAATTGACCTGTGGGGTGCTCTCCGCACCAGCCACTTTGTACTATGGTTTCTTATGTCCCTCAGATCCCTGCACACTGGAAACCCCTGAGGTGGCGGCCAGATTCACATATATGTTACCCGTTCCTGCTGTCTTAGAGCTGTGGTTCTCAGGTATGCAAGGGTCCTGGTGTAGCTCATTGATTGGGAAGTGGGCCTGCAGGTGATTTGCAACTAGTAATAAAGTGCTTAAGTGCAAGCCTGACTGGACTCATGCATGGAGCAGAGAGTCAAACTTATCCCTATATTAACGTCATGCTCTCTTTTGCATTCTGATAAGCTTTCTTGAGCAGAATGAACTCTGTGAGTTTCTGTATAATCTTCCAGCCTCGGGACTTATGCGTCCTGTCTCCTTTGTCACTTCACTCCATTTCTGGCTTTCAGGTCAGTTTCTCAGATATGCCAATCTCTGTCCAATGTCAAGGCCTTTACACTCTCAGCCCCTCCTGCCAGAAGCCCTCTATCCCCAGACCTCTGCATTGATCTCTCTCCTGCTTCAATGCTCAGCTTAAAAATTAACTCGGGCCAGATGAGTGGCGTGTTGGTTAGAAGTTGGCTTGGGACACCAGCTCTGAGCAACAGGGCCCCTGTTAGGATCCCATATGAGGGTCAGTGATGCTGCGCTCTCTACATCTAAGATGGTGAACAACAGCTCAACCTGGAGCTGGGCTGCTGTGAGTTGCCGGAGATGGCGTAGGCTGCAGCCCCTGCTGCAGTCCCTGCTGCAGCGGGTTGCTGGAACTACTATGAGTGGCTGGCAGCTGGCGTGAGCTCCCGTCCAATGGCTGGTGAGTGACTGCCTCTCCCGGGAAGAGTGCAATGATAATACCAACATGGGCCAGTGAAGCGACGTCCTCCACAATTAGACTGAAGAAAAAAGGACAGCAACTTGTCTGTTCTGCTTTCCCGATTCCCCAATGCTGTTCCCCTCTCCCAATCCCCCAATAAAACCTTTAAAAAAACAAAAAATTAACCTGATCCTGGTACTGACTGGGAGGGGACTTAAGAGAGCCTTAGGGAGTTGGGGGAGAGGGGGCTGGAAATATTCTGTTCTTGAGCTACATGGAGGGTACAAGGTGTGCACATATGTAAAAACTCATTGAGCTGTCCATTTAAGATTCATAGACTTCACTGTATGTAAGTAAACCTAAAAAGATGAAATCTAAAAAAAAAAAAATTCCACCTCTTCCCTGCCTCCTGTTATTCTTATTACTCTAGTCTAGACCATGGCATGTGAATTTCCATCCTGGCACGATAATTACAGTATTTGTTTGTTTATTGGTAAATTGTGCCTCTCACTAGAATGGGATCTCCATGAGGACAGAGCCTCTGATTGTCTCGTTCACTGTGGCAGCTTCCAGAGTGTAGCATAGCGCCTGACACACCGTAGGTACTAAAAAAGAAAATCAGTGTGTGGATAGATGGAAGGATGAATAAAAAAGCTTGGATTTAATGATGGGGGAAAAAGGGGCAGAGGAGGTCGGCCTGAGTCTAGAAGCTCCCAATAGCCAGCCGCCAGGCCCCCAGCAGACAGTTCGGGGGGGCTCGGTCTGTAAGCATAACCCCGGGAGCATGTTCCCTCCCTGGAGACCCAGCGCTGGCCTGTCTACACCTCGTTGGGGTCATCCTGGTCAGCATAGATGAGGAAGCCTGTGAAGAGGCTGTCAGTCCAGTAAGGGTCATAGAAAAGCCCATTCTGCTCTGAGTAGAAGATCTGCAGCCAGACCTCATCATCCTGCTTGAGGGCCAGGATTGTGGAGCCCGAGGCCACGTCGTGGTTGCCCGTGTTGGCGTCGAAGGTCCGGATGCGGTACTGGCCATTGTGCACCAGGCCAATGGCCAGGTGCTTGTTGGCCAGCGTGATGTCGTAGGTGAAGTAGTAGATCCCTGGCACGCTGCAGACGAACTTGCCGCTGGATGCATTGTAGTGTCCGCCCTCATTCATCAGGATCTTGTCAAACTTGATGGGCAGCCGCTCCCGTGGGTAGCTCTTGGTCACTGCCACTGAGAAGGCCGACCTGGCATGGCCACTGCTGCAGCTGCAGGGGCCCGGGAGGCCCGGCTCCCCCTTCTTGCCCTTGGGCCCCTTCTTGCCTGGTGTGCCGTGCTTCCCCGGGGTACCACTCACCCCCTTGGGGCCTCGAGGGCCAGCCCGCCCAATGGCCCCAGCTTTGCCCTTTGGTCCTGGCTTTCCCCGGTTACCTGTCCGGCCAGGTGGACCTGGAAGATAAAGCAGCTGTTGTTATGAGGGCCCCCCCCCCAGAAAACTAGGCAGAGGCTGTGGGTCTTGGGCTTTTCATCCTTGGAGCACAAGCCTTTGGATAACGGGAAGAACAGGGGCTTTGGAGTCACACAAAAATGAGTGCAAGTCCTGATGGGATAACCTGGGATACTTCTCCCAGTCTTATCGAGAAACTGGGAATGGTGATACTTACCTTCCAGAATCACTGTGGATCAGGGCAAAAATAACCTGTAACAATCCACACCCTCCCCTTTGCCTGCCTTCTAAGGAAGAGTTGTTTGTTTGCCAGACCAATCTTTCAATGGGCTGTGCTGGTAATGGGTTGAGAAGAGAACTGGAAGAAGACTCTTGGCCTCAAAACATTGATCTTAGTGAAATCCCTGCCTGGTGCCAAGATCCCTGCCCACATGTGAAGGGTGAATGTTCCGGTGCTTGCGATAGCAAACACTGAGAACAACTAAATGCCCATCCCAGGGGAAATGATTAAAAAATGATGGCCCATCCATGATGTGCGATTCTATGCAAGAGTTTTTAAAACTGAGGCAGATTTATGTGCACTGTATGAAAATGTCTCTGAAACATGCTGTTAAGAGGAGAGAGCAGGTGGCAGAACCCATTTTTGTTAAGAGGAAATGACAATGCTACCTATTTCTATCCCCATTTAATGCCTAGAAGAAAGAGTGCCTGGCCCATAGCAAACACTCACTAAATACACTCGGCATATCCTGTAGAACACTTCCTGTAGAACAGCACCTCTTGGTTTTTAATACCCACATTTCATAAAATGTGCATTTCTCTCAATACAACATTTTTGGCCAACGACTAGATAGGAAAGATTCATATTCATGTCCCCTAAACTCAATACAACATTTTAAACAAAATATAGTACAGGTGAAGCTCTGAGTTCCACCCAAACACAACTGTACAACTGATACAATTGGTAGACTGGCAAAATTGGCTGTAGATGTTTTGAAAAGCATGCTGTCAATCAAGGAGTGTGCTTCTGAAGCTTGCTGGTGCTGAAGGACATTCTAGCATCGCTGTACACAAGGCAGCTCTTTGTTAGTCATCATGTGAACTGGGTGATCAGAAAGTAACGTAAGCATTTTATATCCTAACAGGGTACTTTGCTCTTACGTGTATATGTGTAGGCATTTTACTGTATTTTAGAGTTTTGGGTTAACATGTAATGCATTTAAATTTTTCCTATTTTAAGTAATTGGGGAATTGATTCCCAGATAGCATTTTCTCACTTGACCACCTAATTTTCAGGAACAGTGCTTACACTGATTGCCTGGCAATGCCTGGTATTATTATACACGTATGCAAAGATGTAGAAAAAGGCCAGGAAGGGTACACATTTAACTAGTTATCAGTGGTTACCTGTGGAGGATGAGGGGAGGACAAGAAGGGGTAGGAATTAAGGACTCTTGCTTTATTTGTGTTGTTTGAGTATATTACAATGAGAACGCATTTGTGTATTCCTGATGCAATGAAAAATAAATAAAAGAAATGGGGGAAATAAAACTAAGAAAGGTCACAAAGCTATTCCTTGAAAAAGTGAAAATAAACAAAAGGTGGGAGAAGGGGTCGAGAGATGATGGGGAGTAAAGACAGAGACATTTTAGATTTTAGTTTTTGAGGAAGACAAATAAGGAAGCTTATTGGGGAGCTTCTACCATGTGGCATGTGATGTGTTTCCTTCTTGATAGCTGTTTTGAGAAGCTTCAGGAAAAGCTGACTTGACTTTGCAAGACCTTCCTTGAGATGGATTTGTATGTGTCTGTCAGGGGTGGGTGGCTGGATGTTGTCCTGGACTATGACTGGGCTCGAGGTGACGAGGCTTTATCTGGGTTATACATGTCAGGACTCTCCGTCTCTCAACTCTGCCTTCCTTGGTGTGTTGGCTGAATCCTCAGCAGAGACAATACATGGCACGTGAGGTGGCCCAAAGCAGCCCCAAGCCTACATCCTCATAACTCTTCATCAAGGGGTAAAAGTCCATAGCAGAGATAACCTCCATAGCAGAGATACCCTCCCCATCCTGAGATCCCTAAGGTGAATGTCAGGGGAAACTCTGCCAGGCCCTGCGTGGAGCACATGCCCAGACCTGAATTTACCACTGTGGTCAGGAAGCGGGGTCATGCATTGTCGGTATTAAAATGTCATACAAAAATAAAAGTTATGATGATTTCCCTACTGCTTAAAATGTACACGTTGGGGTACTGCTGACACTGGAAAGTATTTGGTTACTGGGGTGAGAGTTCAGAGATACAAGGAGTGTCAAGGAGCTGAGAGGGTCTGCTGAGAGTATGCAATCTATCTGCTGGCTGCCTGGCATCCCTTCCTTTGCAGAGCAGCCCTTCGTTGTTTCATGGGGTCCCAGTGAGGCTGTCAATCACAGTGACGAACTGCCCTCATCACCCGCCCACACACACCCAGGGGTGGGCACATGACCTAGTCCTGGCAAATGGTGGTACCTCACCTCCATGGTTATAAGGGATTGGTACAGGATGCACATTTGATCAAAGAGGATAAGTTATTCTGAGATTTGCTCTATGGATCAAGCCATGAGGGAGGAGGCTTGAGCCCACTAGTAGCTATTTCAGAACTTCCAGTGAGAACTTTGTGAGAGCAAAACCGACACACAGAGAGAAGCAGAGCCTTGACAACAATATTTGAGCTCCTGGACCCGGCCATTCCTGAAGCTTGACTCTTGAACTTCCCAGTTGCATGAGCCGATAAATTCCATTTGGGGCTATAAATTGGTTTCTGTCACTTGCAACCAACAGGGTTCTGGATAATATTTCAGGAAACTTGCCCAAAGTTACTCAGCAAATCAGTGATGCAGCTGGAGAAGGAACGTGAGATTTGACGCCCACTGTTCCTTTCAGAACATGTTAATTTGGTTTATAATGAGATGAGATGGGATTAATACTAGTTTTCATAGCTTCACTAGCCTCCTCTGTGCCAGATGCTGCCAACCCCAGGTAGAAACAGGAGGCGCAGGCACGGGGCCTCTTACCTTCCTCTCCGCTGTCTCCCCGGTCCCCGTCCTGGCCATCCTGGCCGTCTTTTCCAGGAAAGCCCATTCTTCCCACCATTCCTGAGGGCCCTGGGACTCCTGGGGGGCCGGGTGGGCCCTGGGGGCCAGGCAGGCTGCAGACAAGCTGAGGGGAGCCCTTCTGGGAGTCTCTACGGGCGAAGGCACCAAGAAGAGGGTCAGCCGCACAAGGGAGCGCACAGGCCAAGAGCACCCAGGGGATCATGGTGTTCACCTGTAGGATGCAAGAGAGTTATGAGCAGGTGAGTCCGGTCACTGAGCTGATGGGTCAGAAAGGCATCCAGGGGAGGGGGAGGCAGCTGGGAGAGACTCAGGTTATCTGTGGCTCCGGCTCTGTCCTAAATCACATTCAAGTGGCTGGGCAGTGTCATCACGTCTTGAGGACATATTTGGATGAGCTGAGTTGTGGGCCCAGACTATACTTTGGAGGGGCCTTTGGAGTGAGGCGGTCATCATCACGCCACCATCCTCTGGAGTGGCAGGACTTACAGCCCAGTGACAGCTGACTGGGGGGAGCTGTGGATGGAGAGAAACGATCCATGGTTTTATTCAAATACGTGGCGCAAGTGGACAGCTACAAGGGCGGAGCTAGTTCAAAGTGCAGGTGGATGATTTGCAACAAGGCTGCTTCTCCCAGGGGACTCGGGGTAGCACGTCAGCGGGGGAGGAGCAGTGAAGCTTCAGTTCTGAGTGATGGTGCCCTAAACCTGAGCAACACTGTGTGCCCTTTTTTTTTTTAAGTTAAAAGTATTAATTGAAATAATACACGCACATTGTTTACAAAGTCAAATGATACTATAAGGCTTATAACGAAAAACTCTGATCTCCTACCCATCCTTAACCTCAACCCCCTGCCCCAAACTCTTTTGGCTATTTTTCTGGGTATTTACTACTTAAAAGACAATATGCTTATATGCATTCTTTTGATTTATCAATTTGAGACATTACATTTTGAATCTTATCATGAATGATGGGGATTCAGCTCCCTTCCATCACTCACTAGGCCCCTATTTCCTCTCCTTAATGGAGTTCGAATGTAAAATTTGACTTTATCAAAATTCACTCTTTGAACTATTATAAAAGTATTGTTTACTGCTAAGCTAAGCACTGTGCTATATATACTTCCTTTTTTTGTACACACTTTTCTTACTGGAGGTTTTAATAACTTTATTCTTTCATTTGCTTAGTGCTCTATGTCACGTTTTTCTACAGATAATTTATCAGATAATTTATCAGTTCCATTTATTTTCCTGAGGGTGTAAGTCCTGGAACCCTCCATTCTCCTCCTCCAATCCTTAAACATGCCAAACACTTGTCACCCCAGGGTCTGCCTTTATAATCACCTTGATGATTCTCTTTGTCTTTCTCCTGCATTATATCTCCTATTTTATGAATCCTGTGTCTTTCTCTTTTTTTTAAAAAAAAATTACTATTTTACTCCCTCATTTTGGTGGCACATATCCTGCAATAGCTTCCTAGAAAAGAGGTACGGAAGTGAGTTTTTGGAGACTTTGCAAGTCTCAACATGTCTTAATTTGACATTGTGTCCCTGAGGCCGGCGGCAGCAGCAGCATTTCACACCAGACACCAGTGCTCCGTGACCAGAGTGATCCACTCCCAGGCCCTCACTGTGAAGACACAGATGCCAGGAATAAGTGGCTTGTCTAAAACCTCTCAACACATTGGCTCAGTCATTTTGCAATCAACAGCCTCTCTCCTAAGAATGAAACCACAAAGGGGAACATTGAGGCATGGCATCCTGCCACGGGGATGAGTCCTAAGTGGTAACTGACTTTGTGACTTTAGGCAAGTCCTTTTCCCTCTCTGGACCTCAGTTTCCCCATTTGCACAAGAAGAGGTAGCTTCCCACACTCGTGCGTGCATCAGACTCTCCTGGAGGGCTTGTTCAAGCCCAGGTTGCTGGGTCCCACCCGCCGAGTTTACAATGGACTTGGATTTGCATTATTACTAAGCATCCGAGTGCTGCTACTGGTGGCTGGTGGTCTAGAACCCACGTTGAAAGCTCCTTGACTAGATGGTTGCCAAGGTCCCCTCCTCTTTGATGCTGAGCCTTTCACACTCCAGTCTTTCCTCTTTCCAGATGTGAAGCTTTGCTGTCCTCCCTGTTCCCACACAGCCTTAGGCCACCAGGGCCCCCTGCCGCAGCTACCGTGCTGGTGGCAGGGCAGAAACACTGCTCAGGCAGTGGCCCTGGCAGCTCTCCTGGGCCCTCAACCTCCCTTCCCATCACACTGTGCTTTGCCCTGGGCTGGGAGCCTGTGCTGACCTGAGAGCCACCTCTGGAAACAGGCTGACTGCACCTTTTCTCCTGGTCCCTCCAGAATCGTTAACCCTAGGAACCTATGAAGAGGAGAAAAAAACCAGGCTTCTCCTGCCAGGGAGAAGGGGGTGGGGCACAGCACTGCAGTGACCTGGGATGCCGGGCCTGTTCCACTTTCAGCTCCAATGCTCACCAACAGTGTGACTTTGGACAAGTCACTCTCCTCTCCGAATCTCAGCAGGTTTCTCTAGGTAAGTGTCCTAGAGGTGGCCCTAGCCAGGCGGACATGATTCAGTACCAGATATTGCTCTAAATAATATCACATCATATAATAACTAAGTTATTTTCTTTCCAGTTTCTTCCATCCTGATTAAGTCCAGAACAAACAGTTCCAGTTTAGTGACAGTGTATCTTTAATGCCTCCCCACCCATTTCTAGTAACCCTTTTTAACAAGGAGCATTGTCTGTAACAGTGCACATCCATTCTTAAGGAACCTTGGTCAAGCCCCCACAAATATGCACGCAGACCTTGGAAACACGGCGGCAAGGCAAAGCCTCTGCTGAGACATAAGGAAGGCCTGTGGAACCACGTGAAGAAAGAGACTTGCACAGGGGTGCAGGTTAATTCCAGGTATCTAGTCCTTGGGAGATGGTGCCATGAAAGACAATGGGTGAGCATTAGTGGGCATTCAAATGGAAATTTCTGCCTGGGCACCGGGACACATGAGCTGCTACATACCAAATTGAGGAGGCAGGCCAAAGTGAAGAATTGACAAAGGAACAGTTTGAGAGTTCCTTGTATGACTCCTGGCACTCTTGTCAGATCAAGGATTTAAAAAATGTGATCGCTGTCGCTGGGCGGGGAAGGAAGAGTGAACATGCAACTGAGGCGTGTGTGACGAAGAGAGAAGGTGAGCGACTGGCTGCCTAGGTGGAAGGGGACAAGGGAGCTCACTGCTGCTGCGTGGGAAGGGGACCGTGTGCCTTCTGGCCCTGCTTGGTAGACGGGAAGCACCAGACATTCTGCAGTGGGAGCTGGCCTGGGCCAGAGGGGTCCTGACAGAAAGTGAGCAATGATAACCATGAGCGGTTGACACCTCAAAACCAGAAGCCCAAGGCGAGGCTTGGACTTGGCAGCGATAAGAAAATGTGCATGGCTGGCCCCAGGGCTGTTCAGTGATAAGGCCCAATATGGGAACCCCCATATTGGAGGAGCCAGCAAAAGGCCCCTATGAAAGGGAAAGCTTCAATAGTAGCGAGGCCCAAAAGAGGAAGGGCAGTTTAATCCCTGCCCCAGAGATGAAACATGGAAGAACCCTCCTGCTGTCCGTCCCCCTACCTGTCCTTTCTCTCCTTCCTTCAACCTGGAAAGAGGTGAGTTGAAAAAGGGAGCAGATGGCCCTGCCAGCTCTGCACCTTCACTGGGGGACAGAAGTAAGTCTCACCTTTAAATGAAGATCAAGGAAGACAGATTACCTGCGAGTGGATTACCAGGGGGAGGGGAGAGCTCCCCCACTGGCTAAATTACGAAGGGGCAGAGGGAGGCAAAAATAAAGTGGCAGTCTCTGGTGTCACATGTGCTCACCATGGAAATGTTACACACACGATGTACTTTTGGAAAATGGTGCCTTAGACACTCCCTAGGCCCTGGGAGTAGAGATCTCCCTTGCCTACTTGACGAGACCCTTGGAAAACTGGTTGGTGTGACTTGTGAGCTGCGACACATCTGGGCCCCCAGAAGAGAAACTGTATTCCTAAAGCAGGTTTAAAATTGGAAAGTGACAATCTGCGAACATTGTGGATGTAGAGAGGGAAGAAGGGAGCAGGAGAGAGGGGACCGCCCCTTTCAGCTTACCACTCGCCTCCCTTGACCTGCTCTGTCAGCCACACATGCTTGGCAAGAGGGAGGGTTGGCTCTCCAGCCCATGTCTGCCCCACAGCAACCTCTTTGGACCATAGGGATCGTGCTCAGCGACAGCTGGCCCAGGGCAGGCCCCAGTGGCAGGGCGGAGGAGCCGGATTCTGGGACACACAGCGAGGGATTTCTCAGGGCTGGAGCCGGGAAGTTCCCGCAGCCCGAGCCAGGAACTATTTTGGAAATAAAGGCGGGGAGCCTAGATTCTAGTTCCAAACCTAGAGGGAGGGAGAGGACAGTCCTTGCCCCCAAGCCACCTCCAAGGAAAACAAGGCTCCAAATAGCCCTGCTCCCAGCCTGTGCCCCCACCCTCCCAGATTGGGTCCCCAGCCTAATTTCCACATCAAGGTGATGAGAAAACCTAGGGGTGGGGTGCCAAGGCACCAAGGAGCCCAGAGAGGTTAACTCCTCCAGGGTCTTTTAAATAAATTCGGAATCATAAACTTGGGGAGGGCCCCCAGGAATGTTCTAATCCAACCCCTTCAATTACGGACAGGAGGGACCCTGAGGCAACGCAAACTGACTTTATCAGACCCCTTCCATGTCCCAGGCACTGTGTGGTGCTCTTTACCTGAATTCTTTTATTTGAAGTTTACAATAAACTCTGGGAAGGCGGTAAACTTCATTGTTCTATGTTTCAGAGGAAGGAACAGAAGCTCTAAGAAGTCAAATGATTGACCGAAAAGACACACAGTGGAAGCAGTGCGGACGGCGTCCGAACCCATGTCTGAGGGGCTCTGCAGACCGCACTTAATCCACTGCACCTGGCTCCCATCCCTGCTATTTTTCCCTCTTTTATGGAAGAGGAAACTGAAGTTCAGAGAAGCTAATTCGCTCCTGTTTACACAACTAGTTCATGGCAGAAGTTATATTTGAACTTGTGTTTGGCAGACCCTAAAGCCCAAATGCTTTCCATTATGTCAGCGTGTCTTTAATTCTTTTCCTCCTAAATATCCCGAATTACATAGGAGACCTGGAAGTATGTGGCAAAACTACACAGAGCAAGAGATTTCTTTGATATTCTGTATTGTCATCACACACACACACACACACACACACACACACACACACACACTACATGACTTTGAAAATGTAAAAGTGATGCTTTTTCTCCCTCAGGGTACTTGAGTAAACCGATGCTTGAAAAAAACCTCCTGTTCTTTGAGAGGCCTGAGCTTAGCTTAGCCAAGATGATAGGGGACCCTGGGGGGCAGCCTCCTGGGCCCTGACTCCTCTCCTCAGGCTCCTTTGGAGTGTTAATGGTGTGTTCCCAGGGGCTCAACCAGAAGACCAGGGTGCACAGAGCACACCCCCAGCACCAGCAGCTCCTTCCTTGCTTGGATCCAGCAAGAGCCTCCTGCCTGATGTCTTACTCCCCTGCCCGCCACGTCCGACCTGCACTCTCCACGTTGTAGGCAGAGGGATCCTTGAAAAACATAACTCGGCCACATCACTTCCTGCAGCTGCTGGCTGCAAATAGCAGATATCAGACCCCCTGACATGGTCCCTAAGGCCCTAAATGACCGGGTCCCCTGCCGCCACCCCCGCCCAAGCTCCTCTTGCCCAGCCCCACCCCCTTCTCCTTCAGGTCAAGTTCCTTTTTGCCGGAAACCCAGGGGCTCCACCCTCTTGGCGCGCTGGCTCTTTGTCCGTGTGTTTCAGCTTAAATGTCACTCCTTCCAAGGCCTTCCCTGACATACCCTCTCTTTGGACCCCAGCATCTTGTTTGTGTCTTTCCAGCCCTTGCAAGCTCACCTGTATTCACTGCCTTTTCCTGCTCACCTGCTTCCTTGGGCCTGTTGCCTCTCCCATGTGTCTCCCGCTAAAATGGAAGCCCCGTGGGAGCAGGGCCCACAGCTGGCCTGCTCTATCCCCAGGGCTTCCGACTTCCTTGAACACAGTGGGTGTTCAAGAAACAGTTGCTTCATTAATGATTGCTTGAGACCCAGGGTCTGTCCTCAAGAAAATCCACAGCAAAGGTAAAACAAGGCAGCGACCTAAATCCAAAAGGGCACACTGATGCTCTTGAATTTAAATAAGTTTTCTCCCTTTTTTTCCCCCTAACGCAAACCAGATTTAACTCCTTGTTTTTTACCTCCTAGAGCACAGGGCCCCCCACCCCGACTCGGCGGTGGGGGCGGTTTGCAGAAGATGTTACATATAGCGGGTGCTCCATAAATATCTCTTCAACTGATCAGACAAAGTATTGGTCCTTCCTCACCTTTTAAAAAACCTTAGTTCCTTTCTGATGTGAGTTGAAATGGGAAGCCTGCACGATAGTCTTCCTGCTGAAGGGAAAAAATGTTAGTTGGTGAAACCCCCAAAATAGACTCCTGAGGTGCCAAACTTGGATGAAGTTCTGTAGTCTGGTTTTAATTTGCCCAATCTCTGGGCCTCATTTCTCGGTTAAGCAGCTAATGATTCAAAACTACGCGTGTTCTAGGAAAACGCTTGGAGCTGAAGGGCCCCATCGGAAGTCCTCTGTCAAGAAAGTCTCCCTCCTCCTCCCTCCGCCCCTGAGGACATGGTCCCCCACCCCTGTTCCTTCCCAAGGGCCTTCCACCCAGACTGTGATGCGAGAGGGGCCAGAGGTGGGACATGGGTCTCTCGCTGACTCTACCTGAACATGGTCTGTCAGTAGAAACTCTGGAGACACTTGTCTGTGCCTCCAAGGCTGGCAAGCCTGAACAATTTCTCCTTGGAGATTAGAAGATGTGAGTTATGTTCACATAAATTTGACCTGTTGGTTACCTGGCTGTGATACCCTGAGAGGTAGGGGTGTTGTTTAACTCAGTGATTAAAAAACATGTGAAACCCAGCCACTCAACTATCCAACGGAAATAATAGTATACCTACTTCATGGAGTTTGTGTAGGAATAAGGAGATAATGCTTTCAAAGCTTCTAGCCCAGTGTGTGACACAGTAAATGCTCAGCAATTGGACAGAACTCTGCCTAAAATGCCCCCCAATGCTAATCACCTCCCTCCAAAGCCCTCAGGTAGCTGCCTGCTTCATCCTTCCAGTCTCAGGTCTAATATCCTCTCCTCAAAGAGGCCCGCACCATGACAGAATATAAAATGGCCCACTCACCCCTGCTTATTTGCTCAGACCTTCTTGGTCCTCCTTTCAAAGCACTAGGCCCAAGTTGTGGTTATATATTTATTTGTTTCTTGACTCATTAACTGTGTCCTTCCCCTGGAGTGGAAGGTCCTTCAGAAAAGCAGAGGCCCCATTGGTCTTGCTCCCTGGTATGTCACCAGAGCCTAGCACAGTGCCTGCCTTGCATGCAGGAAGTGCTCAACTCATAGCTGTTCCAGCCTTAAATGAAATGGTCACTCATAATAAAAGAGTAACAGGAGTAAAAGGATTTCAGCAAATGTGTGGATGACAAAGCCACATGTGGCTACCGAGGGAAAGCCAGTGAGATGACTGGACTTGGATGCAGAAGACGTGGGTCCCTGTTGTATTTCTGTAATTTACTGGTCATGTGGCTGTAGAAAAGTCATTTCCTCTTATCTGGACTTCAGTTTCCTTACTCCTCACTTATACAATGGAAATAAATAGCGCTCACCCCACCTGCCTAACAGGCTGTTCTGTGAATCAAACAAGATAATGGAGGTTGAAAGCAAAACGTGTTGCAAAAGTTAGAGCTTTGTTTAAAATCGTAAACTGCCGCCAAGGGCAGTGGAACTAAGAGCATGCAGTCCTGACCTCATACCAGGCACCCCTGGAACATTTCACGGGAGGCCTAGTTCTGGATGGGGGAGTCACCCAAATCTGACCCAAATGGGCAGATCTCTTGGTGTTTGGAGTTAAAAGGGAAGGGTTGGTGTTTGGAATGGGGCAGGGCTTGCTTGGAGACGAACCTCGCTAAAAATTGGCTTTGATGGGAGTGCAAATTCTAAAACACTCCACGCCCTCCCTGAATTCCAGGAAGCAAATTGGGAACAGCTTCTCTGAAGAGCTAAAAGAGACCAACTGCGGGAGACAGGGGCTGGCTGCAGCGACTCACACAGGGCTCGCCCAATCGGTCCCCTCTCCTGGGATCTCCAGATTGATGCCCGTCTGGAAACACTCCGGCATCCAGTCTACATACAGAGCATTAGAGCATGCGGCCCATCTGCCAACAGGCTCCAGGAAATATCTGATCCGCTGTTTTCTCTCTTCCACCCCTGTTTCTGGCTCAGTCTAGAAAGAGACCCAAGGCCAAACCATGAGCTAATGAGGCCTCAGGCGCCAGGACCTTGCGGGGCTTGTCTCAGCGGCACTGCTGAAAGCACGCCAGAAGTCAGCCTGGTGGCCACTGTATTAACAGCCCGGATCCTTAGAAGCCAGCAAACATGGCATCTGGGCCCTGGGCTGCTTCACGTTGGACCTCAGCTGTGAGGGCCAGAGTTAGGCTTTGGGGTGGCTGAGGCCAATGCCATCAAGCTTCGGACCTCCCCAGCACTGCAGCGAGGGAGAAGGGTGCCGCTGAGGTGGGGGAAGCGATGAGCCCCAAAGGTGTTCAGAGCCCCCTATCCAGCTTCTCCTGAGAGCCAGCCTCCAAGTGGCAGATCAGTGGGCTGCGGAGCACGTTTGAACAGCGCTATCCAACCGGCATATGATGTGAGGCCACATGCGTCATTTTAAATGGCCTTATGGCCATGTGAAAAAGATTAGAAAGAAAATCAGGTGAAATTAATAATGTATATTGTTTAGTCTACTATGTCTCAAACAGCATCATTACAACATGTACTCAATGTAAAAATTATTAACGAGGCACTTTACATTCTTTAATTAGTACTAAGTCTTTGCGGCCCAGTGCATATTTAACCCTTGAAGCGCATCTTACTTTAGGCTGGACACATTTCAAGGGCTCGTTTCACGTGGCGGTTACTGTACGAGCTCTCAGCATAGCCGGGTGAGTTGAAATTCCATGAACTATTGGTGGGACCTTTTATAAATTACTTACCCTCTCTCCCTCAGCCTTGTCCTTTACGAAATGGGGATGATAGTAACAGTACCTATCTTAGAAGGTTGTTATGACAATATATACTGTCCCTGAAATAAGGTGTGGCATACGGTAAGTGGTATAAAAGCATTCCCTATTATTATTTCATTATTTCTTGTCCTTCTTAAAATCAAGCAAGAGAATGGATGTTGGTAGTAAAACATGATGCAAAAATGTAGGCCTTGTTTAAAATTGTGATTGTCACCAACTGCAGTTGAGCGAATGAAAAAGTCCTCACCTCCCTCCATGTGTCCTGTGGCATTTCAGGTAGAGGCCCCTGCATTCTTCTAATCAAGTCTCCATTTTCATGTAAGCTAGTTTGCGCTGTGTCTCTTCAGTTGCTACCAAACGAGAATCCTAAAGAGGCTCGGCCTTTGCTCCTGTTCTGTGCTGAGGGCAGCGGGGGGCTGCCTCGGCCCTACATCTGTGAGCCCCCTGGGGTGTTCATGCTCCATGATACAAAGACACATGAGTCGATGGGACAGTGCTTAGCTCTGCAAGTGACAGCATGTGTGCCGGTGCTCGGCATCACGGCTTGATGAGGATGCCCAATAAATGGCGTTGCTTATTCTTATTGCCTTTGGGGCCAGACACTGGGGATCTGGAATGAAAAGGTGTGGTTGCCACTCTTACAGGGCACATGGTCTGGTTACCCTGAGGATCCAGCCTGGCATACCTGTGTGACCAGGGCAGAAAGCACACCTTGCTCCTCCTTTCTCTTTGTAACAGGCTCTCTCTCAAAGAGCAGCCAGGACCACGCTGAAGGCAGGGAGAGGAAATTTGGGGGTTAGATGATCCCTTGGAATGGTATAGAAGGGACCATGCTTGAAGATCCAGGACCTGAGGGAGAGGGACAAAGTCTGAACTCTGAAGGGCTGGAGAGGAAAGGCTAGGTTTTCCTTGACTTCCCTGGGCTTGCTGGTCTTCATGGAGTCACTTCCAGTCAGACCCTGACAGACATTCGGGGTTAAAGATCTGACACAAGACTGGCCTTTCAGAAGCACAGAGCTGGTCTGGTGGCTAAGAAATGGTTAAGAATCAGTTTCTAGCTGTTTGGCTTCTGTCAAGTTATTGAAACTCTCTTAGCCTCAGTTTCCTTGTCTGTAAAATGGGAAAAACAGTATTTTAATCGTTTGAATTTGAAATAGCATGATCCAAAAATATTTAGGGTTTCACTTTATGTGTGAAAATTTGTCAAGAACCTTGCAAGGCAGCATGAATTACAACTTGTAAACTGTGTTTATGCTATAGCCACATGAGACAAGCTGTATTCTAATAGATAAACAGAAATACTGCCATCCTTAGCAGGTGAGTTTTGACTTATACCAGCTTGAATTATTTGAGGACTTTAGGAATGTCACCCTGAGTAATTTCATTGCCTGTACCTCCCTTTTAAAGTAACTATGAATATTAAATAAGATAATGCAGTAACCAGCCCATAGGAAGCACTCAGCAACAGTAGTAATGTTATCCTGATATAACAATAATACAGTAATACCTTGGTTTGCAAGCATAATTTGTTCTGGAAACCAACTACTCATATTGCAAGGCATTGCTTGTTTACCACGTCAAAATGTATTAGAGGGCCGGCCGAGTGGTGCATTGGTTAGGAGTTGGCTTGGGACGCCAGCTCTGAGCAGCAGGGCCCCGGTTTGGATCCCATATGGGGGCCAGTGACGCTGCCCTCTACAGCTAAGATGGTGAACAACAGCTCGACCTGGAGCTGGGCTGCTGTGAGTTGCCAGCGACGGCATAGGCTGCAGTGGGGCTGGCCGGCAGCCAGCGTGAGCTGCCGTGAGCCACCGTGAGCTGCCATCCAATGGCCGGCGAGCGACTGCCTCACCTGGGAAGAGCACAATGATAATACCAACATGGGCCAGTGAAGCGACGTCCTCCACAACTAGACTAAAGAACAAAAGGACAGCAACTTGTCTGTTCCCCTTCCCCGATACCCCAAGAAAATCTTAAAAAAAAAAAAAGTATCAGAAATGTTTGCTCATCTTGCGGAACACTCTCAAACCAAGTTACTTGCAATCCAAGGTTTTACTGTGTGTGAAAACAAGGAGAGAGATGACAAGAGAAGTTAAAAGATATTATCATCCCCAGGAGAGAAAACAGAGCTCAGAAAAGTGAAGTCATTTTTTCCCAGGTCAAAGCTGGGATGGAACCCAGGCCTGTTAACTCAGGGGCCAGGGCTTATGTCCATAAAGCCTTAACAGGGCAGCTCTGTGTGTGTGTGCGCGTGCGTGTGTGTGTGTGCGCGCGCGCGTGTGAGAGCGTGTGTGTGTGTGTGTGTGTGTGCGCGTGAGAAGAAATAAGTCATTTACAGAAATGCACAAACCCCAGGGAGGATTATTTCCTTGAAAAAAGGTTCGGTATCGAATTCCTTTCAGAAGTAAACCTGGACTAGAACTTGAGTAGAGCTCCAGTTTGTGCAGGAGTTCATCTCACAGAGGTGGAGCCAGGCTGGAGGCCTTGGCCCTGGAGGAAGGAGTGTGTCTGTAGGGACTCTGTTACCCAATGAAGAATCTGGGAGTAGGAAGCAGCAGAGCCGGGGACAGTGGGAAAGAAGGTCCTGTTGTCCCCTCCACTCAGCTGATGACGATGAGAGAAGGAATAGCACGCTAGGGCAGAATGGAGGCATTTGCAGAGACAGAAGTCACTTCTGGGGGATTTTTCTGAATATTTGATGGAGGCAGAGTAGCTTTAATGATGACCCCAGGCTTGTGAGAGAAATCTTGATTCATTGGTACAAGGACATACTGTGACACCATTATAAGAACAAAGTAGATCTGTATATGCAGAGATGGAAAGATGGCCAAGATACACAAAGTGAAAAAACCAAGTTGTAGTATAGAATGTAAAGAATGATTCTCTTTGAGTTAAAAAAAGATAGTCACACAAATATATACGGAATTTCTGGAAGGACACAGCATCTTGTTGAAGACATTATCTTTCAGAATTAGGGAAGGGTGTGTGGGCATTTGCTTTTCACTTTCTATCTTTCTGATGTTTAAGGATTCGAAGACAGGCAAGGTTGGTGTCCCTGCTAAGGGGTGGGGACGAGTCAGGCATTTGGGAAGAAATGGGCTCTGTGGTGCACTTGATGTGTTATCGATAGAATGAGGGGCAGCAGTGAGGCTCTGAAAGTGTGGAGGGTCTGACAAGTTGGCAGTTGAAAGTGGGCATCATGGCTATGATGGCCAGATAACAGGGTAAGTCAGAGGAGAACTGCGTGTGGGGGGGGGAGAAATGGAGATGGGAGAGGACAGCCTTCAAACAATGCTCACCGAGCATCACCCTTGGGACATTGTTGTTGCTACAGCTGCTGGCGCAGTATGGCAGGGACACAGGGTCGCTGGGAGATGGCCAGTCTAGGGGGTGACTCTTGAAGGGTTCTAGGCAGGAGAGTTTCGCGGTAAAAGAACAGAGATGGATGGGTTCCAGTGAGGTTGTGCAAAGGAATCATGATGTTAGGGGGCAGACTTGGGCTGGGAGGCTACTGGGGGCCACAGCGACGTTCAGCTGAGAGATTCAGTCCCAGAATGGGGCAGTGGCAGTGTGGATGGAGAAACACGAACAAAATAAAGAAGACAAAGCTTGCAGACAAGTAGTTTGGAGGAGTAGGGAGAGTGAAGTGAGTTCTGAAGAACTGGGTGCAAATCTCAGCTTGCCGTTCCGTACCTTTTGAGCTCCGTTTGCCCATCTGTATAATGTATTTAAACAAATATTGTGAAGCGCAATTGAGATAATGCACTCGATAAATGTTAACTATCATTGTTAGCTCAGGTATTGGACTCAGACTTAACCAGCGTTCAAGTCCCTTTACTACCAGTTACTAGCTGTGCAGCCCTGAGCAAGTCATTAACATCTCTGATCCTGGTTCCTCTTTTGCAGATGGGGGATAACCTGTTGTCATGGAAATGAAACAGCACACGCAGAGGGCTGACAGGGCTTGGCACAAAATAGGTGCTCAATAAATGGCAGAGCTATTAGTATCAACAGGTAAACCACTGAGCACAGAGCCTGGCAGGCGCTCGATAAATGTTAATTCATGTTATAATTCACAAGGCAGAGATGGAGAGCTGGGAATCTGCGGGCTGCCCGGCTTGCAAAGAGAAAGCGCCCGCAATCGTTGCCCCCCCCCCCCGCCACCGCGTCCCAGCACCGCGTATCCTCCCCTCCACGCCCGCACTTTTCGCGGACAGCGCGCGGTCACTCACCCTCGCTGCCGCCGGCCACCTCCAGGAGCGTCCGGAGCGACTAAGCGGTCGGCTGTTCTCCGCGTCCCCGCCTCCCGCGGCCACAGCAGCCCGCTCGGCGCCTGCCCCAGGCATACTTTTTCCATCCCGTCACTAGCGAGAGCGCCTTCCTCCCGGTCACGTGGGCAGGCCTGCAGCACAGCGCTCTCCGCTCGGAGTCGGTTTGGAAAAAACTTCCAGCACAGGTGACCCCTTGGGCGTGCCAATGCATCTCTGCGTGTGTAGAACCTGTCGTTGTATTTGGAGGTTTACGTGCACGAGAGTGATTGTTACCCAGGAGTTTGCAAAGATGTGGGCACGTCTGCATGTGTCTGAGGAGCCATCTGTGTTGCTTGCGTGTGAGCATTCATCCTACTGTGGATCTGCGGATGCGTGTGGGCATGACAGCTTACAACAGAGTCCATTTCCTTGTGTACTGGATGTGCATGCACGTGAGCATGATTAAGAATCGTCTGTACGTGTTTAGTTGTGTGTGTGTGTGTGTGTGCGTGTGCGTGTCTGTGTGTGTGTCTGCAAACATGCATCAGGGCTTGTGGATGCACATTCACATGCACAGGCCCAAGACTGCAGGTTGGTGTGCAACCGAAGTGTACTCCCGTTGCTGGGTGTACACAATAGTGGCTGGCTATCTGTGTGTTGAGTGTATGTTTAATGTGTGTACAAATATGCATAACCACATATCAGTGTGTATGTGCATGATGTCTATGTGACACCTGTTTGTGCAGGGGCTCATTCTTATATGTATGCATATCTTATATGTGTGCTTATATGTACGCATGTCTTGGTGTCATTTTCATCTAAGTGTGAGTGTGCACACATGTAACAGTGTGGATAGGTGCCCTGAGTGCAGCGTTCACCTCCCTCCTCCCCAGGAGTTGAGGCTTTGCTGGCCTTATTCTCTGGCCCAGCTCTGCTTGAGATTCCCAGATCCCAAAGCAGAGTGATCCTGTTTAGGTAGTAAGCGTTCAGTAGGGTTAAGAAAGGTCATCAGAGGCCTGGCTTTTGCTTCTCCCTCTTTCTTCCGCTGCTGTCTTCCACTAGGTACCAGTCCTTCACTCGGTTGCCAGAGCATTGGGTTAATGGATGGTACTGGACCCAGGGTTTACAGTCAGAATTTTAATGCAGGTATGTATTTAAACTCTAATGCTTGTTTCACCACCTTAGACAAGTCAGTTACCCCATAGGTGGTATTTCATTTTCTGAGAAGTTGGGAGAATAATAATGATATTGCTGCACTATCTTTACCCCCAAAGTTGGGACTGTCACTCATAAAGGTAAGCCATTGAACTATGTAGAGAGTTATTACTTATATTACATAAGTATTACTAGAGGATAAAAGGTAGCGGGCTCAACAAACATTCATTCAGCAAACATTTAATGAACATCTATTATGTGTCAGTCCCCAAGGTAGGTGTGAGCATATAGAGGTAAACCAAATAGGCTTGGTGTCTGCACTCATGGAACTTAAGGGTCTAGCGAGAACAATGCAAGTGGCTTCATGTGACATGAGTGTTACAGAAGAGAAAAAAACAGAGTATAAAACTGGGTGGTCAGGGGAAGGCCTGGGGAAGTGAGGTTCAGTTGAGCCCTGAGGGATGGCTGAGACTGGTCTGGGTGTAGGGGAGGTGTGAGCTCTAAACACGAATGAAGGATGACATGTGACATAGAGTGCAGTGTGTTGATTCACAGGTGGCTGGAAAGGGGACCTCTTTCCACCACCCTCTCTGGGTAAGTTGGTCTGTTCCCAGGTGTGTCAAGAGTTGAAAAGGTGAGGAAACCCTACTTAGAATGCCTGGAGGCCCTTTAGAATCTAAAAGGCACGGGAAAGCACCTCTCCCAGGGTACAGTAGGAGTCTCTGTGTGTTACCCTCAGGGTTGCACAGCAACAGGGGTTGAAATCACGGGCATGTTCTTGCTGGTAAAACGGTTAGTGAAAATCATAGGAAAAGGCATTGCTGCCACGCTTGGCACCCCACAAGCATTTGATACATGTACATGGGCTTAATGAATGGATGTTTCCCCAACTTTTGGAGGAGACCTGGAATGGAGGTCTCCTGAAGCCCAGCTGAGTCCTTGGGGCCTTCTCTGTGGGTTCTTGGGTTGGTGATGGCTTCACATAGCAGGAAATCCAAAATACTCATGAAATGGGTTTCAGGATATGCCTCAAGCTAAAATGGGGCTCAGAACTTTCTCCCTCTAGCCTATTTCTGTCCTTAACTCAGTCCATAAACATTTATTACTAATGATGAATGTGCGGACAAGGAGATGAGCTTCTGCTCTTCAAGGAAAATGAATGAGAACACAAACTGCTCTAAGAGGCAAAATGCAATCGTGCCACAAGAAAGATATAATATAAAGTGTAAGAAACGAGGAGGCTTTTCTCTTTTGATTCAGCTAAATTCACTTCATATCTGTTCATGCCTATAGAATATGCCCAGCATCAAACAAGAAAAGATGAATGACATTGTGACATTGATGACCCCCGAGTTTACAAGCTGGCAGGGGCAGCCATGTGGTAGATTGACTTGTTACACATATGTCCAAAACCATGATGGTGCAGAGTTTGTGAGAGAACTTATTATTTTGATTGGAAGATCTGGGAACACCTCTTAAGTAGGCAACGTTTAAGCCGAGTCACAAAGGATACAAAAGGGCCAGCCATGCAAAGGCGGCAAAGGAGGAGTGGGGAGAGCTCAGGCAGAAGGAGCAGAGTGCGGAAAAGCTACATTAGTTAGCCTTGCTTGCTTCACATCTTTCTAATGCTTCCGTGTCGTAGTTATAGGATAAAGCCTGAGCACCTTAGCCTTTCTGTAGCCTCATGAACTGAAGGGCCTCCACGATTTGACATCTTTCCAGCCTCTTCTCCTATTTTTCCTGTATGTTAGGATTTCTCAGGCCCAGCACTACTGACATTTGGGGCTGGATAAGTCTTCGTTGTGGGGACTGTCCTGTGCATTATAGGGTGTTGAACAGAGTCTCTGGCCTCTACTCACTAGATGAGAATAGCAACCTCTATCCGCCCCCCACTGGTGTGACAACCAGAAATATCTGTAGACATTGCCAAATGTCCCAAGAGGGGCGAAATCACCCTTCGTTAGGAGCCCCTGCCCTATGGGTAGCCCTGCTCTGGTCAGGGTAGAATCCTTGCTGGATCTTAAATGAACTTTCACCGTCTACGTTTCTGCACCTCTGCTTATGCAGTTCCCTCTACCTAGTGCCCACTCTTCCGCCTCTCCTCAGAACCTTACTCAAATGTCTACCAGAAACGCATGGCTTTTATCTGCCCGGTATCCCTCTGTTGTTGGGAAATTCTGTATGGGTGATTCTCAGGTGTACTGGGCGGTGCGGAGAGTGGTCCATCCTAGCGCTTTGCCTGCCCTCTGGCTGCAGGGGTAGGGGCATGTGGACCGGGTACCCTTTCCTTTCATGCCCAGTTAAGAGTCCTAACTGGGCATGAGACCCAAGGAAAGCCAATCAGAATCTTTTCATGTGGTCTCCACGAGAGGGCACTGCTTTTCTTCTGAATTGTGAACTGTAAGGCCATGGCCCTGGGGTACCACTAGCCTAAGTCCTACCACTTGGAGAGAGGCTGCTTGTGGCAGGTGACAATTACACCAACACAAGTAGAGGCAGATTCAAGGAGAACTGAAAGGTGCAGAGCAAGTGCTACAACTACATTATCAGAGTCCTTTGTTCAGATACTTGAGCTAAAACAGTAGCATTCTCATATTCTTTCTTTCGTTAAGCTACTTTGAATTGTCTCTCAGTTACCATGGAAAGATATCCTAATGCAGTATCTTTCAATGCCTAGTTGAAATCTCTGCTCTTCCATGAAGTCCTCTCAACACAAAACAGTCAGAAGAAAATGCTTTCTTTGAATTCCCAACTGGAGGTTTGCTGGAGCCAGCAGCCAATTCTGGGACTCTCTTCCTAACTCTGAGTTTAATGGTCATGTTAGCAGTTTGAAATCGTCACAGTGGGAATATTAATAATTAGAGTATGGAAATCAGTATATGCTATGAATCAAGGCCGTCTTTCCTCTAAACCAGCCCCTAGCCTGTTTACCAGCACATCACTGTCTAAACCCCTTTTCAACTGTAACACCCATTTGGATATTAATAATGTACTGACTTGTGACATCTCTTGCTTTTCAAATATGGTGAAGTGGGGAGGACAAGTGCTCCTGATCCACACTGCATCTCGATCGCCAGCCTTTCAAAGGGGGAAGGGTCCTAAGAAATAATTTGGTCCATCGTCTTCATTTCACACATGGGGACAAAGAGGTCCAGAGGCCTTCAGTGACTGGGTTGTTAGTTGTGAAGTCAAGACAAAGAAAGTCCAAGGTTTTTTGTCTTACATCCATTATCAAAATGTAGGCCTTCCTGTTTGCCTTTTTTCAACCTTTTGTTTTCTCCACTTTTGGTACAAAACAGCGTTTCAAAATGACTGTTGAATCATTTTGAACGGCTAATGGCCAAGACCCAAGATGACAATATTTATTTTCACCCAGGGGCTCTGGGGCTGCGAAGTTCTCCAGCATTAGATCATTCCAGATGGGGTCTCACGAATGTGGCAGCATGGGGGGGAACAGCTGTGGACAGAGAGGACTTGCTGCCGTTCCACAGAAACACGATGATGTTGGAGTGAATGTTGGCTGCTCTGTGTGTTATGTCACTGAGAATGAAACAAGATGGCAGCTGAATTGCAAGGAAAGCTTGCAGATCTATAAAAATGAAAAATACACCATTTATTTTTTGACATAGCTGTTCTATTTCCTGGAACACCCTGGAAGTGAGTATTAGGATATTCATTGCAACCTTGTTTGAACTACTAAAAGACGGGAAACAATCTAAATGCCTAGCAATAGGGGACTAATTAAATAAGTCATAATACACACAGAGAGGCAGAACTCTGTGCTATTATGGAATTATCTCCAAGACACATTGTTTAGTGAGAAAGATAGGAGAACAGTGTGTATAGTTTTCTACCACTTGAGTTAAAAAAAGAAGAGGTGAGGAAAACACACAGATACATGAATGTATGAGTATAATGTATCTTAGAAAGATATACAAAAAAATTGTTACACAAGAAGTTGTCTCTGCAGAGGGGAACTGGAAAACAGTGGTAAGAGGGAGGCTTATTTTTCACTGTATGTCTTTGGGAACAATTTGATTTTTAAAACCATGGGAATCTATTACTTATTAACACCCCCCACCCCTCTCTCTCATAAATATATTCTTAAGTATATGCTATGTTTCAGGACCTGAAAATTCTTCCTTTGTTCTTGTGGATGAGCTGGATCTGGGAGGTGGCAGGGAGTTTATAGAGAGTTACTAATAGTAAACTCCTGACAAATATATACTTTTTAAAAAAACAACAACATTTCAAAGAGCAGTCTGTTCCACTCTTCCAAGTTTGGGACAAGTATTTCCCTATTATACAGCCGAAGGACTTGAGGCCCAGAGGCAGGCCATTTTCCCAAGGTTCCACAGGGAGTAAGGGCAGGGCTGGGATGGGAACTCAGATCTTGCTCAGTCATACGCTCCTTCCATGAGACCATATTTAGCTGAGCAAAGGCCTTCAAAAAGCAGAGTGGTTTTCATGGGAAGGAAAGTTCTGAGAGGTTCTTCTGGCCTCAGGTTTCAGGAGAGTTAAAGCCCTGAGCCAGCTCGAGCCCCAGCGCAGATGAAGTCAGATCAAAATAGACACCACTTAATGTTCAACGGGAAATGACCCAGAAAAGACCCAGCCCGTTTCCAGATGTAACTTGAAGGGCCTCAGCTGGAAAGACTTCAGTTGAGAATCTGGTGCAACAACTTCTTGAGGAGGCTTCTCAACTCCGTGTGTAGATCAGGAACGAACAGATGTTTGATGTAAGGGGAATGCCCTGCGAAGAAGCTCTAGGGGCTCCTGCTTTATAGAATCAAGCTTGGCAAAAGCAGCCCATGAGTGAGTTTAGCGGGGCTGTGACACGTTTTGCCAGCAGCATTTTGGGAGAAAATATAAGAAATAAAGGGTCTATCCCTGCCTTTTGGCTGGGAAGAAAAGCAGAGATCCCAGATTGCGGAAATGAGGCGTGATTAAACTGCATACATGAAATTCAGCTAGTGGCTGGAAACAAACGTTTTCTCCAGTGGCTGTTGTGAAGTGGAAGGAAACTTATTTCTGTAAATCTTATATCTCAAAAGACTTCTACAGATTACTTTTAAATAACACTCAGAAGACACTTAGCTCTACGTATCTCATCCACTTAATTTAAAACATGTACAATAGGGCCGGCCGAGTGGCGCGATGGTTAAAAACTCGCTTGGGATGCCAGAGGGCCCCGGTTCGGATCCCACAGATGAGGGCCAGTGACACTGCCCTCTACAGCTAAGATGCTGAACAACAGCTCAACCTGGAGCTGGGCTGCCGTGAGTTGCTGGCGACAGCATAGGCTGCAGTCCCTATGGCAGTGGGTTGCCATGGGCTACTGTGTGTGGCCAGCAGCCAGCGTGAGCGGCCAGCAGCCGCAGTGAGCGGCCGTCCAGAAGCCGGCGACTGATCTGCCTCGCCCGGGAAGAGCGCAATGATGGTGCCAACTTGGGCCAGTGAAGCAACGTCCTCCACAACTAGATTGAAGAACAAAACGACAGCAACTTGTCTGTTCCCCTTCCCCTAATTCCCCAGTACTGTTCCCATCCCCCCAATTACCCAATAAAAAAAAAATTAAACAAAACAAAACAAAACAAAAACCATGTACAATAAAAAATTTAAAAATCTTAAAGCATACTACAGTGTGTCTAATGTGCTACCACTTACGAAAAAAAAGGTTGCAAAACACACATATGTTTATGTGCAACAATCTCTTTAAAAATACATAACCTGGTAACATGGCTGCCTCTGGGGAGAACTGTGGAGCTAAGAGATAAGGGGGGAAATGCAGCTGTCACGGTACTATTTTGTACTATTTATATTTACCATATGCCTGTATTACATGTTGAAAATAAAACATGCTCTTAAAAAACTCAAAGGGAAAAACATACCTTTATAATGGAGAGATTTGGTGGCCAGTCTGTTAACCAAGGAAGGAAATTTAGCATTACCAAGGGTATAACAACCTGCCATTATATGATGCTTTAAGGATTTTAACCTGCATATAATCAAACCTTCAGATCGAACCTCTGATTAGCAGAAAACATACAGAATAGAGGAACTAGTTAAATGATATAGGAGAAAACAATTCAGAGAGTGGGACATTTTTGAAAATGCTAATGCCATAAAATAATTAAAAGGTGGTACCAAAAATTAGTAATAAAATATATTTTGGGGCAGTTGGAGGAATTTTGAATATGGTCTGAGTATTAGACAATCTTAAAGAATTACTGTTAGTTTTCTGGGGTGAATAATGGTTTTGTGGTTATACGGGATTATGTCCTTATTCTTAAAAGATGCATGCTGAAGTATGGAAGGGCGAAGGGATGTGATGTTGGAAGCTCACTTTAAAAGGGCTCAGTCCAGATAAAAAAAGCTACAGGAGTTCATTACCACCAAAACTGTATTACAAAAAATGTTAAAGGGAATTCTTTAAGAAAAAGAACAAGAAGAAAGATTTAAAAAATATAATAAAATGCCAATAACTACATATCTATCAAAAATTACTTTAAGTATAAATTGATTAAAGAGCTCGCTCAAGAATGCGAGCTCTGAGCAACAGCGGTTCGATTCCTGGCCCAAGCTAAGCTGCCGTTGAGCTGCCAACAGGTGGCAGGATGGCTAGGCTAAAATACATACATACATACATACATACATACATACATACATACATAAATTGATTAAAAGCTCCAATCAAAAGACATAGGGTGGCTGAATGGATAACAAAACAAAACCCTTACATATGCTGCCTACAAGATCAAAAGACGCACACAGGCTGAAAGTAAAGAGATGGAAAAAGATATCTCATGCAAATGGAAACGAAAAAAAAAAAGCTGGGGTAGCAATGCTTATGCCAGACAAAATAGTCTTTAAAATGAAGGCTATAACAAGAGACAAAGAAGGAGCCAGTAATTCCACGTTTGGGTATTTATCTGAAGAAAACCAAAATACTATTTGAACAAGACATATGCGTCCATATGTTCACTGCAATATTATTTACAATGGCGAAGATATGGAAGCAACCTAAGTGTCCATCAGAAGATGAATGGACAAAGAAGAAGTGGTACATTTATACAATAATTGTGAAATATTACTCGGCCATAAAGAAGAATGAAATCTTGCCATCTACAACAACATGGATGGGCCTGGAGAGTATTGTGTTACGTGAAGTAAGTCAGACAGAGACAGATAAATACCATATGACTTCACTTATATGTGGAATATAAAAAACAAAATAAACAAACAAGAAACAAAATCATAGATACATAGAACATTTTGGAGGTTGCCAGATAGGAGGGGGTTTGGGGGATGTGTGAAAATGGGAAAGGGATTAATAAATACAAATTGGTAGTTGCAAAATAGTCATGGGGATATAAGGTACAGCATAGGGAATACAGTCAATAATATTACAATAGCTATGTAGGGTGTCAGACAGGTACTAGATTTATTGGGGCAATCACTTCATAAGTTATCTAAATGTCTAATCACTATGTTGTACACCTGAAACCGACATAATATTGTATGTCAACTATAATTGAAAAATAAAAAATATTTTAAAAATAAATGGGATTATAAAATAAAAGATGAAAAGATAAAATGGCTCAGAACACACACACACACACACACACACACACACACACACACGGTTATCAAGCTATAGTCTCTTAGCTTTAGACTTGGCTCTGTGATGCCAGGACTGGGACTTTGCAAATCACATTTCTCCTATGCCAGCTGCCCTTCAGTTAGTCTGCCAACGGGCGGTGCTAGAAGGAGACTGGAAGTATAGAGGAGTCCACCGAACTGCTCATTTCTGTTTTGCTTCCTATTACTGTCAGTGTCAACCAAGTAATATTAATAGTTCCTTACTCTGGCAATGACAGAGGTATTTCCTGTAGGAGCAGCTGGTTCAAGTGTACATTTTCTCCACAATCTAAGAACCACTCTCAATATGCTGCTTCAGGCATAACGGTATCAGCAGGCAGATGCCTTCTCTGTCTCAGCTCCATGGGATCCTTCATCTCAGCTTCTCAATTTTATTAACCCCAAGTTCTTCTCCTTGTTCTCCCAGCCTGAGGGGTGGTAACTGCTTTCTGCATTCACTACAGTATTCCTTTTGCCTTCCAGCTCTCCAATACTTGGTTCACAATTCTTTATACTAAGTTCTCTCTGCAAAAGTAACTGGAGGAGTTTGTGTCTCCTGAATGAATCTTGACTACTACAGAAATTTGTACCAGGAGCTGTAGGAAACAGGCTCTCAAAGATGGAGTTTTCTTAGATGTTTGGGTTTGTCTTTAGATTTGAATGCAATGTTGAGCTCCTTGTCATGGAAATTGATGCTGGTAACCCATGGCATGGAGTGGCACTGATGAATCAAATTATTGGCTGTAGAATATTGTGATGAGGAATCCCTTGAAGCAGGTGCCCTGGGGGACCAAGTAACTGCTGAAAATAATCATGACTACAAGGACTGGGAGGTGGGTGCTTTCTTATGAGTGCCCCGGAGTGTACCCAAAATGAAAAGGACACACTCAGCTCTTTAAAATCTCAGCTCAAGTCCCAGTCAGAGAACTAGAGAGTCTATGGCATTCCTAAAAGTATCTTAAATATCTTGTAGCTGCAAATTCAGATATAATATTTAATTGTGAAGGTTGCGGAATTAAGTGTAAATTGAATTCACAAAGTCTACAGCTTTCAGTGAAAGTTAAAGTTAGGATGAGGGTTGGGAAGGTGTCCCCAAGACCTGGAATGAAGGCATCTTCATGAGTCTGATGCAGCTGAAAATCTTAACCCCTGTTACTCTGAGCCTGCCTTGCCTTCACCTTCCAGGTCTGAGATTAGGCTTCCTTTGCTTGAGGTCCCTGCGATAACCTCACCTGAGGCGGGTGCCTTCCAAGGGGATGCCTATACTTTTCAAGACCTACCCCAACTAGTCCTTGTTGCCACCAGACCCATCTTCTCAGAAGATAAAGTACAGAATACAATGAGTTAGACAATTATCTTACACTGACCTTTTAAATCAAGGTAGATTAAAAGCTTCAAATTTGATTTTTCCAAATGCTTGGTAGATATTAAAGCCGAGCTTACAATATTTTGATAAATTTAGTGCTAAAAGATTCTATAAGTATCAAGAGCCTAATTTTTTTTAAAAATTGAGATATAATTAGCATATAAAATTTAGCATTTATTTGGTTTTAATTCCCGTTGAACGATGTCTGAAAATGCTGACCTATTTGCCCACCTCAAGCTTTCGGTGACTTAGAAAAGCAGCCAGGATGTCGAAAACCCACCTGGTCAAGTCAGTGTTAGAGAAAAAGCCACTTACACCTTCTCTTTCCCACCCTGGTTTTCCAATTTCCTGCTGTCTGGTGGTTACTTGGCCTCACCAGAATTCTGTCTGCTAATTTTGAGCCAGCAGAAGCTCAGAGGAGGCATTTTAAATTTGAGCTACCAATCGCTTTTCTAAAGATGTTTAAAATCAGATATTTGGCAAAATCTGGAGTGTGGATGAGTTTGCTTTCAACCAATCACGCAGTGACACCTGCTGGTCAGAAAGATTATGTCTTTATCCTGTCTGACTCCTTTTTGCAATTTATCAGTGACCTTAATTATATAGTAAAAATATAGGAAAATTATCTCTTCCTTGGGAGAAAAAGAAACCAACACATATGACTCAGATGTGCCAGTATACATACCATTGTGGGATAGTCTTTAAACTAAAAAAAAAAAAAATTAAGTTTCTTTATTTTAGCAGACACTGCCATCTTTCCTTTGATCAGGAGAAAATAACATGTTGTAGAATTTGAAAATTAATAAAATATTCACTTAGCTATTTCCTTTAAAATGTCCTTTTGGGTTTTGTTTTAGAGCAGAAATTAATAAATTTAATCTAAGGGAGTATTCTAGTGGACTTACTGAAAGACTGTCTATCAAATGCTTCTGGCATTTCATCCTTGTCCTGCTATTTTACTAGCAGGTTCCAGGCTTCACACATGCACTTGCTTCCATACCTACTTCCTTCGTATCTTTAGATATGTACACATATTAAGCATTATATGTATTCATCCAGGTTTATTCCTTTACTAGCTTTGGAAGGTTTTCCAACTGCTCTTGACATTAGATTCCACTAGGAAAAATTAGGTCTTATATTTTATAACTACATTTTTAAATGAAAGCAAGCATGTATTTATATTTACTGATGAAAGCGTTTCGATGGATGGTAATAAGGTCAGTTTTGTGTAGAAAATATAAATTTCAGTTTGCAATATTCAAGAGGTATCTAAATTTGGTAGTCAGATTCCATTCCCCTTCAGGTTTTCTTTGTTTTGTTTTTTTTCAATTTTTCAATATTAGAAAATGCTGTGATCACTCATCTTATAAATAAAACTTTGTGGACATCCCTGGTTCTTTTCATGTTGTAAATTACTACAGGGAAAAATCCTTAATCAAAGGGCTATGAATAATCAGCAGAGGGATTACAATTAGTACCATAATAGTAAAAAATTGATAGTAGAAATGGAGATGCATGTTTTATGAATTCAATCCTTAGCTATTATCTAGAAAAGTCCATATGTAACTACTAAAGCTGATAAATCAAAACTGGCATACGTGTTTGGTAGAAACATGTTACTTAGATATATGGGTGGAACCACAAAATGTTAAAGCAGAAATGGTTACGGTAATTGGGCAGAAAGGGGGCTGCGTCCTGTCATTATAGGGCTCATTTTCCCCCCCAGCCTTGAGCAAACATTAAAGTTTTGAAACAAAAATGTAAATTTATTTTAATTTAAATATATTTTGCCACAGTATCATCCAGAAAGAATGCATTAATTTAAATTCCCATGGGAAACGTTTTTGATGGCCCTTAATTACTACAGTGACTTCATGTCAATTTATTATTCATACTCTGGTCCATTCAAAAGCTTTAAACTATATTAGAGAAATACATATAGTATAAGATGTAAAATAAGAGAGGAAACCGGGGCAAAGAAAAAATAAGTGTAGGAGAAACAAGATGAGGCAAGAGGACCAACAATTCCATCGGAACCGTCTGGAAAGCTGGTTAAGAATGAGGACCCTTGATCTTATCCCAGACCTCCTACATCAGAATCTCTAGTGGGCGGCTCTGGGATCTCATTTTTAGCAGCCTTGATGACTTGGAGTCATGATGTAATTTAAAAGAAGACAAAGAGTGACTAATAGGATAGTGGGATGTTTATTAATGTCATGGTCTTTAGAGCATGGTAGCTACAAGAATGGACACTGTGAGACTAACTCCAGAGAATACATTTAAAAATAAATCCGATATAAACTAGAAACATCCCTTCTCCCACTAGAACATCTCGTAATCCTCTTCTGATTTCACTAACCTACCCATAACCCTCCTCACAGACATGGGAAGATTCAGTCTGTCATTTCATCTTTTAACTTATCCTCTTAACATGAAGATCCGGGTCTGGGAGGTCTCTGTTTCCTTGGCTCCATTCCTAGCCTGCTGCACCACGTAGCTGCATATTCTAGTGTTTGGGTATCTTTTTTATGTATCACATCAACAGGTTAAACAGATCCTTAGAAGAAACCTACGTATTAACTAGGCAGTGGTACATAACCTGTTCTGCTGCTTGCGCTCTTATTCTTAAAACATATTTTCACATGATTCATGAGAAAACGAAAAGTTAAAGATGCTCAGTTTTTTAAACATAGGATGTAGTATACCATAAACATAAAAGGAAAGAGACAGAATGATAGCTTAGTTTTACAATGGAATTGAAACTATATTAAAAATGACACATTACAAAAGTGTGTCAGCTTACAAGGACTTCTGCTGTAGCTGCAGCTTTTGTTCAATGATGTCCGAGAAACGAGGGACTTTTTTTGAAATAGCCACACGGATGTCATCGCTCATATTAAAGCAGCTCCTGGACTTTGTCATAAAATGTAAAAGTGATGAAAATCCCAGTTCACAAAGGTACGTTGTTGCAAACGGTATAAGGATTTCCAGAGCTGTCTTTGCCAGGTTCGGAAACACTGTGAACTGGACGCACCAGAAATCCTCAAGTTTCATTGTCTCAAATTCCATTAAAATTTGGCCACTAGCACGTAATTCAGCAAGATCATTTTTCATTAAATAACCATCATCAACGAAATCCAGATTAAAGAGAAACGGATCCAGGATCCATTTACTTGCCTCATCAAGATCTCCGACGGAAAAATAGCCGTGGAGAAAGTTGCTCAGCTTTTGCAGGTGCAGTGTGATTTCAGCCGCAATGTTTCCTGCTTCATTATCGGAAACAATGATTTCTTCAAGAAAAGGAAAGTTGGTAAAATTTCTTTTCTCAATTCGCTTTAGCCAAAAGGGAAACTTCCTAACGAAAGCAGATAACTTCTCTCTAGCTGATACAGTGTTCATCCCAGTCCTTTGCATGGAGGCGCTAAGTTCATTTAGGTGTTTGAATAAGTCTGCAAGGTATGCTAGGTGAATTTTAAACTCTTTGTTTTCAAAGCCATCGACCAAATTACTGCTTTGGTGGTGAAGAAACTGGTTTATTTCTTCGTACATTTCAAAAATATGAGTAAGTATTTGGCCCCGGGAAAGCCATCTCATTTCAGTATGGAAAAGGAGGACACTATACTCTATTCCGATTTCTTCAAAAAAAGCCTGAAACAGGCGATGATTGGGAGCTCGCCCTTTGATGAAATTTATTACCCGGACGACAGTAAACAGAGCATCCCTTAGCTTTGTAGGCAATGTCTTTGTGACAAGTTCGTGAGGGTTCAACAAACAATGTGTGATTGCAATATGCGGTACCTCTTTTTTTACACAAGCAACGAATTCTGAATTTTCTCCCAGCATAGAAGAGGCACCATCAGTACAAAGAGAGCCACATACATCTAGTGCTATCTTATGCTTCAGAAAGAAGTCTCGGAAGAGATTGAACACATCTTTTCCTTTCATTGTTAACTGCAATGGTTCACAGAACAGGAATTCTTCTATGATCTCTCTTTCCTTTATATATCGCACAAATGCCATTAGCTGACTGCAGTCATCCATGTCAGTTGTCTCAGCAAGTTGAATGCCCACTTGAAGAGGACTGGCTCTGATATCTTCTAGAATTTGCTGCAAGATATCCTTGCTCATTTCATCAATTCTAGAATGGATCACATCATCTGATAAGGGTACCTGTTGAAGTTTCTTTTGTGCATCTGGTCCCAAAACTATTTGTGCTATTTCCAGTGCACAAGGTTTCACTAATTTTTCAGCTATTGTATGAGGATTCTTCTCCTTGGCACATAAATACGCAAACTGATATGATGCTTGTAACAAGGCATCTTCTTGAGATGCAACTCCAAATGCTTTCAAGGTTTCACTCTGATCAGATGGTGTTGGCATATGCTTCAGGCTACTGAGATCATGCCCACCTACACCACCATGCTGTCTGTTAAAATGGTCAGACAGTTTTGATGGTCTGAGGTCAGCATTTGAAAATACCGAGTTACACAATACACATTGTGGGCGCTGAGTTCCATCAACCTCCGTTGTACAGGTGAACCAGTAACGAACATAGTCATCGTCCCATTTGCGTTTCTTCGACATGGCACCCCAAAATTCTCAGTTGTATTCCAGAGATGCTGCAGAATTTTGCTTTGGGAGTAAAATATAACCCACACATTAAAAATCAGTGGCTAACAAAATTAAAACAAAGCCACATCACATGCCATCCTTTCATCTGTGTTCATGTCAAGAAATATCCTGTAAGATGTCAGTTCAAAGTAAGCCATGACAGCATGACAATCCAACTTAAAGCCAGCAACTCCACAGCTAATGCCCTGGAATACATGACTTGCCAGCAAGTTCTATACGGGAGATTTGGGCTTATGCAAGTTGTGAATATCCTTAAGTCCTCTACTGGTGAATTGCAGTTATGGCTTAATTTGTTTTCAAAGATGTATGTTTGAAACAAATCTGGTACATTTTGTATCTCCAGAAAGGTATCTCAATACCAACCCCTCCTTCCATCCTGTGCAATAATGTATGCACACCTGTTGTTATGAAGCACTGAACAGAGAAAGGAACACTTCACTCAATACTCTATAGATGGGCAGATATTTTGACAGGGCGGCTAGTTCATTTTAATAGTTAAGAATTAAATAGTTTTGTAAAACCATTTGATCCTTGAGTGACTTTGACTCCAACTTAAGCAGAGAATTTCAAACAGATTTGACTAAGTCACTCTTGATACAGATGTAGGATACAAATTTGGCTCAGAGCTTCCTGCTGCTAAAGTGTAACACACTATCATTCTATGAGTCATACTGTCCACATAGAAAAGCAAAATAAGTTGCTCGGGAGAAACACAACTATTCTTGTTACCGAGACTTCAGAAAATTTTCTCTCATAGAAGACACCGTAATTAACAGAAATTTCATGTTGCTTTTTCATATAACTACCCCTCAGTAAAAGCAATTAAGGAAGAAGCCAAAACAACAAAAGGAAAATTAAGCAGCATTCCTAAGATTTGGCTTACCCCAAGGACAGGATGTAGAAGGCAATGGTTTTCTAGTTTAGTAAATGGAGGCATCATCTAAGTTTCTTGCTAAAATGCATATTCCTGGGCCCTATCCCCCAAAGATTCTGATTTCCTAGCTCTGGAGCAGGGGCCCAGAATCTGTATTCTAAATAAGCATTTTAGATAATTCTTATGACTAGTAACTAGAACAGTAATCTTTAACACGAGATGCCCATCACAATCACTGGGTACTCCTTTGAAAGTATACATGTCCCCGTACTACTGTAGAACTAATAATTTATCACCAGTAGGACAAAAGAATAAAAAATAAAGTTGTCCAGGTGATTCTGATACACATCATAGTAGGTAGTCAGACTGAGAGGAATGACAACATATCCTTCAGGCCAATTCCTAGCTTGCAGATATTTTAGGTTGCTAATAGTCTAGATGCTTTAATAGGCATTTAAGTTCTCTGAAGTGATGACAATCTCCTAGGAAAGTTAAGGGGGCTCAAAAGAAAGCTATGCCTTTTCTCACTTTCTTCCTCCTTAGCAATAAACAAAGGTATAATTCTAAGGTAGGCTCAAATATACCTGAGAAAACAATTCTATCTCCCAGATAAAGCGATCTCCAAAGTTTCCAAAGTTCTATGACACAGAATGGGGTTGAAATAACAGGGACACATTAAAATCCAAACGCCCACTTTGACCATTTAAAAAAAAAATCACAATAAGTCAAGAATATTTACCTAAAGCACTAGATTTCTAGTGGCTCTGCCATGATCAACAAACTGTAAAATGTACTTCTAATGTAACTAGTTAAGTTGACCTGCCATATGGTTGTTATGAGCCAGGTAAAAATTGGAAGATGTCTGCTAATCAAGAAAGATGATTTCAACTTTAAAAGTTGAGCTTAAGACTTCTTTCGTTAAATGATGAGACTAGAGCGCCAATTGTGTTTGGAACCTCTTCTAATCGATAACAATAAAATTATGACATCAACATAAAAACGCTTATCTTTCGGTATTCTGTTATGTGTATTTACCATGTATATTTTCGAGGGGCAGAGCTTTTTCCTTCAGTCTCATTAGAAATTACAGGACCAGCGAAGAGTCTATTCCTAGCCACCCCGACTATGCTACTTAAATATATTTTGATTGAAGATTTATTTGTTTTCAACCAAAGAATTTTCAGAAAAATTCATTTATAGTACCCTTCTCTATCTCCCTCAGAGGAAGAATAGGTAGCAAAAATTTTCAAGGTCTTCAAAGACGAACTTATCTACCAAGAGGTTTTCTTGGGTTTTAGAGCCTCGCAATTTTCACTTTCTCCTTTGTGGTATTTAGGAATCACAATATTCGAAAATATATAAACATTAAAAAAGAATCATCTCAGTAAAAAAAATCACTGTTAATTTAAACGGTGTGATAATGGTATGGTTGTATTTTTTAGGTCACCTATTAGAAATACAGACTTAACTATTTACAAGTGAAATGGTAAAATGTTGGGATTTCCTTTGAAATACTGTACTTCAGCACACCCGCACACACACACATAGTGGGGTGGAGACAGAAGAAATAAAATTGGCCTTGAGATGTTACCTGTTGAAGCTGAATGATGGGTACACATCATTACACCATTCTACTTCTGTATGCTGGACATTTTCCACAATAAACAGTAAAATGAGCCGACAAAAAGCATTACCTTAAGATTGATATCATTATTAATTTTTAGAATAATTTTTTGAGAGCTATCTTAAGATGGAGAATAAAAGATCTAACAAAGTAAAATGTTTTTTTGCAAATTTATAAGGGCATATATGAAAAAGTATCATGATTGAGAGGAAAAAAAACAGTTACAGGTGACCACTGACATAACAGAACTATTTGGGGAATGCTAACATATTTTAGCAGTGACAACACCAAACTGCAGTTGCAAAACCTAAAACTCCAAACCAAACACAATTCAACTTCTATGTAGCCACAGTTTATGCCAGTCCACGGCAGGTGCAGGTGTCTGGAGAAGCAGAGGATTTAATCATTACATTTTTACAGTTAAAAGTAACAGCCAAGAGAAAGGGACGGGAATGCAGTGGATGAGTAAATGCTCCAGAGGCAAAAGCCTGGCGGGCGATCCTGGCTTTGTCACTTACAGGCTGGGACCTTTCCAAGCCTCAATTCCTCAAATGGGGATGACAATAGTACCTACCTTATAGGGTTGTTGGGAGGTTTAATTATGAGCATGCACGTAAAGAACACGCAGCTTGTAACTGGTAGGAAGGCCCTGTTGGTGTATTATTAAAGGACGTTTAGGAGGCGGCCCGGGCGAGCAAAGGGTGCCGGCGGCGAGGAAAGCAAGACTCCGCTGGGTCTCCAGCCGCCCGTCTCCGAGCCAAAGGCGCAGGCCCAAAGGATGCTCGGGCTTCTTTTAGGCGCCCGTTTCAGGCTCCCGTTCACTCTCCGCTCAGGCTGGGGCTTAGTCTTTGGGCGCCGGAACCCGTCTAGGCTGTGGTTACTCAAATGCGGCCCCGGAGCAGGAACCTGCGGAGAGTGGTGACACAGAAGCGCCCGCAGCCACCTCCACCCCAACCACGCCGGGTTTCCATCCGGGTTCTCCCGGTGTCTTCCCGCCCGCAGACTGGGCGAGGCATCTTCCCGCACGCAGGCGCAGTAGCTACCGGCTGAGGGCCCGGCTGCCTTGAGAAACGAGCATGCGTGCTGGTCCTCTCCAATTTTTCATTTTTAGATTGTGTACGTGGAGCTGGACATTTTTTTTTATTGTCTCCGCCAGAAAGAATGCCGGAAAAATAGAATCTAAGGAATGGAAAGCACTGTAAAGTCGACATAGTTCTTAAAAGCACTGGAAATAAAATATGTCAGACTTTGAGCTTGGAGATTGTAAAGCTCCAATAATTTACTGTTTTCTAGGTGGAATCAACGAGGAAATGGAAGGTGATTGCACTTGCAAATTAAACATGCAGGCAAATGGTTTAGGTGGCCCCCCATCCATAAATTAGAGCATGTGGATGAATTTCCTGAGACTCATCATCCATCTAAAGCATCATCCATCTTAGAGAAAAGATTTTTATTTAAAAAATTTTAAGAACAGGATCTTAAAGTAATAAACCCATATTAGACAGATTTTAGAGATAAACCCCAAAGGAGACACTAGAAAATATTGTTGAAAAAAGCCCAAATATAAGCCTCTTTCCTATTTGGTGGGGTATTTTCTTCCAGAATAGACACTTAAGGAAATGCTATGTTATTCATTTTTGAATAGTTTATCTCGTCAGAATCATCCCATAAGACTGGGGGGAGGAGGAAGTGTTCAAGAACGAGACAGGTGCATCATTTTCAGGTATTGAGGGTGAACTTGGTAAAGATTGAGGGCCTACTGAAGTTTGTCAATTGAAGAAATTGCAAAAGACCAGCCTTCCTGGCCCAGGAACCTTAAATGCTAGAGAAAGGAGTAGGCTTTAGAGTAGAGATACTTAGCTTTGTGTCCTGGCCCCAACACTTTTAACCGTTAGGCCTTGAGCAAAGTACCTGTGCTCATTATGCCCACATGCTTATTATAAAATAGGGATATCATCCATCATTCACCACATGCAGTTCTTTTGAGGGGGTAATATATGAAAATTACAGCACATAGTTCCAGCACTCAAAAGGCAGCTATTATTGATAATAAAATCAAAGCACATTGTCTTGAGTAATGTTCTGGGTACTACCTTTCTTCCAAATTGAAACAGAAATAAGACAGGATTTCAGATATTACAGAATTCTTCCTAAAATCAGAGTAAATTAGGTTTCACAGAAGAGGGAGCAGAGGCCCAGAAAGGATAGGTGACACATTTTTTTGAGTTAAAAGGACCTTGAAAACTTCTGATTCAAACTCACAGAAGCTAACCCAAGATCCCTTTTCTGCCAAATATTTGAATGCTACAAACCATTCATAGTTAAGTATTTTCAATTATATACCTTTATTAACAAAAGATAAATACGATACAAAACAAACAATCTAAGACGTTATGTTGAATCATCCTATGTGAAAGTAGGAATATGAAAACAAACTTTTGACATTCAAGTGGGTAAGAATGAGATCTATTTGCATTGCTGTTTTAATTTCATACCAGTCTGAATCTAGATACCATGTAAACCCATAGTACTTGACAATTTGATTCAATTACTCTCCCACCAGAACTATTTCTGAGATGCTAACTTAATGCAGTATTCCAGCGGTTTTTGGTAGCTCAGCAAGTCCAGGGAGCTGTTAACAGTCAATACACTCATGTCTGAGCTTTGAACTGGTTGTTTACATGGATCCTGCTCTCACTGCCAGTGTTATTTTCACAATGTTCTTAGAAGAGGCCTGAGGAGCATGGCAGTCTCAGTTACCAGTAGCCCTACAAGCTATCCTCATAATTCTTTGAAGAAACTGTCAACTTCAGGTTTTGCTTTTTGCACATTATACAAAGTGACACCTGCTGGTTACAAAGATTAGGTACAAGGGATATTCTACAAGCTTTTAAAATCAAATTTAATATTCGTGATTGTTACACAAAGGCAATCACAATTTAAACAAAAAATAATATCACAAACCACATCCTCTACGATAAAGGATTTGTGTCTAAAGGCTCATGTTCAGAATGGTAAAAGACCTAGTACTGATTGGTAAACACTGATTCATGAATGACACAATAGTTATTTTTCCATTCAAAGGCTAACAAAGTTTTGGGTGTAAGATATAAGGAAATGTTTTAAAAATCAAAATTTTATACACAAGTGAAAAACAGAATTATTACCACACAAGGTAAAGTTATTCATGTGTTCTACAAATTTCCTTTCAGATTGAATATTTTTAGCTGCAGACCAGGAAAACCTTAGAAGGCAAAAACAAATGACTATAAAATAGCTATAGTTACTGGTAATTAGAAAAAAATGAAGCCGTGGTTTTGAGAAAGAGTAGTTAATCTCCCTTTAAAATATGTGCAAACACTAGATAAAGGGCCATAGAAATTGAAGAACTGTAGTTTGAGATTTAATTGTTGAGTGGAAGATGAGGGGGAGGGAAGGAGGGAGGAAAGGAGGGGAGGAGGGAGGGATGGAGGGAGGGAGAGAATGAGAATGCACAAGCAAGCTGCGGCCTCTTTTTCCATATCACGAATATAAAGTTGGAAATAAAACCTTAATCTGCACTTAATGTGCCTCCTCTTTTTCTTCTGTTTCTTCAGTGTAGAAAGGAATGAATTTACTCTGAGACTTCTGGAAGCTTTATTAAAGTCTGCTCGCAGACACTGATTTTTCCACCTACAATCAGCAAGAAGCTGAAAAGGATATCATGTCAGCTGTGTTTGTCTTGGGTGACCGTTTGTGACTAGTTATTACTGTCCAAGGAAAGAGGCCATGGGGTCATCTGGCCTCTGACGTTTCATTCTGTAGGCCTCCATCTCCTCCTCGGTGGGTTCCCGAGCTTCATATAGGCTATTGTAAGGCCGCTTCCTCTCATCAATCTGCAGGAGCTCCTTGACATGAAGAAGGCGGGCCTCCTCCGCATTCAGTGCCTACAGAGAGAGGAAAAACAGGAGAACCATGGCTCTACATCCGTTCTCTGTGGTTCCAAAGGGGCAGAATACCAAAAGACTCTACTGAATATGAAGTGCTACATCAAAATTCTAGATTGCTTGAAAGAGTTGGGAGGCAGCTCTTACCCCTTCAAGCTGCAATTACTATTTGGCTCACATGATTATTTTCACAGAGCACAAAACATCCTATGACATTTTCCTTTTTTTTTAGCTGAGCCATCCTGCTACCTGTTGGCAGCTCAGCTCGGGCTGGACTTGAACCGCTGTTGCTCAGAGCTCCAACTCTTGAGCGAGCTCTTAACCAACTGAGCCACTCGGCCGGCCCCATCCTATGACATTTTCAATGTTAAAGGATTTTTACTTAATTGCAAAAATCGAATGATGTTCATTTTACTGACAGAAGCCCACAAGTGATGCTTCTGGTAGAGACCGAAATTCTGACTTTTTCCAAGGACTCGCTGAAACTCACAGACTATGGAGCTAGAAGGCAATTCTTTGTGGACAACATGTCAATAACTCTGAAATTACAGATTCACAAAGTACATTTCTTCTGTACATTTGTGGTATTTGTCAAATATTCAAAGAAGCAGGCAATACTGAGACACATAAAATCTCCATTTGCATTCTAGATGCGATACAAGGTGACCTGAGTAAATGACCCAGAATGAGAACTCATTTCCTCATTTTTAAAACGAGCTTGGGGCAAGGACTAGATAATTTCCTAAGGTTCTCAACCAATAAAGAATACTGTTGTCACTTTCACTATTCAGACTTCACAAAGTACCTTTTTCAGTTTTTCATGTTTCTTTTCTTCATCATCACTTTCTGAACTGCTCTTTCGATGCTTCTTCTTCTTCTTCTTCTTTTTCTTTTTATCCTCTTTTAGTTTTTCCTGGTGCATCTGACAGGGAGGATCGAAACACAGCATTATTAATGTGAAAACAATGCTCTAGTACAAGTTTTAAAGTCCTTCCTCTGGGACTTAAAAATTCAGGACAAATGATTATAGACTTACCTCCATGAGGGTCTGAGGTTTTTTCACAGATTCTTCTCCAGTTACTTCATTTTCGATACATTCCTCTGAATTCTGTGGGAAAACATATGTAACTGGACTTGAGTATTATAGTTACCAATCACCTAAGAAAATGTTAAAATTTGAAACATGAGAAGACATGTTTCATACAGACCTTGATTTAAGAGCTTTGGTTGTTTTATAGGTGTAAGAGCTAGAAGACAATTACTTACAGCAATCTCCTTCCCAGCTTCTCCAGTACAATAGGAAAACTTGACAAAAGAGTGACAGCATTTGTATCCCCATCGGCCTTCTTTCCAGTAAGATCCCCAGATATGCTGGTGAGAGAGAGAGAGACATTACTTAAAACAGAACCTGAACTAGGGACTCTCATATACTGCTGATAGGAGTATAAAATACTATAGCTCTTTTAAAGGTAATTTGGGAAGAAAATTATGTTGACTGTTGGAGTCGCTAACAGGGAAAGGCTGGCCCGACCTCAAGTATGAGAAGCAGGCATTACAGTTACAGTGATCTTATATTCTATTCCCAGCATGTTTAAAAAAATTTAGGATATGTGACTTCTCTTGAAAAATAAAGGACTATGAAATTCTGTGCCCACATTCCCACTTGGCAAGACCTGGCTGTTGCTGAACAGTGAGTGCCCCTATTAGACAGGGTTTGTGTTCTCTAGCTTGTACAATTTTCCTGGTTCACTTCACTCATATATGATTACTGGCCTGGCTCCTATAGGTAGGATGCTTTTAACTCCTAACTTAGAGGGACAACTGTAGTTTGCGTGCTTCAATAATACAGTAAGTGACAATTATGTGCTTTATGGTGTGATACAATATGAAGTATTCTGCATCACCTATGAACTGCTGTCAAAATAAATTTAACGTATTAACAAAACATTTAATAATTAAGCCTTTAGATCCTTTGGATCTGAATTCCTGTTTATCGGAAATACAGGGGATAGGAGAATAAGTTATATGGTATCACTAGAAACCAGTCAACTACAGAATGAGACAGTTTAGAAGATTACTTCCCTGATCTGTTAAAAAAAAGAGACATCACAACCAAATAACAATCAAAATAAACTTTGATTGGATTCTGGCTCAAAAACAAAAAAACAAAACTCCAAATTGCTATTTAAAGGCATTTTGGGGTACCGATATATTTTCAAAAATGTGATTAATGACTAGAGATTAGATGATGTTAAGTAGTTACTGTCAATTTTCTGAAGTGCAATAATGGTAGTATAGTTTAAAAGAGAATATCCTTCATTTAGGAGATACATGATATAGTGTTTACTGGTGAAATATGGTATCTGTAATTTCCAAATGTTTCAATAAAAAAAAAAGTAAAATGTATACACACAAATATGTATTTCAGCATGCATACATGCACACACCTAGACAAAACATATATGGCAACATGTAAAAAATTTCTGAATCTAGGTGTTGGATATATGGGTGAACATAACAGTATTCTTTCACATTTTTTCTATTTTTGGAAACATTTCATATAACAAACTTAAAATGTAAGGAAAAAGAAAAGCACAGCCATGATTCAGTAATGAAGTTGTAACCTAAAAATAAAATACAGAGCAAAATGCTGACCAGAACACCAAACGGCTCTGGTTCAGCACATACCGTGTGGTTGTGGATCTTCACGTCTTCCTCATACTTGGAGCAGGCGACAGCCCGCTCCTGCCCTTTAATGACAGTCCCATGTCTGGAGTACTCCACATAGTCTTCCGTCTGAGCTAAAAGCAGTTCAGCTGGAGGGGCATCCAAGTGTTCCTGGCCCCCATACTAAAAGGACAGCGAAAGTTATTAAATCCATTTTACAACAAAGATGTGCCTTCAAACCGCTACTGAAGGGTTTATTTCCAATCAGAAAGAGTAAAGGAATATTCTTTACGGGACTTGTTATATAAAACAGTGAAAAAAAAAATGCCACCAAATAAAAGATGTCTCAGTTGCCACTAATCTGTTGAGTGTGGTAGATTACAAAACGGCCATACATTCCTCTTATCCTTGTACATGTGCCCGTTTGCCACGTGACTGTGCTGCTCCTCCCCTTGAGAGAGAGTCTGCGTTTCCATTGCTTGAATCCGGGCTTGGCCATGTTACTTGTGAACATGTACTTGGAAACTGGCAAATGTGACCCCAGCAAAGGCCCGGAAAGCACTTGCATCCTGGGGCATGCTTTTGTTACTAGTTTCTGGTATCCCAAGAGTATCATGGAAAGAAGCGGGGTGAGCCTCCTAGAGGATGAGAGCGCAGGACGGGCAGCGATGAGCTGTTCCAGAGGAGGCCCTCTTAGGACACTTAGCCTACTAACTGCTGGACCAGGTTGAGGCCATCCTGGATCCTCTAGCCTCAGGTGAACAAGCCCAAATCAGGAGATCCACATGACAAACAGAATCATGAGAAAACACAAATGTGTAAGTTACTAAGTTCTGAGTGGTTTGGTTTGCTGCAAAAGCTTAGGAATACAGCTATATTCATATTGTTTGCCGACGGATTAAGTCAATGAAAAGAAAGGACTATTCCTGAGGGATTAAAGGGGATTCTCTGTATGTTGTATTTCAACTGTACCCGTTCTTCATTAGCATTTTGGTCAAAATTACCTTTTCCAGGATGCTTTCTTTCTGCTGTTCCTTGAAGTCTTCCTTTTTGACTTTGAAGGACTTATACAATAGCTCTAGTTTTGTAGGATCAGCCTGCAGATGTACTTCGGAGCCCTTGTCGTAGGCTTCCCACGCAAACACTAAGGCAATGAGAAACATCTTTATGAGCACTCAGCTACACTTACTGCTCTAGTGTTTAAAAAAATGCCCCCGATTTTCTTATGAGCTGATATAAAATGCCTTGAAATACAGCAAACACTTACACTGCGTCTGAGCCATTGAAATGGTATCACCTGTGTATCTAACAAAGTTATCTCCCGCATAGCTCACTCTGTAAATACAAATTGAAAAAACAACTGTTTCAGAGGTTGATTTTTTTTTTTAAGGAAAGTTAATTCTTTTCTGACCCAATCATAGATGATGTTTATTTTAATTCAGATTCAGTTTTACAATTAAATGCCCTCCCTTCCCCCGCCAATCTTGAAATCTGTACATTTACTCAAAACTTACTCATCTGGATTCTTTCCTGCATTGGCATAGGGGTTTTCTCTCATCGCTCTTGTTTTGGGATCATAGTAAGCAGAATTTGGATCTAAATTCCGCAAATACTAGAACAGAAAAATGTTTAAGGACTGTATTAATGTTTACTTCCATGTAAAAATGTTTCAGCAGGCTAGGAGATGATCATAATCAATTTAATGTGTGAATGCATTCTGGAATGCAGATAGAGAGAAAAAACCAGAATGATACCTAATTTTGGAATGACTATGTTACCCATATACTGCCCATATGCTAGACAAATAGGTGAAATTTAGGCTGGGAAAACAAATATATTTTGAATGTGTATATGCAGTTGGCCAGGCTTACTTTTGCAATATCTTCTCGAATCCTGAGATTCCGAACAGTAATCCGTCTCTTAGAGTCAAAGTTCTGTCCAGGCATGTCAATATCATCTGCATACTTATCTTCATCCTCATCTTCACTATTGTGATCTTTTTCCTGAAAGAGGAAGGGGGAAAAGAAGAGTAAGGAAAAAAAACAGCATCTAGGGCCGGCTGAGTGGCGCAATGGTTAAGAGCTGGCTTGGGACGCCAGAGGGCCCTGGTTCAGATCCCACATATGAGGGCCAGTGACACTGCCCTCTACAGCTAAGATGCTGAACAACAGCTCAACCTGGAGCTGGGCTGCTATGAGTCGCCGGTGACGGCATAGGCTGCAGCCCCTGCTGCAGTGGGTTGCCATGGGCTACCGTATGTAGCCAGCAGCCGCCATGAGCGGCTGTCCAGAAGCCGTTGACTGATCTGCCTCGCCCAGGAAGAGCGTAATGATGGTGCCAACTTGGGCCAGTGAAGCAATGTCCTCCACAACTAGACTGAAGAACAAAAAGACAGCAACTTGTCTGTTCCCCTTCCCCCAATTCCCCAATAAAAATCTTTAAAAAAAACAACAACAAAAAAACAGCATCTAGTTTTTGTTTTCATTTGATTCCCTTTTTTTTTTTTTTAATAAATCATCTTGGTTTATTTAACAAGGTTATTTCTACATCAGATTATGGTTTAAAAGCATTTATATGTGTGATATGAAGAGATAGATGTACAATCGATACCTTTGATTCCCTTTTAATCATACCCTTATTCCCTTGTATTATTTAAAGCACTTATTATTATTTTAATAATTAGTAATAATTTTATTATTATATTAGCCATCAGAAGTTGGACATTTTAATGTATACCCAGATAGAGCCAATATTTATTACCATTTGAGAATTTGGTTCCTCTTCTCCCCACTGGTGTTTTGGAGAATTCTGCATCATGACAGAAGAAAAAAAAAAAGTTATTTTATTCTACTAAATCTACTGATTATTCAACACTTTAAAAACATAGTTAAGATAATGTAACAAATCTAAGTGAATAAGTTCTGAATACAAGTATGTAATTGTTGAATAGTTAATTTTATTAGAAGACAGAAAATTTCTAGAGAATTTTCAGATATAGGACTATAATCACATCAAGGTAACAGAAAGTTTAAAATGACCAATGTACCCAATAAATATTCATTTCATATATGTTAATGTTACACATACCATTTTCATTAAACCTCACTAGTTTTCTATCAAGTCTAAAAAGAAAACGTTACCAGGATCATGTAATAAGGACCTTTAGAGCCAAAATACCCTCCATAAAATTTAGGCCATAAAGAAATCTATTCAAGTGACACTATATTGTGATTTAAAGCGAGTCTGAAATCCTTGTCAGACAGACACACTTTCATTAGCAACTGGTCAGGATTTTCTCTAACTCCACAAAACACCTATAGCAAAGTAGTCCGTATTTCATCATGTCCATTAAAAAGGCTTCAAAGGTTAAAAAGGATACCTTATAGCATCAGTGGGGGGATATGGAAAGGTGTGCATGTGAATATATATATGTAGTATATTGATGGGAGCATAAATTTGTATAGCCTTTCTGAATGGTAGCTAAGTGAAAGGTCATCAAAATTTTAAATAAATATAATCACTGTATCCACAATTATACTTTTAGGAATTTATCATAAGGAAATAATATTTCAATTATATAAAGGTGAATAAGAATGTAATTTATAGTATTGTATACAATATTAAAAAGTTGGGGAAAATGGGTTATATAAATTACTGCACTCAATGAACACTAAACAACCATTACAAGGAATTCTACTCAAGATGCAAAAAAATAGATATAATTTGCTACTTTTGGTTAAAAAAAACAAAAACGGGAGGTAAAGGTGGGAATAACATTATATATTTCTGTTTGTATTAAAACATAAGAAACTGAAAGGATCGATGAGAAAAATACAAAAGATTATGGGGGTTATGGTTTAGAGACGACACAGAGTTGATAGAGGCAGGGATGAGAAACTTCTTGCTGCATATCTTCTTAAATTGTTTTGAGCTCTAAACCATGTGAATTTATATACAAAAGAAATAGGTTTATATTTAATGACACATATAACAAGTCATCACTGCACTACATATTGTGTAATTGAAAGAGTAGTTGATAAACATGTAGTTAGTGTAATTACACACATATATATTATAAATATATGTGTGGGGAGGGTGATATGGGACCTGGAAAGGCCTACTTCAAAATGTTAATAGCTAATATAGATATTTATTTTCTTTATAATTTTCTAAATTGTTTTCCAGTGAATATGTGTTATTTTCAAAATTAGAAATACATTTCAGAAGATTTTTTTCTTGGAGTTCCCACAAGTTGCTATCAATAGTTCAACAAAGGATATTTATATAGCTATACAGACAGCTAAATCTCTATAGTAGAGACTGCTCTATGATATGTAGTTAATCTTAATATCCAAGTATCCAAGCAGGCAAAAATCATCAGTCTTTTACATACATTTAAGGATGCTTACTAGGGAAATAAGTTATACTATCTTTATAAAAAACAGAGACTCTGTTAGATCAAAAGAAACAGGCCCTGTTTTTTTTTTTTGCAAAGTTGGTAATAATAATAATTACAACAATAGCTACCGAGTGTTTACTATATGATATTGATGCTAAGCCTCCTGCAAGGTAGGCGTTCTTATGTCTACCTTAGGGATGCTAAACTGAGGCTCAGAGAGGCAAATTAATTTTTCTAGGACCACCTAAGCTAGCCAGGGGCAGAGCTGAATTTTAACATCTATCTGTTAACTTGTGTTGTGAACCTGCCTGATAGGTGGCCTCAGTAGCTGTTTACTTGGTGATTAGTACTTATTTAGCTCTGTTGGTTTGTAATTCACACTTGCTAAAAGTCCCTTTTAGGAATTTAAACTCCAAATGTATGCTATTTATTTCTGTCATGAATTTGTTAAAAAGAAACTTTCGCAACTCTAATAAACACAATATATAATAACTATTAAGTTGACATGAATAAAAGAAGAAAAAAAATTGTTGAAATACATCCTTTTTTTTTTTACTATGAATTTTTTTTGGCCAAGCTATGAAAATGATTACATGTTCATTATAAAAAATACAAGGGCAAAAGCCGGCTGAGTGGCTCAGTTGGTTAAGAGCTTGCTCAAGAGTTTGAGCTCTGAACAATAGCGGTTCGAGTCCCGGCCCGAGCTGAGCAGCCGCTGAGCTGCCAACAGGTAGCAGGATGGCTCAGCTAAAAAATAAAAAAATAAAAAAATAAAAAAATACAAGGGCGGTCGGGTGGCGTGTTGGTTGAGTTGGTTTGGGCTGCCAGCTCTGAGCAGCAGGGCCCCGGTTTGGATCCCACATGAAGGCAAGTGATGCTGCGCCCTCTACAGCTAAGATGGTGAACAACAGCTCGACCTGGAGCTGGGCTGCTGTGAGTCGCTGGCGACGGCGTAGGCTGCAGCCCCTGCTGCAGTGGACTGCCATAAGCTACCGTGAGTGGTCAGCAGCCAGCGTGAGTGACCAGCAGCTGGCGTGAGCTGCCGTGAGCGGCCATCCAATGGCTGGCGAGCAACTGCCTCACCAGTGAAGAGCTCAATGGTAGTACCAACATGGGACAGTGAAGTGATGTCCTCCAACAAGAGTGAAGAACAAAAGGACAGCAACTTGTCTGTTCCCCTCCCCCAATTCCCCAATAAAATCTTATAAAAGAAAAACCCCCAAAAACAAAACAAAACAAAACACATGAAACAATTCACTAATTTTACATTAAATGAGAACTGGTCTTTTTTCTTATGTATTAGGAAAATATTATTTTTTTTTTCATGTGTCATTAAAATATTAAGTGTGAGCCAGTGCTATTACAAAGTCTTGATAAAAGCCTTTTAAGACCTGTGCAACATTCTTTCACATACATACAGGATCGCTTACTTCACCAATTCTGTATTCCTAGACACTTAAGTTATTTCAATTTCCTGCTACTGAAAAAAAGTGCTACAATAAATATTTTTGCGCATAATTTTTCTGAATACCAGAAAATTCTTCACGATGAATGGACCTACTAATTTAATCCCAGAAAAGGTATATAAATATTTTATGGTAAAATGCTTTCCAAAATGATTGCATCAACTTATATTCCCTTGAATGGTTTAAAAGTATCAGTTTTACTCTCCCCCATCAATAGCACTTCTCCCTTCCTAAAATCTTTTCTAACAGAACATATACAAATTAATTCTTGTTTCAGTTTTCATTTTTTGTTATACTAAGATTTGAAATTTTAAAATTGATCATTCTATTACTTACAGCCTGTTCCACTAATTTTCCTGAGGCTAATTCTTCTTGGAGTTTCTGGGCTTTCAGTGTTCGTTTTGCCTAACAAAAAAAAAACCAAACATTTGAGATTTACTTACAACATTTAAATAAACATTTAATTATTGTAGTACATGTATAATGACCAAGTTTATTGTTTTCAGAAAAGGCCACCGGACAAGGTCATCTCTTTGAGATTTCCTATAGCTCTAGACCTATGGATCTCTAAAAAAAAAAAGGAGTTACAAACTCCTTTTTGAACCTGGCATTACTGGAAAATGAGCCAGCCAGCACGGGTGAAAAATTGCAGAGAGCAAGTCCTATGCAAGAGGGGCAGTTGCCACCTGACTCCAGATGATGACTCTTGCCAAGCAGGCCCAGGATTACAATTTATTTCACTGTTCAAGAAAAGATGAAAATCAGATCATGTAAAATCCAATGATTTTTAAATGTTAACTCCCCTTTACAAAAAAAAAAAAAAAAAAGGCAGCATAAGTGTGACTGTAGTTTTTAAGGAATGGAGTAGGTAAAATCATAACAGAAAAAAGTTGAGGTAGAATTAAGATAACATTCCATTTTTCTGAAACAAGTTATCCTTGTCCCCTTCTACTACCCTGAAATGCTCTGAGACAACTGTAAAATAGGACCATGGGCAAGATACAGTCTGGGAACAAAGTTCATAACTTCAGAAAGCCAGAGGTTTGGACACGAATTGTTTTTCATGCTTCCAGTATTTTTTGCAACCTGAGTGGGAGAGTAAAGGACAATATAAGAATCAATTTCAAAAAATGCTGCCAGGGCTGGCCAAGTGGCTCAGTTGGTTAAAAGCGTGAGCTCTGAGCAACAGGGTTGCTGGTTTGATTCCCACATGGGCCACCTGCAACTAAGATTGAACATGGTACCTTGAGCTGAGTGGCCGCGAGCTGCTGATGGGCGGCCAGATGGCGGCTGACTTGGAGCTGAGCTAGCTGCGCCCTCCACAATTAAGATTGAAAGGCAACAAATTGTCTGTTCCCCTTCCCCAATTCCCTAACACTGTTCCCCTTCCCCAATTCCCCAATAACATCTTTAAAAAAAAAAATGCTGCCAAATAGAGCCAGCACACAGTTTATTTTCACTATTCAATTAGGATTACTACTGCTACTACGATAAACATGCCACCATTTTTAAACTGCTTGAACACTCAGAAAATAGAGTTGCTACATTAGACAGCTAGCAAAATGTACATTCTTTAAGGATAGTAGGAAAGCAGGAAATTTTGCTCACCAGATCAACTTTGGCATATTCTTCTACAATTTTCATGTGTTCCTCTGGATTGTAGCCATTCCACCGGTCCCTCTTCCCATCATAGTCAAACGTCAGCTGAGGCTGGATATGTTCGTCTGGAGCTATATTAGTTCCTGTAAATTTTGCTCCAACTCGTCTGGGTCTCTAGAAAACAGAGTACGATTAAATTTTTTCCTAAGTAGCTGTAGCCCAGTGGAAAATTTCATATAACCTTTACAGAGCAGGTGTGGACGGAAATACCATGGGACTTTATTGTCTATTCAATAAAATTATCAGTTAGTGTTCCAGCAGAAAAATTTGATGATGCCAAACTAATTTTCACTCAAATTTTTATTTAACTTAGACCTAAATATAGATAATTTTAGAAAAATAGAATTAAGCTGTCTGACAAAAAATGAAAACAGAAAAGACTCTCTGACAACAGTTTCCAAAATTCTCAAAGGTGAATTTACCTCAAAGCAGTCTTTCTTTTTGTGTGTCAAGGCCCCACAATTTTCACATGCTCCTTTGCGGTACTTAGTAGTTATGGCATTCTATAAATGGATATAAAGAAAAATAAAGAAAATGTTTTATTTATCTGAATATGTTAAAAACAATATTGGCTCTCATCATTATATTGTCTAGTGAAATGATGTATTCATTAAGAGGATAGCCAGTTAAGAGTCTCTCTAGTTTTATAAATGAGAAAGTTTAAGGACTTCGGCAAAATAAAATGTACAAAATAAAATGCAGGAGCTAATGTTAATATGCATTGTGAATTTTAATACCAGATAAAAGTTCATGTAATCTGTTTCTACTTTATACAGTATGGTATTAAAGGTTCTTATATTAAGTTCTTTTTTTTTTATTTTAAGCTGAGCCATCCTGCCACCTGTTGGCAGCTCAGCAGCTGCTCAGCTCAGACTGGGAATTGAACCACTGCTCCTCAGAGCTCGCACTCTTGAGCGAGCTCTTAACCAACTGAGCCACTCGGCCAGCCCCTATTAAGTTCTTAAAATAAAATCTCCATTTCCACATAGACATATATACAGGTTGCTTACATACCTCTTTGACACCCCTGTTGTACCATTCTACGGAGGAGCTGTACTGCCTTTGTTTTTCTGGTTGTGGTCTCTGGTGCTTTAAAGTAGGTCTTTTTGACGGATCAATATACCATGGCACTGAAGAAATATACTGAGGAATATGAGGGTTGATGTCTCTGTAATAAAATAGAAAAAATTTTTTAAAGAATAGAGTTTGAAAATAAATGATTTAATAATTACTAAAGGTAGCTTATACAGAATCTAAGAATAGAGATATTGCAGTGGGGTAGGGGGAGAGGATATGCTTGATATCGCTATAATAAAAAACAATTAAAGATAAAGATATTTAAATTAGAGTGAAAAGTTTCCAACAAACTAAGAATAGTGATATAACTGAAGGGGGAGGAGAGATAAAAAAATACAGGGATGTATGTTGGTGAGATAAACCTTGTATCAGAACAAGAGGTAAACTAATACTGTCTTAGAGTTGATTAAAATAATGGTTTAGGTATATTATTTAGAGATGTGGAGGTATCAGCCAGAAAAAACTCAAAAATAGAAAGATTTAAAAGTAGTCACTTTGTAGAGTGGGAAAGGGAGTGGGAAGGGTGGAAAGGGATTATAGCTATTGATTATAATCTCTTCAGTATTATTTGATTAATAAACCTCACACGCATTTGATAACGAATAAATAATAAAAACAAACATGATACAAACGGTAGCTTCCTGTCAAAGGATGAGGAATTGATAGAAACTAAGTAGGCCGTGAATTTGAATTCTAAATGAACAGATCATGCAAAAAAATTACTTACTTTCCTTCTTCATCAACTTCTGCAGGAGCATTACCCAATTTTCGCTGTTCTTCTAGCTCCTTCTTCTTTCTCCAGTCCTCCCTGGTCATCTTCTTTGGTTCCTCCAAACTCAATTCTTTGGACCCCGACAGGGGGGCAGTATTAACTGCATCCACTGCTGCAGCCGACATGGTTATCTCTATGACAAGAAAGGAATCTTTATTAGTATAAACTAGGCCTTCATGAGTTCATCAGTGAAACTATCAAAAGTACATCCTAGTAACACATACGGTGGGTTATAAATAATATTTCATATGTTCTTATTCTTTCATAGTATCTGTAAGGGAAGGTTCTCTTTCCCCTGAACAAGTCTCTACTGCTGTAGCTACTCCTTCAACTCTAATTTACAAATGGAGGACAAACACACATATATTTAACATTTCATAAGACCTTCTCGCATATACATTCCTAAATTCCTCTCATACTATGTATGGGTCAAACTTTTCCACCATACTAACCCTTAATGAATAGAGTCCAATCTCTTATAGAATGAATGCCTTAAGAGTTATATATATTAATTGCCTCTATTTCCTCATCTTCTATTTCCCCCTTCTTCTAATTAAGCTTCCACTTCTCACCACTCTGAATAGTTGCCACTAAGTATACAAGTGATCAATGTGCTACATACATTGAACTTTTTTCAGTTCTGTTCTTTCTCTTTGATCTATATATTCTTATCCCTTGGCTTATGGGACACTCTACGCTTCTGGCTTTTCTTGTACCCCTCTCGCTGCTTCTCCTGTCTCCTTTGCAGATGTATCCATCTCTGCCTAGCTATTTAATTTTGGATTCTGCAAGGCTCAGTCTCAGAGCCTCTTTCATCACTCTGAACTCCACTGGTGGACAAACTCATCTATTTCAAAGGCTTCAGTAGCCACAATACACTACTGTTGACGCTCCAATTTATTTTTCTGCTCTAGATCTTTTCTATGAGCTTCAGATACACACATTGCAATTGTTTACTTCAGAGCATCTCCACTTAAGAGGTCTCAGACACGCCTAAACACAACAAATCTTAATTCAAACTCATGATCTTCTCTATGAAATCTAATCTCCTTCCATAGTTTCCTCTCTTAATGAATAATATCACCATCCACCCCTTTACTTAAGTGTTCCAGGTAGTCCCCATTTCATCATTAAGAATTGTTATTTTCACCCTCTGGATATCATTCAAATTCATCTACTTCTCTCTGTTCTCAATCCTACCACCTGACTGTTACTACTTTTTCCTACTTACTAAATCGAATGCCAGCACTAGATGTCATTTTAAATATTCCAGTAGCCATAGTAAGACAATAGAAAGAAAACAGGTAAGGTTACTTCTTACAATATTTTATTTAACCCAGTTATGTCCAACATGTGACTTTGCCACGAGAAAAAAAATAAACTACGTCTTTAAAATCTGATTTGGATATTACATTTACTCAGACTAGCCACATTTCAAGCGCTTAAGAGCCACAAGCAGCGAACAGCGATCATGCTGCTCCACTGGCATCTTACAGATTTCCCTAAAACCCACTGAAGACACAATCCTGGCCTGATGGGCCCAAAGCACCACGTCCGAGGCTTAGGACGGCGGCTGCCTTCCCGGTCCACGTTCCCTGTTCCTTCCTCAGCCTGGTGTTCATCACCCCCGTGAGGACGTAACTTAAGAACCAGAAGCTTTCGGCCCACTTTCCGGGGTTCTCTAGCTTCACCTGCCTCCCCTTCTACTGCGACCCCCCCGCCCCCGCCCCCGTCACGGCGCCCGCCAGCCCGCCCTTCCCACCTATGTTCTCAAAGGAACTCCTCACCCAGTCCGGTCGCAGCCGACCCCAAATCCCCTGCACAGAAACAAAGCCAACCCGTCAATGTTTACTTCCTGTTGTCAGCGCTTCCCGGCAGCCACCGCCGGACACATGCGCGTTAACAACGCTTTGGGTCTTGGACTCCCGTGAGTCTTTGGTCTCGCGAGATCTCGAGCTTTGCCACTCTTCTGACTCCCTCCAATCAGTTGTCCACGCTGCAGTGCTATTTTTTTTTTTCTTTTCAAGACCCGCGTTTGATCCTGTCTTGCCCCACCGCTCACGATTAAGACCCTTCAGTGAAGCGCCGTCCTAGAGAAATATAAGGCCAGCCCTGGATGTCATTTTAAACATTCCAGTATCCATGTTAAGACAATAGAAAGAAAAGATAAGGTTACTTTCGCAGTATTTTATTTAACCCAGTATGTCCAACATATCATTTTGCCACAAGAAAAAAAAAAAAGCTTAAGTCTTTAAAATCTTATCTGAACGCTACACTTACTCAGACTAGCCACATTTCAAGTGCTTAAGAGCCACAAGTAGCTAATAGCGATCATACTGGGCAGTGCTGCTCCAATGACATAATTTTTACTCCAGAAACCACTGAAGACACAGTCCTGCTCTGACTGGGCCCAAGTACCCGGTCCAAGGCCTAGGACAGCGGCTTCCTTTCCGTCCCCATTTCCTGTTTTCTTCTCAACCTGGTGTTCATCACCCTCCTGAGGATATATCTAAGAATTAGAAGCTTTCTGCACATTTTCCAGGGGTTTCCAGCTTCACTTCCTTCCCCTGATACCCCTTCCCTTCCTGTTTTCGCCTGCCCCCTAGATTTCATGCCTGATTTAATTACAGTTTCATCGTCTCCCAGAAATGTAATGTAATCAGCCAGTCTGGAATTTTCTGATCAGGCATGTCAAGGAAAAGAAAACTTGAACCATTGTAGATTTAAGAAAAAAGATTTATTTGGAGCCATCTGAGGACATTGCCTGAGAGCAGAGCTCCAAGAAGCCTTGAAACAGTGCTCAAGCTTTAGAATAAAGTGAGAGGATGTTTATGTAGGCAAGAGGACACAGAAAAATAGCTATGTATCCCCAGTTCTAGTTACATACATTCAAAGATTAACAGCTTTACATCAAGTGGAGAGAATATACAGATAAGGTAGGGTCCTCAAACACCTGGAGTTGGATGTCTTGAGAAAGGATCCAGAGGCAATTATGTTTATAATTTTCTCAGGATGTAGAAAGAACAGACACTACCTTCTATAATCATTTATTTGTTTAATTGCAACTGTTGGAAGGTATATTGACTAGCCCCACTGGAAGGCCTTGGTTAGGAATTTATTGCGTTCCCTTGGTTACTGATCAAGTTGGAGCAGCAGCTTAGACACCCTTTCTCAAGGACCAGTAAGGTCACCTGTCAGGTGGGTGCTCTCCATTCCTCCCCTCCTAAAGAAGAGGCCATCCGCATGATAAAAAACATTCCCATTCTTCTCC
>NW_017731766.1:1074773-1079809 GCF_001890085.2 Hipposideros armiger | reverse complement strand
GACTGTCTGAACCTGGGTTGCTTTGAACAAATATATTGGGTTGTCGGAAAAGTCATGACGCATTTTTGCAACAAAAAACAAAAAAATACGTCATGACTTTTCCGACAACCCAGTACTTGGTGGATTTATTTGACGTCTCATCTTAGGTCAGAAGGGGAATTGAAGCAACGATGTGGAGAACATTGTTACTGCCCTCAAAAACTTACCACCTAGGAGAGAGAAGTGTTCACTAACCTTGAACGAATTTAAAGTGGACAGTCCTAGCAAGCCTTTTAGAAAGTGGGCTTTATATCAAGTTGAACGATGTCTGAAAAATCCATATAGCCAGTGACAACGTGTGCTTTTTTTACTCCTACAACCTGTTACATGTATCTGAAATATTATCTGTGATAGAACCAGCTTTTCAAGCATTGTTAAGCTTTGTTTATGAGATGGGTCTCCCCCTGAGGGAGCCCACAGCTTGGAGGGAAAGTCAAACACAGAACCAACTAGGAGAAAACGGCCTGTTAGGAGGAACTGAACCTAGCCTAGAACAGCAGGGAAGCTTTCTCTCAGGAAATGACACAAAGTGGAGTCTTGAAAGGTATAAGGAGATAGCTAAGGTGAAGAAGGGAGGGCAAGGCAAGGGTATTGCACATAGAAGTGTGTGCAAAGATCCTGGGATAGATGCAGGATCACGTGGTTCTGGGAAACTGAAAGGCAGAGTGAAGGATGATACAGGGGAAGCGGTGGGGGCAGGTCATGCAGGGCCTTGTAGATTTCTCAGCTGGATGTTTTGCCCTTTTATCCCAGGGTATTTAGTCATTCTGCGAGTACACATCCAGGTTGTTTCTGGCTTTTATACGTTACAGACAATTCTGCAGTTAGTATTCTGGAAATCACATTGTTGTGCGTTTGTGAGTGTATCCGGAGAGTACACTAGGATTGCTGAGTCTCAAAGGGTGAGATAAAATGTACATTTGATAACATGTAGTGCATCCATGCTAATGATTACCACTTAGCTATTAAGGAAAATGAGGTAGATTTGTGCATATTGACCAGGAAAGAGGACTACAATATGCTGTTTCACAGGAGAGATATTGCCAAGTTGCCCTTTAAAATAGCATAAATTACTGAAGGATGAGGATGCCGCCCCCTCCACCCTCGTTCTCCAACTGCAGATGTTTTAAAACTCTAATCTTTATCAGAAAGGCAATGGGTATCTAATTTGTTTTAAAGTGAGGTGTGTGTGAGTATATTTGTGTTCTTTTTTTAACTTCCTGTTTGTATCTTTGTTTTCCTCTGATCTTGTGACTTCCTTTCTTTTTCTCTTCTCTGCTCTCTTCTCTCTCCTCTCTCTCCTCTCTCTCCTCTCTCTCCTCTCTCTCCCCCCTCTCCCCCCTCTCTCCCCTCTCTCTTCTCTCTCTCTGGATAAAGGAAAATAGCCTGTTGGGTTGCACACTTCTTTCCTCTGGAGTCTTTTGTCTCCATGGTTTTCTTTGCAATGCAATGGTTTTAAATTAAATAGTCACTATCACTTAATTCCTTTTTGGCTTCTGGGTTTTCACCAGGCTTGAAAAAGAATAGATGAATTCCTAGTATNATATATATATATATATGTGTGTGTGTATATATATATATATATATATATATATATATATATATATATCCAGGCCCAGGCCCCAAAAATAATTCTTTTGTTAGTAGCTCCCTTGCCCTACCCTTCTGTTCTGGTCTTTTAAAAAAAATGTTTTTCAAGATAACATGTATTCCTTTCAAGGTAACAGTGAAAATAGCTAACATTCTTGCCTCAGTAATAGCCCATTATAGTATAATTTATCTTTTTCTTATTTCCTAAGAATTTGCAGTGCCTAGAATTTAGGAATGCAAATATTAATTTTGATTTTACAGGGCAATAGATGAAAGACTAGAAGGTTTCAGAGAATAGCCTGAAAGTGAGTACATAATCTCTGAATCAACCACACTTGGTTTTTATCTCCTTAAAACAATTACCGAAATTTGCTTGGAAGTGTTTGAGGCCTATTAAATTAAAACCACCAGGCAGAAACTGGACAAGTGGGAAGAATCTTGTAAGGTTTGGGTTCCCCCCTGGAGGATTGATTCTGAGGAGGGTCTAAGGAAGCAGGGATCAGTTCTGGGTGAGCCACTGTTTGTAAATCTGGATTAGGGTACCCTGGGATTGATTAGGATCTAGGTGAGGGTGGTTTAGCAATTGGTTATCCCCACTAGTAGTTTGGAATAACTAGGTGGATTAGAGGCGTCCTTAGTAAGAAAAAGTAGTCACTCAAGGAGGAAGTAGTGGTTGTGACATTTTACAGTTACTGCATGACCTTGGGAGACAGTGCAGTGCTTTCTGTTGTAAGGGGAAGACTTACCCTGGGGAGATATAAACCTTCCAGCCAAAGACCTTAGGACACAGAACCCTCACTTGGAAGTTGTAGGTGTTTACAGATTTAGTTTCAAAGTGAACACTTTTGTGTGCCAATGATGTAAGGTGGAGTAACATGTAGAAGGAGATGCAGGGAGAGAATAAGGGGAAGGGTGGGGGTACATAGAAAAAGGACAAGGAAGGGGCAATAAAGGTACCCATGGTTTTTTGTCCTCTTCTTCACCTTCTTGAATTAGGATCTTCTTGATTCTGGCACAATGCCCATCATTCAACATTTGTTGTTTGAATGTTTGTTGATTGAATATTCAATCAACTTTGGTCCTGAAATGCCAGCGAAGAATGGCCGATGAGCTGGCATATATTGAGAACCATGTCTATCCCAGTTCCTATTAAATAATAGAATTTTTAAGGAAGCCTGAATTATGTATTCATTAGGATCATCATTTTGTTTCTAAGCCAGAGAGATTCCTGTTGCTATAATAGAAACAGCAGCATCTCAGCCTGAAACATTGAGGAGAGGCCTGCAATTAAGGAATAATTAATCCATTCTTAATCAGAGCATAACAGGACTCAAAGATTGCTGTTTGATCTATCTGTACTTACATTTCTTCTTAGTGTTTAATTCTGCTCTTCTAGTGTTCTTTAGACCTAATATGAGTTGTTTCCCCCACCTGACTATAGTATATGTATTATTTTATATCTCTAATTGAAATACAAATATTATGTACCCATTTTTTTCCTCGGTTATTTTTCTGAAGACTACAATGCCTTTCCTTCAGGATGCCTCTTTTTTATTATTTGATCTGGTCTTTTTACTCTCTGGATGAATAGTTGATTAGTTGAAGACTTTAGGAAAATAGTTCTGACTTCTCAACTTTTTGAGCCGCACAATTTTTTTCATTTAACAACATCTTGGCCACCCAAGTGTCTCAGGAAAAAAAACAAGACTCTGTTATCTTGATATCATAAGAATCATAATAATTGTTTATTTCTTGGAGTTGGAGACTATATTTACTCCCCTTCTATCTGTGTGGGGAGCAGTTTAAATAAACTCCTAAAAGTCCATGATTAAGGTGTCGGGAGTTTGGATTTTTTTTTCTTCCTCACAAGCAAACTGTCAAGTTCCAGGGAAAAAGCTTTCGGGGCGTAGCCCAAGGAGTTCAGGTTCCTCCCATTGGTTCTTCCTGGGAGCCTCCGCCCCACTCCGGTCCCGCCCCCTGAGTGGATGAGCCAATAGCAACGTGATTTGTGGTTCAAATGACGAGCGTGGCGCGACCGTTGGAGGCTGAATAGTGGATGATTTTAGCTGTTGATCCTAACCCGGGTGAGTGAAGAGGTCTCGAGTGGTCGGGCCGGGGTGCAGGCGGGGGTCGGGTCTGGCGACGGAGGAAGCGGGCGGGGGGGCCGGGGGCGAGGACCGAGGGCCGGGGGCTGGGGATGTTGGGCCCTGGGGGCTTCGGCCTTCCCCCCGGTAGTCTACAAGCGCCGATCGGGGTTGAGCCGTGGCCTTGGACTTCACCCGCGACCCAGAACTGACGACGGTTCAGTTCCGTTGACTACCAGGGCCTCTGCCAGCCCCAAACGGCCAACCCTTCTGGAATTTAGAGCCTCTGACGCAGGCTTCAAGAGTTAAGAGCCGGATTATGTACCCAACTTCCCACACTGGGCACGTCCGCGCAAAAACAAGGGCTATGCAGAGGGAGAAAAGACAAAAACAAGGGCTATGCAGACGGAGAAAGATCGGTCTTTTCTCCGTCTGCATAGCCTTTGTTTTTGCGCGGACGTGCCCAGTGTGGGAAGTTTGGTCTGTGCTACACCTTAGGTTCAATCGTCTTTCCTAACCCCCAGGGTCTAATATGTATCTCACAACCCTAGTTAATCCAGAATGGCTACTGTGATCTTTGTGGATAAGGAAAATGGAGAACCCGGCACCCGTGTGGCTCCTAAGGACCGGCTGAAGCTGGGGTCTGGGCCTTGTAAGTATGCAGGCTGCAATCAGATACACAGGTATTGTACCTCAATTGTGGATGTGGCCTGTAGCCTAGGCAGGCTTTTTGTGTTCTTTGTCTGCAGTTGGAGTCAAGTTTATTGAATACAGGCATACCTCCTTTTATTGCGCCTTGCAGATGTTGCAGTTTTTGCAAATTGAAGGGAAGACCCTCCACCGGCAAAAAGATTATTACTCGCATTATCGCGATACTCACTTTATGGCTTTGGTCTGTATGCCTGTACTGCTGTTGTAACATGCCTGTGAGGAGTCTCTTTTTCCTATTCAATAACTGAATGAGATTATTTAAGAGGGTACACTGTCATAAATGGGGGTTGCGTTTGGGAGTGTGAATTAGGCCAAGTTGATATACACAGTCAGCCTTCAAGTTGCTCAGATGTTTACTGCTGGAATAATCTTATGGTCCTTTTTCTTCAGCAGTCAAAGCTTTAGATGGGAGATCTCAGGATTCAACACCACGCGTTGGCAAAATGTTTGATGCTCCACCAGCCTTACCTAGAGCTGCCAGAAAGGCTCTGGGAACTGTCAACAGAGCTACAGAAAAGTCAGTAAAGACGAATGGACCTCTCAAACAGAAGCAGACAACCTTCTCTGCCAAAAAGGTCAGTGTTGACTATAAAGACACTGTTTAAACACTTC
>NW_017731766.1:1065025-1069773 GCF_001890085.2 Hipposideros armiger | reverse complement strand
TGAGAACTGCTGCCCTGACCGAGTACCTTCCCTTTGTGGCAGATTTTGAGAGTTTCGACCTACCAGAAGAGCACCAGATCGCACAGCTCCCCATGAATGGCGTGCCTCTCATGCTGCTTGACGAGGAGAGGGAATTTGAAAAGCTGTTACACGTGGGCCCCCCTTCGCCTCTGAAGATGCCCTTTCCACCGTGGGGGTCCAGTAAGTGAACAAGTGCCCTTCTACAAGGGCTGCGAACAGTTTATGTCATTACGCTTCCATTCCTGTGGGGACAGAGTTGTACAAAAGTTTGGCCTACAAGCAATTTCTATCCTTCACACTTCAGGGTACGGTTTCAGAATAATGGGAACTATTCTCGATGGGTATTTCTCTTTAGTGCCAAGTGCCCAGGTAAAATCAAGTCATTCTGGAACCCGGACAGTCTTAGATACAGCAAAACAAGATTGAATTTAGCATGTATCACCTTAGATTATAAATTGAAGTATAGTAAACTTGCTTGGAATAAAAATTGCAAGTTGTATCCAAAGCTAATACCTGTGCAATAGCGTAGAATGACAAAACTTTCTCACTGCACAAGATTTGAAGTCTTGGTTCAAACTGGCGGTCAGAAGCCAACATCAGTGTGTTTTCTATTTGTTCTGATGGGATAACGTATACTATTTTATAAATTTACATTAGCGATACTGTTGGCTCTTTCTTGGATCTCTAAGAACAATAGAGTTTCAGATACTACTAAGATGTATTTCCAAATAGAGGTTAATTCTGGGAGCACTGTCATATTCCAAGAAGGGAGTGTGTGTGTGTGTGTGGGGGGGGGGTTAGGGTGAGGGGGGTGGAGGGTTATGGATTCATTAAACAAAGGAAAACAATTCATGATTAAAAGTGATAACTAATGTCTGTGTTGAGATGGACAATGACTCAAGGATTTGCAGATGTTGAATAAGAAATTCCTGTTTTCTAGATCCGTTGCTGTCTCCCTCAAGCATTCTGTCGACTCTGGATGTTGAATTGCCACCCGTTTGTTATGACTTAGATGTTTAAGTTTCTTAGTGCTTTACAGCTTGTGTGTATGTATTAATAAAGCAACTCTTAACAGACTCTAAATATTGCGGTTGTTATTTGTAATTTGCATAAAACAGTATGAAAACTAGTGGAAGTGTTAATGGACCAGAGTCTATAATCTGACGATAGAAGTTTTGTCTGATTTGAAAAATTTACCTACCTTAACACCCTTTGGTTTGTTTTAAAAGCTTGTTTTAGAAGCTGCCACTGTTTTCCCTGGACCCATATACCCCTCAATGTGTACTTTATTGTCTTTTTGTGGCCGTTAACTAGTGACAGTTACTAGATCTCTTAATTAGAAGAGCCACTTCTAGCATATTAAGTACCTGATGCTAGGCATTCTTTATTGTTGGTTCTATTTAGTTTCTAATGACTTTAATACTCAGTACTCAGTAATCAGAATTTGAAAGGCTCAAATCTCCTAAGAACTCCACCTCCTTGGGATTTTTCAGTTAGGTTCTTTGAAAATCACAGCAGATAATGTACTGATGGTCAAATCTACTCTTACAGGAAACAATTTTGCTTACCCTGTGTTAAAAATTGTTTTCAAGTGTTAAATAAGCATTATTGTGTCTCATGTTTATGACCCTATTTTTCAGGTGAGGGCAGTGAAGCTCAATTTTATTGATAGGCCAGAGATACCAAGAGCTAGAAATTGATAGAGCTGGTATTATGATTCCAAATCTGAGATTGGAACCAAAATATCAGCGGATATGGTTGCACAGGGATTTTTAAATTTATTTTATTTTGTGTGTGTGTGGGTGTGGGGGGGGTTGGCTATTTAAAAAAATTAATTGTTGTCACCATTTAAAAATTTAAAGTTTCATGTATGTTTGATTTTGGACCTTCCTTGGGAGAAGCCGATATGGCAGTAGGGGGCCCTTGTTTTCAACACTTGGTGGACCAGCGATGGAGTGCTCGCTGCCTTCTAAGTGGAGTGTGGGTTTCTGGTCCAACAAGACCCTACGTGTGACGGCCTGAAGGAAGGGAGAACTCTTTGTCTTCTCTGACCTCACCTGCTTAACTCACTTGACTTGCCTGGGCCATGTATTCAATTGAATTTCACCCTTGCTTCATACTAAGCTATGTAGGAAGCATTTCCCCCGAAAAATCTGTAGTATCTATAGTCAAGCTAGAATGTGAACCCTTTCTTTTCCATGGTTTTTTTGAGGAAGCTGCAAGATACTAGGCATGAAATACTAGGAACACGTACTGATATTGGTCCTGACTTGAGAACCTCTACCCTGTATAAACAACTGAACCAGTCTGAATTTCTGCAATCAGTAGAAAGACTTCTAAGAAAAGAAAGTAAAATTAGGCTAGGAGTGCTTGGCTTTAGGGGCGAGTATTAGATATATCATTTTCGGGTATAATAGGGCCACTTTGAAAAGCAGAGCATCGTTTTGAATGGCTTTCATACTTCACAGTAAAGCTGGAAACTTTGGAAAATGGTCTGTTGTGCAGGGAATCGGGCTGGGAGGCGGCTTGTCAGTCCTTGACTGATTAGTTACTGCCCTCGGGCAGACGTGAGCATGGAGTCATCTCCACCTGTTGCTAATCAGATTTCAAAGTGCTTCAAGTTTGAGACTTGGAGAACTTGAAACAGATGATTTTCTATTAACACAGATGATTTTCATTCTGTGGGGATCTTTGCTGTTTGTAATCAATTTACTAAATGGGTTTGTCTTGTTACAGGTGCTGGGGCGTGGGCGGGGAAGCTCACCCAAAGCCCCGTTTGGAATGCTGTAGTCTGTCCAGGTGGTTATAGTCTGGGATTCAAGTTTCTTTCGAGTCAGACGGTTGCTACATTGGACCTCAAGGGTGCCCTTATCTATTAGGTTGTCGGAAAAGTCATGACGTATTTTTTCTGTTTTTCGTTGCAAAAATGTGTCATGGCTTTTCCGACAACCCAATATGTGAGGTTCACCACCTGCCCCCTGCAGCTTGCTCAGCTGTTGGTATTTTTCCGGCTTCAAATTCCAGTTAACTTTCAACAGGAGAACTCAAAGCTTTTTCAAAATATTAATGTTAATATTCTCTGTCTGATGAATTCTGAGCAACAGTACTAAGTCACGAAAGGGTCAATACCACGGTAGAAATTCCTAAGTTTACTTTGTTCTTTCCATGAACTTGCTCATAAGTTGTTTACTGAGGCTGCACTGGGCTAGAGTCCTACGGTGGCTAAGTATCCACCCGACCCCCACTCCCAGCTCTCAGGTGCCTGCGGTCCAGGGAGGGAGATGGCACGAAATGCTATCATGATGCAGGAACATGCGTGCAGGGCCAGGAAAGGCCAGGTGTGGGGGGAACACTTTCCAGCCCAGTCTAAGGAAGGGTGGGACTGGCTTCCTGGGGCAGGAACCTGTGCGTGGAGACCCGAGACAGAAGAGAAGTGTTCTGGCTGGAGGGAACAGTGTTTACACATGCCAGGAGGCGAGAGAACACAGCTTGGTAAGTGAAAACCGCCTTTTCTTCTTCTTTAGGTTTGGGCGAGGAGTGGGGCTGGGAACAAATGAGTGGCGTGTTCAGCAGGGGCCAGATGGCTTTGTCAACGATGTCGAGGGTTTAGAGCCTGCCTGAGGAGGGCTGGGTGCCGTGGAAAGGGTATAAGAAGGGAAGTGACCTGAGGATTCTGATGCAGCTAGAGAGTCGTGCCCACATAGTGAGGACGCAAACAATTGCATCACACCCCTCAACCCCGACTTCCCCCTCCTATGTCCATGTAGCCAGGTCGGCAAAGGACACCTGAGTCCAACCTGGCCCGTGGCCTCTTAGGGTTCCCCTTTTCCCCACTCTGTGGCAATCATAGGACACATGTCCTTTACTTCCCATTCCTCAGGAATCAGTCTTTTGTTGCCTGATGCCTATTTTCTTGGAAACCATTGTCTCATATATTTGTCCTGTGTATCGTTTCAGGCAGGAGGGTAAATGGGTGCTTGTTACTCCATCTTGGTGGAATTGAAAATTCCTTCCAGGGGTCATTTACTTTTTTTTTTCTTTTTTTTTTTAATTGAGGTAAAATTCACCATTTTAAAGTGTGCAATTCAGTAGCTTTTAGTATATTCACAATGTTGTACAACCATCACCACTATCTAATGTCAGAACATTTTGTCACCACAAAAGAGAAACCCGTGCCCATTAGACAGTCATTCCCCATTTCATTTGGTTTTTAATGATGCCCCACCGCCCTCGGGATAAAGTGGCTCCCAAGGCCATGTGGGAGATGACGTTGGAGTCCGCTTTTGGAAAGCTCTTCCATCTTTTAGCTCTCCACTGAGACCCTTATCTTCCAGGGAGCTTTTCCTCACACCCCAGGACGGGGCGAGGCGCCCTCCTGTCTGCTCCATTCATCCCAGACACGTCAACTTCTCGCACTTCCCACACTGAGCTGTGTCTGCCCGTGTGTCCAGCTGTCTCTCGAGCAGCCAGCTGCTCCTCCCCTGTTTGTGTTTTCTCACAACGCTGCCCACCTGTTTACTGAGAAGGTCTAGTTCCTCGGGGTGGAAACGTGAACTTGGTTTTCTTTCTGCTGTAACTGCTACCAATGGTGTTTGGTTGACCTCTCCGCCCTGCTAAGTGGTGGGTGCTGCTTAACAGCATCTTAACAGATTCCATAGCTTTCTAGCTACTTTTGGTTAAAATTCAATTTTGGCTTAGAATATGCCTCAGTCCTGTTCATTTTATTT
>NW_017731766.1:1057695-1058785 GCF_001890085.2 Hipposideros armiger | reverse complement strand
CAGCTTGTTAGGTGACAATTTACTAGCACATTGACCTTTGTATTTGTGCATGAGCTACAGGTCAGTGCATCCCAGACTTCGGCATATTTAACACAATTAACACTTTGAATAATTGTTTTGTTTAGTCTGTGTATTAGAAAAAAGCAACTAGTACTTTTCATTGAACCCAGACTTACATGTAGTGTGGTTTAGGACAAGGATGTCTTTTTAAAAAACTGAATTGAGTAAGAGAGAAATGTTAAATGCAAGTATTGGAAGCATATGGCAAAAATACTGAGAATGTGACATAGAACTAAAGTGTGGGAACCTCTGCCCTGGGGATTTCCTCTAGATATGCACATTTACTGTAAGATTAAATCAAGAGCACACTGGCTTCCGTTTTTGGCCTCTCTGTCAATCCAGACTAGGGAATTAGCTATCCGTGCTGGGCTTCTAAAGCCCTTGACTACCTTTTGCTGACTCCCTCTTACTCAGTGTGTATTTGAGGAACACACACTTGTTTTTAATATTAACCAAGCAAATAATTAAGGTAGCAGCGATGGAAAATCACACTTCAAAAGCCAAAAATGGCTTCTCGGCCATCCTGAGGGGCTCATTCCGCTTTTTTCCTGTGCTGAGTTGAGTGATGAGTTGATTACCTGCACTCGGCATCCTTGATGACTTATGCTGATAGGTGCTAACACTTCAATTTCACACTTAACTCTTGAGCCATGCTTCTAGAATTGCTTGCTGAATTGTGTTTGTGTGTAATCATGAGAACTAAGGATTATGAGCTCTTAGAAGTCAGCGTGAAATTGAAAAAAATTTAAAATGTGGAGCTTTCACCTGTCTCAAAGAAACCCTACTATGATCTTTTATATTAATCAGTTAACAAGACTTCCACTCTCACTCATATTTTCTTGGGTTGTTTTAGGTGACGGAGAAGACCGTTAAAGCAAAAAGCTCTGCTCCTGCCTCGGATGACACCTATCCAGAAATAGAAAAATTCTTTCCCTTCAATCCTCTCGGTAGTATCGTTCGGTATTACAAAAATGCTTTAGCCTTGAGTTTCTCTTAGGATCCAGTTCAGCTGTAACTTGATATGGATATG
>NW_017731766.1:1015038-1048634 GCF_001890085.2 Hipposideros armiger | reverse complement strand
GGCTGCTCAGCTCGGGCTGGACTCGAACCGCTGTTGCTCAGAGCTCAAACTCTTGAGCGAGCTCTTAACCAACTGAGCCACTCGGCCGGCCCTAGTCCTGTTCATTTTAAAACTTCAGTCGCAAACTCACTGTAAGCTCCCTTCCTCTGTCATTGGACAGGCTCGAGCTGGGACCGAAGACGCGTAGAATACGGTCTGCTCTACACACACCTCCCCTCTCTCCTGCAGATGTCACCCCCTCGAGGGCTCTTACTGCAGCCCAGTGCCAGGGAGGACAGCTGGAGGGAGAAGAGAGTCTGCTGGTGTGACAGGCCACATGTTGGTCATGGGGAGTGTCCTGGTTTCATTCTGGGGGTTGGGCTCTGTGCGATGTTGATGGCCTCTGCTCTCTGTAGGGATATATGTGACCACTGGGTTCTCTACGGCTGTGGACCCCCATCCCTCCCGAGAATGACAGCCATCCTCTTCCCATGCCTTCCCCTGATGGGGTCTCCTGTTGCTCGGTCCAGGGGCCATCCATGGCCTCTCTCTGCCCATCCATAAATAGCCATTAGGGCCCTTTCCATACACTTTGAGGACCACAGAGAATGGGATGGGGGTCAAGGTTTCCCAGGCATATCACATCAGAGGCTCTTCCGCCAGTCTGCTACTCCAGCAGGTGAGACACCTCTGGACCAGGAGCAGGTACCAGTGTTGAAGTTCAAGTCCCCACATGCCAGTGACCCCCTTTCTCCCCGTAGTGCAGTAAGAAGATTGAAATGAAGAACATTCTCAGGTTCCCAGAATACGCCGCCAAGGGCCCTCTCTCTCACCCCACTTGGTCCTGTGGTGGCACCAGGTGGACCTACAATTCCTGAGATGCCATGCTCCCCTTGCAGGTCTAAGTCTTCATATGTGGTTCATTTAGAGCTACTCTTGTCTACAGGAAGAGGGAAACCACTTTCTCCCACCATGGATGTGGCTTTTCCCTGCAGACACCCAAAGGCGAACCATCTCCTCTCGGACCCTTTCCTTTCCTGATGGTTGGTGCTCACAGGGCTGGTTCTGGCATCTCGTGGACAGCCCAAAGCTCACTTTAGAACATACTGCATTTAGTGGCTTTTGAGGACCAATCATTCACATGCGCTCAAGCAACAAATGGCAGATCTTCCACCCTTCCTGCAGCTAGAGCGAACACCTGCCAAGGGGTTATCTTTGAGCTTCTAAGTCCAAAGCTTTGCCTGGGGTAGACAAACAGTGAGTTTATGGAATTGAATTATAGCAGGAAGTAGGACAGCGAAGTGGCTTGTCCATGACCCTGTGTGCACAGGCTCCCAGGAAGGTTTGTGCCTACATTCCCTGTAAAGTGGCCTCTCTTTTCTGTAAGCGGAGCCCGGACTGACCAGCCACTTCTCGGAGCACACAGTGGAACAGGCTGCAGGCCCTGCCTTCCTCTGGAGCCTGCAGAGTTGGAGGGGTTTCCATGGCGATGGCACGCACCATTCCTCCCCTCCATCTTGCAGCCCACTGCAGAGGTGGGAGCTGCCTGCCATTGGTATGCTGCTCAGAGCCCAGGCCACAGCTGGCTTCTGGCTTCCTGCACACGTACACTGACACACTAGAAGGGACAGCCCATCGGGGCCACCATGGGAGATTAACCCAGGGGTGTAGTTACGGGCAGGGCTCAGAGTTAAGATCACCTTCATTTTCCAGAAAGAGCGTAAGCTAGTGGAGCATGCTGTGCTGCAATCCTGGGTTGAAAGCTGGGCATGTAACTAGAGCAGGAAAAGAAAATCATCTTTCCGTCCTGACTTATAGAGGCAGAGGGGTGAGGTGGTGTGGAGGGAGGCTGAAGGCGATCGCTGGTTGAAGGGAGATGGGGAAAGCGGGCATGAAGAGGAGACGGAGAGAACTGAGAACTAAGAAAGCAGCAGACAACCCCTAGCAAGTACTCAAACACAGGACTGTTGAATTTTATGGGAGGAATGTATTCTTGCACAATTATTAATAATTGACAAAATTGAAGACTCATTCTGACATGGATGCTGTGTTAGTGTCCTTGGGCTGCCATAACAGAGCACCACAAACTGGGGACTTCAACAAAACTTTATTTTCTGACAATTCTGGAGGCTGGAAGTACAAGATCAAGGTGTTGGCGGGGCTGGCTGCTTCAGAGGCCTCTCTCCTTGGCCTGCTGATTGGCTCCCTTCCCTCTGTGTTGTCTGTGTCTTGATCTCTTCTTATAAGGACACCAGTATATCCACCCTAAGGACCTCATTTTATATTAATTACCTCTTTTAAGGCTCTCTCTCCAAACAGTTCTAAGCACTGTGGGTTAAGACTTCAGCACATGAACTTCAGGGCAGTTGGGTGGCGGGAGAGAAACCACTCAGCTCATGACAGATGTCCCGTGTTTCCATTAAAGAGGTGAAGTGATGGGCCAGTGGCATAAACAACTTACACTTCACTTATGCACCTGTTAAAACTTTGAGAGATGATTTTTGACAACTTCTGAAAAATTGGTAGGCACTTGGTTGAAAATTTTATGTAGAAGATGACTTAATCCTCCTTATTGTTTCAAATCTGCATAGTCCAAGTCCCTTCATTTATGCAGAAAATATCTATTGAGTGGTCACTATGTGCCAGGCACTGTTCTAGGCAGTAAGGCTATAACACTGAACAAAACAAATAAAAATCTCTGCCCTTACCCTAGCTAGAAGAAAAAGACTGTCTACAAAATACTAGTAAGTTACACCATATGCTAGAAAGTGATAGGTGCCATGAAAAAAAGAAAAGGGAAGGGAGTATTCCCAGTGAGTGAATGGGTGGATGGGTGGTTTGAAATTTTAAATAGAGAGGTTATAGAGGGCCTCTTGGGGAAAGCATTTTTGAACAAAAATTTGAAGGAGTTGAAGGTAGAGCCCTGAGGATATCCAGGGCTAGGATTATCCAGGCAGAGGAGAGAGCATGTGCAAAGGCCCTGAGGTAGAAACAACTTGGTATGCTTGAGGAATTGCAGAAAGGGCAGCAGGGCTGGAAGGGGGTAAGTGATAAGCAGAGGGTTGGGGGTCAGCACACCAGAGAGGTAGACAGGGGCCAAATCAGGTAGGATCTGGAGGGCCACGGAAATGAGTTTGGGTCTTAAGTGTAGGTTTCTGGCGGGGTGTGTGTGTGTGTGTGTGTGTGTGTGTGTGTGTGTGTGTGTGTGTGAGGTTGTTGGAGACATGGTGGTGTTGAGGAGGGAAGACAGAGAGTGGGGTACTTGAAGATCAGATTGTGGAGAGTTTGAAGTTATGGGGAGTGATATCTAGGAGACGACCACGGCACTGGATGACTGAGACAGGTGGAAGACAAGCTCATTGGAGGAGAATCATCAAGGAATTTTGAGAGCAGGGTTTCGGAAGGAATAGATGGAATGAAGGAGTGGTGTTAGAGAATGGCAGTGAGTTAGGAGCCAAAATTCAAGGAGGGAAGGGAATGAATGACTCGGGAGTTTGCAGTAATATAGGAAATGGATGGTGCAGCCGGATTACCTGAGACTCCGCCGGGGGTTTTAGGACAGAGAGAGGGAGCATGGTCTGGAGCAGCAATGAGGATGCCTGTTGGAGGGCTTGGGGTGGAGCGGGGCCCCCTCTTCACTGATGCTTTTGGGAGGCCAGGAGAGGGTTGATGATTGGAGGAGGGATGGCAGTCAGGCAGGGGAGCCAAGGTTTCCTGTAGGTGTGCAATTTGACTGTCTTAGGGTACTGCTATTAGTGACTTTATTTTAATGAAACATAAATGGGAGTGTCACTTCTTAACACTAGGTTTCTTAGCCTAGATAAAACTGAGTGAGGATTTTTCAGAAGTCCTTTTCCCTAGAAATGGAATAATAGTTAGGAATTAATAGTTTATGCTCCTTGGTCTTTCTAGAGAGGCATCTGGGATTGAGACAGAGCCCCCCTTATTGCTTATAGGAGTCTTTTCTCGAGGTTCACCACTCCCCTGATGGGTGGCATCCACGGCATAGAGGAGGGAAAAGGTGACTTAGAAGACATGCAGTTGCCAGGAAAAGAACAAGAATGGAGGGGTGGGAAAAGAGGAAGAAAAGGCATTTGCGAAGTCGATAGGAATGTTGCAGGTGGCATGCACTTCCTGGAGAAGTGGCTGTTGGGGGGACCGAGCCCCGGGTTCCCTGGCCCGGCAGACCACATGTGACAGAGCAGTGGTTCTCCAAGGGTGTCCGGCGACCCCAGGGCTCCCTCAAGACCCTTTCGGGGGTGCATGAGGTCAAGACTATTTCAACGGTCGTACTAAGATGTTATTTGCCGTTTTCACACTCATTCTCTCACAAGTGTATCCAGGAGTTTTGCAGAAGCTATATGAAGTGTGATATCACAGCAGATTGATGCAGTAGGAGAGGAGAATCCAGCTGTCTTAGGCCAGATATTACAGAAAACTGCAAAAATGTAAAACAATATCACCTTCTCATGAAATATCTATTTTTAGGAAGATAGAATTATTTTTCATGAAAATATGTTAATTATATTAACATCAAAAAGGTTGCTACTGCAATGTTGAAATCAGTATATATTTAAAATTTTTCATTTGAGTTTTTAATGTAAATATTGATAAATATAATCTTTGTAAACAGAAGCTCTTTGCAGTCCTTAATAATTTTTAAGAGTGTAAAGGAATCCTGAGATCAAACAGTCTGAGAATTTGTGGTTGAGTGGATAAGAGGCCAGGTTTTGGCATTAGCGTGCTTGGGTGCACACCCAGGCTTTGTGATCTTAGGCAAGTTACTGAACCTCTCTGAGACTTGATATCCTTATTTGTAAACTAGGCTACCTCATATAGTTGCTGTGAACAACAAATGAAATAATATGTTACTAGCACTTTGCACAGTGCTGGGCACAGAGTGTTCATTTCTTAAATGATTATTTCATCAAATAATGATTCAATTCCATAAAATAATTAAGGCATTATATCGATTATACGAGTATGTGCTAAGTGCTGTGAAGGATGTAAAATGCATAGTCACAGCTCTTACACTGAAGGGGTTTGCTTTCTGCAGGGGAGAGATTTCTGGATTTGTAGTTGGCACCTTTGGGTTCAATTCCCAGCCCTCCCCTTGACTAACGATCTGACTTTCAGTGAGCCACTTCCTATGGGCTGATGTTAGATAATAAAGGCATCCATGATGGTCCACTGAGGAGACAGTAAGTTCCCACTTGTATCTTTCAGACATCACTGCCTCTCGCCTCAGCTTAACACTTGATTTTTGTCCTTCTCCTTTAAAACTATGCTAAGTCCTTGGCTTTCCATTTCCAGAATCCACTTTTCTTCCCGAGATAATGTAACCAGACCACTGGAGGGCACCTCCTGCCTTCTTATTCATTCATTTGGGGCTCTCCCTAATTTGGAAATGTTCTTTCAGCTAAGATGGGTGGCAGGTCCAGATTTTATGTCTTCAGGACACTCTCAGCCTTGTAAGTGTGGTCAGCTTTGTCTGAGAATCCTGATTCTGTTTCTATCATTCAATACACGTTTACAGAGACCTCTTTAAATAAAACTGGGGGGGGGGGAAGGAGGGGACAGGGCTTGGTGGGAGGGAGCTTGTGGTTGTCACCACCATTGCCTGACATTTATCTAGCATCTCCTTCATGCCAGGATTGTGCTAAATGCTTCATGTACACCATCTTATGAAGACTCAGAGCAATGCCACGGGCGTGGGTATAGGCACTCATGTTTAATAGCTGGAAACCTTGTACTCTGATTGGTTAAGTAACTGGCGCAAAGTCCCGCTGGAAAGTGATGGAGCTGGTTCAAATCCAGGAGAGGTGTGCTCATGGCAGAGGAGGGTGAGGTGGCTGTGAGCTGGAGGGAGTAAAGCTTGGGCCTGGTGTGAGGCAGGATTTGGACAGAAGAAGACAGGAGAGAGTTTAGTCAGGCAGGGGAATTACACTTTTTACTATGAAATGGTCTCCATAGGGGATCGTCCGGCCCTGGCTGTGAGCCCTTAAAGCAGGGAGCAGGTCTTACTGTTCTGGAATAGTGGTTCTCAACCTTACCAGACGCAAAAACCTCTTCTGTAACACATTTTTGCAATACTCCCTTTACAATCCTGAAGTGAAATTCAAAGGCAGTATACATCTATGTTTATATATATGCTTACATATAATACAAAGGAAAGTACTAAAATGGATATCAGGATTACATACATATACTGTATGCAAAGTCGGCTAGCACAAACAGTCGCCTGCACAAATTTCCAGTGTCCACCAGGGGGCGGCATATCTCTTCTGCTCCGGCGAACAGCTCGCTTAGTCCAACCCCGGGTGACTTTGGGCTGTCTCTCCCCATTGTAGTTGCCTCATGTTAGACTTCTCCTAAGGAGGCATGATTGTCTTTCTGAGGCCCCCTGAATGGTAAGGGTGGGGGTGGGGTATAAAGAGAGGAAGTCACAGAATGTGGAGCTGACCCTCAAGTCATTGTGACAGATGTCTAGTCACATGAACACCATAATTAGAGTCAGATGATTTAGTCTTCGTTTTGTTTATTGAGTCATTTGCTTAAAAAGTGATTGTGAAGTAACATGTTTGTTTTATTGTCACTGAAATTATTTTTGCGGTTACTTTGCAAGTGGTAAGTATACATTTAATAATTTCCTTTAAATTGAGTCAATTTTTGTTTAACCTAAACACAGATATTTAAATGGAAACTTTAAATTAATATATAAATGGAAAACTTGTATCACTTGGCATAGTTAGAAGGTAACCTAAAAAAATACCCAAAGAAAACAAAATAATGTGATTGCATTCTTGCTGTTACTTAAACTGTATTCCACCAAAGGTTCATTCTCTCTCCATAAAAATGGAGTTTAACAAGTGTTAAAGAGATGCTAGACATATTTGGGCTGAACCCAGATTGTTTTTATAGTAATCAGAAGGACCAAAAGAGAGGTGAAAGGGAATGTTTTTCCTATTATTTAAGAGAACCCATGTCATTTAAAGCTTTCACTGTGTACACCTAAAATCATCGCTCATACAACAGTAGACAAAACATCTGTCACTCTGGAGACATTCGTTCAGCAGGTGGCTCCCTAGACTTGGAATCCAGGGACCACTTCCTAGCTCTGTGTCCTGCACCTGTCGCTTGCCCTCTCTGGGCCTCTCTGTCCTCACATGTAAATATGAGGGGGTTGGAAGCGCTGATCTCTAACTTGCTTCTGGCTCTAATAGGCTAAGACTCTCTGAAACCCTGATGCTCATTGGAAGGGGATTCAGGACTTTGGGAGGGCGTCGTCCTGTTTTGTGCTTAGAACCATTGATGGGGACTAGAGAAAGCCAAGGAGTCTCAAAATCCCAACCAGCACCCGCTCTCCTGGGAGGCAAGCAGTTAAGAACTGAGACCCCAGAGTCCAAGAGACCTGGATTTAAATCCTCGCTCTGCCTCCTCCTCATTTTGTGATTTTGAGCAAGTAACTCCGCCTCTGTGGCCCCTGTTCCCTATCTATAAAATAGGGCCAGTCATATTGTTTATATTTATGGTGGACATGAAATGATAATGTGTATGTCAGGTGCCCGCTACAGCGCCTGGCCCATATGTCAGCAGTTATCCCTGTTCTGGTAATTCCTAACATTAAAAAAAAAAAAAAAAGAAACTGGGAGATTATGGAAGTAAGCCATTGGGGGCACGGATTGGGGGCCTTGTCCCAATATTTTTAATCTGATGAAATGAACATCATAGGCACCTAAGAAGGGGAGGCCTTGTCGAAGAAAGGTGAATACAAGGCTGACTCATCCACACATGGCCTTGGTGGTAATGTGAGGGCTGAGCATTTCTGTGTGGGTTTTAGGACTTTTTTAAAAAAACTAAATTTTTGTTTTAAAGCACTAGCTGAGTGACTTGCGGCTTTCTAACCCACAGGTTTCCTGCGTCTCTGCCTGGCCCCCAGGTGCAGGTGCCTGCAAGTGTGTGCGTGGGACAACAGAGTTGGGGGAACAAACAGTAAGGGGACAGCGTTAACCCCTGGTGGCCATTGATCTGCTCCATCACCAGGGCAGGCCTTCCAGCCCGGGGGCGCTGGGCACGGTGGCTGGGGCAGTGGGGGTCCATAGGGTTTGGAAGTGCTGCATTGCTCCAGTGGGGCGGGGCGGGGCGGGGGGCACCTATCTATGACTGCCACTTCTAGGACATTCCACACCAGGCAGAATTCCCTTGATGAAGATAGCTCGTTGGCATGATCACGTGACTGCTACCTTAACACAGAGCTGTGGGCCTGGATTTTCATCCTGACTGGACCACTAGCGAGCTCTGTGATCTATCTGAACATTTCTGTTCCTTCCTTTCTTCATTTGTAAAATGAAAAGATTGGAGCATCGCGGTTTTTAAATGACAATTCGTGTGTGTGTGTGTGTGTGTGTGTGTGTGTGTGTGTGTGAATGTGAGTGTGAATGGTAAGTAGATCACAGGGCCCTTAGACAAGCTGATGAGAGTTAGAGACCGCCTCTCCAGGAAAATGTAGGTCCCCACACATTTTATATGAAATTTCAGGCTGTTTCCAAGACTCCCACCCTAAGGGAATCCATCCATGGATTATAGGTTGCAAATCACCGATTCTGTGTTTCATTCAGCTTATAAACTTCTGTGAAGCTCATGTCTTCCAAGTTGACTTTCCTACTGAACCCAAACCAAATGAAGAGTCTGTCCATTTGCAAAGGCGTGTTTAATACATTCTTCCTCACGCTCCAGCACAGTCAACCTCAACCTGCAGGGCTGTGGAAGAGCCTTTGCACATGGCCGTGCAGGTTGTTCCCAGCACAAGGCATCCCCAGCTGATGGCCAGGCCTTTCCCTAACTCACACCAAGGGGGGATGTGGGCTAGCAGCAGCCTTTGATGAATGGGCGCCAGAATCTAAGGTCCAGCAGGAGATGCTTCACCTGAGCTCTCTCTCTGTAGGCTCACTAGACAGTATTAAGTAGCGGCTGGGGAGAGGGGTCATCGAGAGGCTAGAAATAACACTTAAAGAAGACTCCAGTAAGACTGAACTTGAATTCGTTAGAGCTCTTATAGGAAGTAACTGGATCACTGGAGTTTTTGCAGGCAACGAAACCAGTTCAGCTGACTTAAGCAGAAAAGGAATTTATTGAAAGCATGTCAGATGGTTCATAGAAATGTCCAGAAAAATGCAGAACAGTCACGAGATAAAGGGCAGTGACAAGGGGGAGTAAGGCCTCCACCAGAGCAGCACTGTGAGTGATGACACAGCCCCAGACTGGCATCGATGTCACTGCTGTCAAACAAACCCAGCTTACACTGCTGCCACTGGTAGAGTTGATGGAAGGTATTGCTATCACCACCACAGTTAAAAATGAACTCTTTAGGGCCTCATATGCATATCTAATTGGCTGGACCTGGGTGGATTGCTCAACTCCCCCACCTGCAAGGGACACTGGGAAAGAGGGTGACTGACATTTTCAACTTCTATTGTGGGAGCTACTCTCTGCTTCCCACCAAGACTCTTAAATGATGGAGGGGAGGGGTTCCCCGAAACATTCAAAGGCAGCCCTGCAAAATCCACAGACATTTTGCAGGAACAGAAACCAGCCACAGCCAACTTCAGTCAAGAAGACTCGTCCAGGCCATGGGGTGCTTCATGAAACCAAGGGCAGGAGGAAGACCAGACCACCGGGTGCCCTGGAAGCAGGCCCTTGACAATCCGCAGAACTCTTTCTCTAGCTCTCACCTCTGCTTTTCCGTGCGCTTCCTTCATCTTCTCCCTTTGCATCCTGAACTTTTATTTTATTTTAGTCCACAGTTGTAGGAACATGCGGTAAACATGCGGTCTTTGGAGGCCCCCTCCCGTAGCTGTAAGGGCCCCTCCCAGGAGGGAGAGCGAGGCACTCAGTCTAAGGGGTGACTCCTGCCCCATCCCTGCCTTCATTTTGGACACCCAGGAACGGTGCCTGCTGCTCTGTAGTGTTTCCACTCACTGTGGAGCTCCCTTTTGCTAACTGACCCTTCCACCCTGTGTCTCCCTGAGGCTGCGGTTACTGCCCAGACATTCCTGCAGTGTTAGGTCTTCCTGACTTGACTGATGGAGGACCTGGGCTCTCAGGAATGAAGTGGCTTCCTCAAGATTCCGACTGTCCCACGAATTAGCAGGTACATATACAGGGCTTAGCATGTGGGAAACAATCCGTAGAAGTTAGTTTTGTCACAGTGGTACCTTTCCTCCCAAAGTATTTCTTTCCTCTTCTTTTCTTTCTTGGCTCCCTCTGTCCCTACTTCATGTATTCTTTCCAAAAATAAGCACTGAAGGCCTTCAGTGTGCCCAGGACCATTCCAGGCGCTGGGCCCTTATCCGTGAACAACATAGATAAGTCTCCTGCCTTCCCAAGGCTTTTCTTTCAGTAGAAAGCAAGTAAACAAGACAATTTCTGATGGTGAGAAGTGCTCTGGAGGAAATAAACAGAGACTGGCAGGGGCTGGCTCTGGGGAAAGGCTATTTGAGGTGGTGATTGGGGAAGATGCCCCTGAGATGGTGACTGGGAACTGAGATAGAAAGGGTGTAAACTGAGGCAAGAGGCAATCATCGTACGTGCAACAGCTCAGCCCCGAGGTGAGAACAAGCTGGAAAGAAAAGGAAGGAAGGGAAGGAAGGAAAGAGAAGGAGAAAGAGAACTTTTGAGGCCAGAACATGATGGGGGTGAGAGTGATGGGGGATGAAGGTGGAGACAAGGCAGAGCCAAAACCAGGAAAGGGTTTTTAATGGCATGGTGAATCCAAGTGCAAAGGGACTCTAAGGGCAAGTCCATGAGAGCTATTTAAATGGAACAGCGTCATGTCCTGATTTAGAGGAAAAAAAATTATTTTTATCAGAGAACCACAAGTTGAGGGGCATTCTACAACCGAACCAAACTACATACCAACAACAAAGACACCCCAACTGGCCTGACCTCTTCACAAATGTCAAGGTCATGAAAAACAGGGGCTGAGGGAGAGTTCTGCCTTAAAGAGACATGGCAGTTAAATTCAGTGTGTGATCCTGGGGTGGGAAAAAGTTGGTCTGAAGAACACGACTGGGGCAACTGATGAAAATTTGAAATGTACTGTTTTTCAGATAAGAGTATTTCATCATTGTTACATTGTCTGACTTCGATAACTTGGCTGTAGGACAATGTTTTTGGTCTTGGGAAATACATGCAAGAGTGTATAAGTGTGAAAGGGCATGATGTCTGTAATATACTCTCCAAAGGTTCAGGAAAAAAATGTGTATAGAGAGAGTGAAAAACAAATGTGGAAGAACATTAGAAATTGGAGAGTCCACATGAAGCGTGTACTTGAATTCTTTGTACTTGTAACTTTTCTGTACCTTTGATTATTGATTAAGCCTGTCATCTTGCTATTTGCTTTGTATTCATCTCCTCTGTTCTTTCTTCCCCTTTTCCTCTTTTGCTGTCTCTTTTTTTGGGATTGAGTATTTATTTTAATGACCTTCTTTGTTGGCTTATTTGCTATAACTTTTTTTTCATGTTGCTTTAGAGTTGGTAGTACACATCTTTAGCTTATCACAGTCTGCTTTCAAGTGATATCCTGTCACTTCACATATTGCCTAAAAACCTTAATATATTTCCCTTTCTCCCCTCCCAGCCTGTGTGTTATTGTTGTCACGTATTTGTACTTTCTCATATGTTATAAACCCTGTATTGCATTGTCATTATTTTTGTTTAAACAGCCAATTACCTTTTAAAGAGATTTAAATAATACAAAAACATATTTTATTTATTTTTCTTTTGGTGCTCTTTGTTCCTTTGTGTAGATCCAGATTGCCACCTGAAGTCTTTTCTCTTCTGCCTCAACAACTTCCTTTAATATTTCTTCTACTATGGATGAATCCTTTTAGCTTTTGTATGTCTGAAAAAATTTTCCTGCTTCTCTGCAGGCCTGATAATTTGTTATTAGATGCCAGACATTGTGAATTGTAACTGTTTGGTTGCTGGATAGTGTTCTTTTCTTACAGGACATTGTTTGAGCTTTGCTCTGGAATGCAGTTAAGTGACTTGGAAACAGTTTAATCCTTTCTGATCTTTCAAGATTTGTTGGGCAGGATTAGAGCAGCTCTTAGTCTAGGGCTAATGATTGTATTTCCCTCAGCCTTGGGTGGCTTTTTCCCATGCATGCCATGATCAATACTCCTGAACTGAGTGTGGGCATTTCTCTGTGCGTTGTCTTCTCTCCTGGGACCTCCAGCCACTGTGGACTTCAAGGACCCTCAGCTCTGTCTTCTCAACTCTAGCTGTTCCCAGGCTTCTGCCTGGGCTGCCTCTCTGTGTGCTGTGGCCGGGAAGGTCTCCTAAGGCAGTGACCTGGGGCAAGTGGGGGCTGCCCTCATATGTTTCCTATTTTTTGGGTGTCACTGATTTTCATGGCCCAGTGTCCAGGGTCTTGAAAACGTCTGTTTCACATATTTCATTTGGTTTTTCAGTTGTTTCAAGTGGGAGGATACATTCAGGCCTGATTATTCCATCGTGGCCAGACATAGGTGTTCTTCTGTAAGTCTGATATTATTTAAACTAAAAAGTTAAATAAAAAATAATTCTAGAGGGCTGGCTGAGTGGCTCAGTTGATTAAGAGCTTGCTAAAGAATGTGAGCTCTGAGCAACAGGGGTTTGAGTCCCGGCCCAAGCTGCGCTGTCGCTGACCGGCCAACACGTGGCAGGATGGCTCAGCTAAAAAACAACAACCACCACCACCAACAACAAAAATAATTCTAGGGAAAGAATAAAAGCAGAGACAAATGGTCCAGGGAGTGAGATTGGTCATTTGGAATTGGCTGGTAGAGGTGATGTTGTAGAAAAGTAGGTACATTGAGGATTTATTTTGGAAATAGAATTGACAAGACTGGCTGGTGGGTTAGGTGAGCCGGGATGGGAGCGAGGCTTGGTGGGAAGACAATGAAGGAATCAAGGCTGTCTTCACATCCCATCTTCCTGACCTCTTGCCTCTTGTAAGCTCAGCTCTTGATTTAAAAATACCCAGCAATATGGTTTTTCAAGAATATGCTTCCTACAGGCAAATGGTGTCATCCAGGTACTGTTTCCTTGTTGGAAAGCATGGATGTTCATGAAGGCTTCATAAACTGGTTGGCTACTTTCTGCCTCACGCACTGAAATGCATAATGTGGTCTGTGACTACAGAATAAAGCCATTGGTCCTTGGGAGAAATATCTTCTCTCAAGTTATGTAGAGACTTTCTAAGTTTCTGCTTTCCCAGCATTACCTTTCGACTGGGTAAAACCTCCCCGTTGTCTCAAATTTTCAGGATCATGATTATTTTTGGGGAGGAAATATAGCGTTTGCTGAAAAAGGTTTGCTGTGGGGTCTTTATTAAGAATGTTGTATTAGATGAGCCTGTGACAGGGCCTTTCCTCTCAGCACCTTTTTAAAGGTAAGTCTGGCCCAACCAGAAGAGGCATCCCTGAGAGGACGATGGTGTCCCTGTCCCAGCTAATGATGTCAGATCAGGCACTTGACCCCAAAGCAGCCAATTAATGGGTTTGTAGCAGCCTGTGCTGGGGCCTGGCATGAAAAGATGAGCTGGATCATTGGAGTCTGTCTTTTTTTTTTTTTTTTTAAAGATTTTTATTGGGGAATTGGGGGATGGGAACAATGCTGGGGAATTGGGGAAAGGGGAACAGACAAGTTGCTGTCCTTTGTTCTTCAGTCTAGTTGTGCAGGACGTTGCTTCACTGGCCCAAGTTGGCACCATCATTGCGCTCTTCCTGGGCGAGGCAGATCAGTTGCTGGCTTCTGGCTGGCTGCTCACAGCAGCTGCTGGCCTCTCATGCTGGCTGCTGGCTACACATGGTAGCCCATGGCAACCCACCAGCCGTCAGGCCAGCCCAGCTCCAGGTTGAGCTGTTGTTCAGCATCTTAGCTGTAGAGGGCAGTGTCACTGGCCCTCATATGTGGGATCTGAACCGGGGCCCTCTGGTGTCCCAGGCCAGCTCTTAACCACGCGCCACTCAGCTGGCCCTGGAGTCTGTCTTTACTGAAATTTCTGATTTAAGGAATACATGGAAGAGCTGATATGACAGGGGCAGGTTGTGCTTTTTGGTGCACCTTGAGTCACTTGAGATGCTTATGTGACATGTCCATCCCATGGCCTCAGTCCCAGAGATGCGGATTCCACTGCTCTCGGGTAGGGCTCAGGAACTGGTACAGTATTTTAAATCAGCCCCTGGAACATTCTGATGCTTCTGTCCCAGGACCATACTTTTGGTCCCCTTCTTCCCAGCCCCAACTATTTGAGAGGCTTGCATACATCAAGCCTCTTGACTCCTAAATCCTTCAGTATATAATTCCTAGGAGGAAGGCTATTCTCTCATACAACCACAGTAAAGTGATCAAATTCAGAAAATTTAACATTGATACTATAATCTTCAGTCCACATTCCAATCTCATCAGTATCCTGCTGGTGTCTTTATCCAGCTCAGGATCCTGCCTAGGGTCACGAATTCCATTTAGTTGGTATGTTTCCTTAATGTTTCAAGGACCAAATTTTGAGGAACACTGCTGTCAAGCTGGCTGGGAGTGGGAGGAGAGAGAATCAAACTCCCTACCAACAGCAGGATCACAGGCATGGCGGGGCACGGACCCGAGGGTAAGTGTTCCTGGGGCCTCCTCGGATCCAGGGCCAGTGTCTGTGGAATGTTCCAGCTCTTCCGGCTGCCCCACTGTGGGTCTTCGGTTCCCCTACAGGACCAGCCTTATTAATTCCCTTTCATTTTCTCCACCACCATTGCTAAAGGCAAACGGTAAGTCTCTCTTATATGCAACTGAGAGTGGGGAAGGAAAGAGAAAAATGAACAGAGGAAGACAGAGGGAAAGATGAGTGGAAAAATAGAACAAACCAAGCTGTCCTGCCCTTAGACCCACAAATTGCTAGATGACCTTGGGCAAGTTACACCATATTTTCAAGCATCAGAACCAACATCAAAATAACACTGGCTCTTACTTTTTGTGTCCTGAGAGTGAGCTAATGGTTGTGAAGGCCTTGGAAGCTGTTATTATTATCAGATGACAGGATGGGAGATAAGGTTCTGTACTTACAAATGTTCCATATCATCACACCAGGATCTCCACCTTTCTGTGGATTTCGTATTTTTTTTTTTTTTCAGAGGGAGTGAAAGGAGGAAGTCAGTGCACATGACATTGATGGGGCTGAAAAAAAAAAGTCCCTGTTTAGAATCTGATGCAAAAGTAAAGTCATTGTTTTCAAATCCAAACTTGGTTTCGGCTCCCTGGTTTGACTCGTGCTACATGCACAGGCTTCCCGGGCTTGTGTACCCAGAGGCAGTCTTCCCGAGTGTGCAAACTGGAGCTGCAGGAGCAGGGTCTGTGCTACATCAGGGGCGCTGAGAAACACCTAGGCAGTGATGCCTGTGCATGAAGTCCTAACGCCTTATGTCATGATCTGGTCCTGAAACAGGGTTGGCACTCCCATAGTAGAGGCCTCGCCAGGTCCCTGGCCTCACCTTTCCCTGACCTACCTATAGCTTAACAATAGATCATCCCCCTGTAGGCTGAGCTCGGAATGTCCCCTGTCCCACCCAGTTCCCTGTTTTAGAAAATTACCTTGAAACTTATGATTAATACCCTTAGGCTTATTGATCACAATCTCTATGGTCTAGCATTCTTTCCAGGCTAATCCTATCATTGTTCCTGGGTTCCTGACTCTACCAGAGAATCATGTGGCCCCAGGGAAGGCTCCATGCAGACCCCTGGAACCCTCGAGTAGCCTCTGGAGGAACGTCAGGATTTTCCCTTAAAAACCCCAAGCTAGTCTGAGAATGTGAAGGCAGTTTTGGGAGGTGTTAAACCGCTGCCTTCTCAGACCACTGCTGCTCTGATAATAAACGCTTATCTATGACCCAACTCTTGTGTTGGTCTAGTGGTGCAGGCAGCACAAGCCCCGGACTCGTTTGGCCTCTGGTTTCAGTCCCACCATGGCCTCCTTTCTGCCCCCCGCCTACCTCCCAACCTCCATCCAGCCATAAAACAGCTCTTTAGCTCCTCCAGGTCCAGCAGCCATTATGTTTGCTGTCTACTTGCTTGAAATATCCTTTCCTGACTCTTTGTCTTCTTAAATCCTGCTTCTCTTTCTGTTTTCCGCTTTGAAGTCACTTCCTAAGCCTTCACTGCCATCCAACATCCCATGTGTCGCGTCCTGCACGACAGGAGCAGTGCGAGAGTGAGAGGAGGCGGCGAAGGGTTAAGAAATAAAAGAAACAGCAGTCAAGAGTTAAATGAGTGTGGGGCCAAGGGTCTCCAGCCTCATGGACTAAGAGCCCCGAGATTTCTCCTAATGGCCTCCACACGACCATGCCTGTCTTAGGTTGTTTCTCCCACGAGGAATCTTACCCGTCATTGACTAACCGGCCATTCTTTGGAGCCAAACAGGGAGACACAGGTGTATGAGCACTGTCCTCAAAAGGGTCAGTTTAGAGTTAAGCGCGGGGGGACAGGCGGCTGCACAGCTGTGTGGCAACACCCATGAATGCTCCTGACCTAGCGTGGCTGTGATTGACTATTCACCTGCCTGGACTCCACAGCAGATCTTAAGGACTGTGAGATCAAGCCCTGCATTTTCTTTACTGTTACTATTTCTGACTCATGGCATAGTACTTACAGCACAATAAGTGCTCAGTAAATATTTAATGGGTGAATTCAAGAGAAGCTTGCTCAGATCTTCTGACAGTTTGGGAATTAAAATAAAAAGAGTGTATCTTGTGTGGCAACATCATACATACTCACAGGTACCCCTATTTCGTCTGTTATGAAAAGCTCAGATTTATTGCGTTAACTAGAAATCTGGAGTTTGTCTTCAGCTTCTGTCTCACTGTCCCCAGCTAAACATCCAAGTAGTTCGTTTGTCTCAGCTTCCATCTTCTTATTTACACTGTCCCTGCCGTTGCCCTTGTCACCTCCTTGTTGGGTCAAGAAGTTCCATTGCTCCTCAGCTTTTCAGGATCTACTTTGTTCTGGAAGCTCCCCCTTACTGCATTTGGAACTTTACCCGGACTGGTCCACTGGTGTCTCATGATGGAGGGTACCCACACTGGGCGCTTGGCTTTTCCTCAGACATCTTTATAGTTTCATTCTCTTAATTCATTCTGCTTCCTAAGCAAGGAATTCCCTCGTTTTTCTTCCCTCAACCCCTACCGATTGGATCTGCCTACTTAATTTACAAGGTTTACTTAGATTCCTCTTCTAAGCTTCTCACGAGGAAGGATATATACCTTACTCTCTGAATCTATTTTGTTCCTGAGTTCAGATCTCATGTTTGTATTGAGAGGAAATAGAGGCTTATCAAAAACTAAGAGGTTCCTGGTTTTGAGAGTGCAGATAGTTAGAGTTTAAGTCATCACCATGGCCTGTCATCACCATGGCCTGCCATTTACTAAGAACCTGGGCGGAGCATTTCACTTGCCTTATCTCATTTATCCTTCCTAACAGCTCTTGGGGATGGGAGTGGGGGTGGGGAAGGGAGTAGGCTCTCTAAATATCCTCATTACTCAGATAAAGCAAAGCGGTTCCGGGAGGTGACCTGATTTGCCACAGTCACCTAGCAAGAAAGTGGTTGCTCCTTGGTGCAACCTCAGCTCTACTCCCCTTCCCTCCAGAGCTGGAGCTGGTAACTGCTGTGCCCTCCTCAAGGCAGGAGCCAGTCTCAGGCATCTCTCTACACAGCTAGTGCACGCAGCTTGGCACTCTGCACGTAATGAATTGCTCCATCAGCCTTTTAAATGAATGAATGCTTTCTAATTGGTATTGAGAGTAGGGTCTTTCATTATCTTCTCTCATTAATATTGATAACAATATGGTACATAAATGTGGCCCATTTGCTAATTTAAATAGAAGTCCTGCATATGAGTGATAAAAAAAAATTGAATCATATCAGAGCATATAGAATGAAAATGAGGTTTCTTTCCCTCTCAGTCGGGCCACCTAGTCTAATTCCCAGAGGCAACGGCTGGTGACAGTTTCTTGTTTATCCTTCTGGAAATAGCCCTTGTATAAATCAGCATATGTGAATATAGATTTCTTTAAAAGAAACACCAATGGGAACCTACTGTGTGTTGCTCTGCATCTTGATCCTCTCACTTAGAAGCGGGTTGTGGAGACTGTTCCGTTTCGCACATAGAAGTCTGCCGCAGTCACTTTAAGGGCACCTCATGCCCTATAGATTGGATGTGGCCCTGCTGATTTAATGAGCGCTGTGTTGACAGACGTTTAGGTTGTTCTCCCCATTTTGCTGTTACAAACAGTGCTGCAAAGAATGCCAGTGCACACACGTCTTTGCCCTCGTGGTGGTGATCTGTACCCCTTACATGTAAAGATGTGTGCCATTTCAGGGCAGCTCTGGGCAGTTGCTCCTCTTTTAAAAATAGGAGACCAAGGCACAGAGGTTTTTATTTTATTTTTATTGTTTTTAAGGATTTTGTTGGGGAATTGGGGAGGAGAACAGTGTCGGGGAATCGGGAAAGGGGAACAGACAAGTTGCTGTCCTTTTGTTCTTCAGTCTAGTTGTGGAGGATGTCGCTTGGTATTGTCATTGTGCTCTTCCCGAGTTAGGCAGTCACTTACCGGCCACTGGACGGCTGCTCACAGCGGCTCACGGCGGCTCACGAAAGCTCACTCCAGCTGCTGGCCAGCTCCACTGCAGCCTACACTGTCACCAGCAACTCATGGCCACCCATCTCCAGGCTGAGCTGTTGTTCACCATCTTAGCTGTACAGGGCACAGCATCACTGGCCCTCATCTGGAATCTGAACCTGGGCCCTGCTGCTTAAAGCTGGCATCCCAAGCCAATTCCTAACCAACGTGCCACTCGGCCGGCCCGGCACAGAGGTTTTTAGGGATCTTTTCACATGAAGGAGGGAGGAAGGGAGGCGGTCAGAGCCCTCTACACTTTCAGAACAGGGTAGATTGGAAGGTTACTATAAATATGGAAAGATTATACTGTGCCCCCCTTTTAGTAAAACTCATAACAAAAAGTTTAGCTATTCCTCCACAGCGACCACCTCAGTGTTTCTGCTGAAGTATCTATTGCTTTTTAAACATTCATTTTTTGGTGTCTCTCCTTTTTCTGAGACCCTAAGCACGGACTCAGCCTGCCTCCTGCTCTGGCTGGAGTGAGAAAGGGAGCCACATGAGAACAGTGGGTCCCAGGTCCTGGGATGGGCCAGGGTCAGTGCTCAGGGTGGAACTGAGCGTGAATGCACAGCCCTGGTCCTGTCCGCCCACTCTCCAGATGAAAAAACTGAGACCCAGCAAGATGTCATGTGACTGTCAGACACTAATTGATATCACCTTATATCACCTTGTGACTCTCAGGCTGGTGGCATTTTTAAATCAGTGAAACCCTACGCAGCCACCCATAAATAATTATAGCCCTAATGCTTCATTTTTATTTCACAAGTGCAAGCAGGCAGCATCAAGAGGCTCTTGAGTCTGCTCTAGGTCAGTGGCATGTTAAATGTCAGCTGCTCTTTGCTCCAAAAGGCAGCATCACCTGAGATGGAACTATGATTTACAGTGTTCTATTAGGAGGTGTGGAGAGCAACAGTCAGTGGGCCTCAGGGGCCTAATTGAGCTGACACTGCCCATCATTCAGATACTCTGGTGGCCTGGATGGTGACCGTCAGCTGCCTCTTAGATAATATTTCAAGGCTGCCATGCTATTATCTATCTCATGCTCTATTGTCGCGGCTTCAAGAGCTTCCAGTCATGGCACCAATCCAGGGAAGATCTGAGCCGGCAATACCTCCTGTCGAAAGAACCTTGTTAAGTCAGAACTTTCCAGAGAACACGTAAGGCAGCTCTGGTGGCTGATGTGAATCTTTGGGAATGAAGACCCTCCCGGGAGCTCCTGGGTCTTTACATGCCTATTTATTTTTTCTTCATTCTGGGCCAAGCGCAGGCAGTGAGGTGTGGTGCTTCAGTGTAAGCTCAGGGATGAGGGAGGTCTGGATTCGAACTGTGCAGAGTGACCTCAAGTGCATTACTTAAATCCCAATGGGTCCTCAGCCTGAGCAGGCTTATGATTCCGTCTGGGCTGTGTGCACATGGGAAAATAAAGTTAAGAATTTGGGATTATAGTGATTTGTTAGTGACATTCTAGGGTTACACTTGCATTAAAAAAGCCAGTGACCTTAAGGGAAACCTGAGTTGAAACTTGGTAGGTAAGAGCATGGCTCTGGAACCAAACCTGCGTTTGGATCTCTGCTGTAGATTTCCCCACTTCCTACTGCGTGAGCTTAGACGAATCACTGCACTGCTCTGTGCTCAAGCTCCCTCAACCCTAAAACAGGTAAAAATGGAACTTACTTAACTCATAGGTTATTGTGAGGATTGCCTGAGGTGGGTGTGTGTAAAGTGACACTAGCAAATCCCATGAAATATGCCCTATGGTTATATGCAGAGGTCTTGTTTTGAAAGACAAACGCTATCTCTAACTCCCCTGCTCCCTCTTCCAAATATCATATGCCTTCCCTTTTCCCAACACTTCCATATATTTTAATTGATAAAAATATGTGTGTAATAACATCTGCTCACATGTGCAATTCGTTCATATTTATTCATTCAGCAAATATTCACTAAGCTCACCCTTTGTGTCAATTACTATGGTCAAGTTACTGGGGACATGTCAATGAATAAGGCAGATGCAAATTCCTGCCCTAAGTGAGCTTATGTTTTAGTTGGGGAAGATAGATGACAGCTAATATAATAAATAAGAAAACTATATATTATGTTAGAAGGTGACAGACGCTGTGGAAAAAATGATGGAGAGCGGACAAGGAAGATAGGAAGTACTGGGATGTGTATGCTGTTTAAAATGTGGACACCTCCTGGAGAAGGTGAGATTTGATCAAAACCTTGATGGAGGTGAAGGAGTGAGTGGTAGAGGCACTAGGGAGAGAGTTCTGAGGAAAAGCAGGAGGCCTTTGTCACCCACTGGACAAGGCAGGGGGGATGGTAGAAAATGAGGTCCCAGAGCTGAGGTGGGGGTTGAGGGGGTGGGGGTGGGGTGTAGATTTCACTGGGCCGTGTAGGTCATTGGAAGGATTTTCATTTTTGCTCTGTATGAAACTGAGTTCCACTGGAGATTTTTGAGTAGAGGAATGACATGATCTGGTGTAATTTTAAATTAATAATTAAAAAAGTTACTCTTTTCAGCATTGGTCATTTGAGCAAAGGCTAGAAACAGCCTAGCTGCCTGTTAGTAAGGAGTTGGTTAGATAAGTGCAACAGTAGAAAAGAAAGCTCATAGGATACGTGCTATAGACTGAATGTTCGTGTCCCCCCCCCCCCCCCCCCCGATTTGTATGTTGAAACCTAATCCCCCATGTGATGGTGTTTTGAGATGGACCATGAGGACGGTGATGAGGTCATGAGGGTGGAGCCCCTATGATCAGATTAGTGCCCTTAAAGAAGAGACGGAGAGCTTGCTTTTTCTCTCCCTGCTGTCCATCATATGGGGATACAGCAAAAATGTTTGTATCCGCAAACCAGGAAGAGGGTCCTCGTCAAGAACCCAGCCATGTCGGCACCCTGACCTCAGACTTCCAGCCTCCAGAACTGTGAGAAATAATGCTTGTTATGTAAGCCACCCAGTTTATGGTATTCTGTTACAGCAGCCCAAATGGACTGAGACAATATGCTATCCAAGATGTGCTGTCAAGTGGAAAAACACAAGGCGCAGTGTTTTGTGTCGTGCAGACATGCAGAGATCTCTGTATTTGCATGAACTAGCTCTGACAAGAACTTAGGAAGCTAGCCCATGGGAGTTTAGAGCTTCTGGGGGATGGGGTGAATAGGACAATTTTGACCCTTCATGCTTTTGTCTCTTTTGAATTTTGAGCCATGTGAGTGAATATATTACCTATTCAGAAAAGAAGGATTAAAAATAAAAAATATGCGCGCGTGTACCAAGTCAGACGATATAATTTTGTAGATAAAGAAAAAGTGAATAATTGCCCCTTCTACCTTCCAGTCCCACCTCGAGAAAACCAGTGATGTATATCTTTTCACATCTCTCTTTATGTTTAAACAGCAGCATACAAAACATATAAACATATCTATGTTTTCTTCTTAAAACCAAGAAACCAACAAGAAATGGAGTTATGTTATATTCATTAGGCTACACCTTGCTTTCCTCATGCCTCACAAAGCACCCTGGCCACTCTCCAGACCAAGCCAATAAAACTAACATTTATTATTATTGTTGTTATTATTTTATTACTTTTAGGAGCAAGAGCATCCATTTTATGAATGTGCCATAGTAGTTTGCTTAACAGTCCCCTACTTGGAGCGCATTTTAGTTGTTTCCAGTGCTTGTGTGTATGTGTGTGAGTGTGTTTGTGTGTACACTGTTTCTGACAGGGCTGCAAAGAACATCTTTATATGCCTTTTAACTGCTTTCAGAAACTCCACCTCAGCTGTTTTGGGAGTCCTGTGGGGTGGGTGCAGGCAGTTCCCCTTGTTCCCCTTTGTGGAGCATTGCAGTGGGTCATGTGAAGAGCTGGTTTTAGTCTAGCTGTCCCACCAACCAACTCACTGTGTAACTTTGAACAAGTCCCTCCCTGTCTTTCTCTGGGTTTCAGTCTTTCCATCTGTCAAAGGGAGAGTTGGACTCGGAGACCCTGAATGGCCTTTCCATTTCTAGGATCTTCCTGGAGTTACAAGTTCCACAAGGAGAGGAACTGTGTTTTGTTTGTTTTTTCACTGTTGTTTCCTGAGTATTAAGCACATGGTAGACCCTTGATATTTGTTGAACAAACGAATGAATGGATTCTTTGTCTTGTTTAAGGTCACGAAGCTCAATCATAGCAGAGTTGTGTGAACTCTTGTTTCTTTTTTCCTCTGCATCACTTTGCCTCCCGCCTCTTAAATATCTTTGCCCTTGACCTTTACATCTTGTAACCACATGATCTTTTGTTCTTCTACTGATATTCATGTGATGTGTGTTTCACTGTCAATGCGTCTTTTACATATTAGGTCAAGGTTCTAATCTTAGTGCCAACCTTTACTACCTGTGTGGCCCCGGGGCAAACTGTCTGACCCTGTTTCCTCCTCTATAAATAGGAAAGAAAGTGTTTACCATGCAGATGTGCTTTGAGGTAAATTATCTAAAAGGATATCTAAAAGGTAAATTGCCTAACAAAATACCCGGTGAACAGTAGGTGCTCAATAAATGGTTGCCCTTGTGTTGGAGCAGGGTGTAGCCTAAATGGTGGGCACTTCAATTTGACAAGTGGTTGGGATCTGTTAGATGGGGAGACACTGGCCTAGGTGCTGGGGTGATTCAAAGCTGTGTGATAACGTGTTCTGCCCTTCATGTAGTTCATCACAAAATCCCAGAAACATCCACTTCAGAGTGGAATTTCATCAACATAGTTAAGTATATTGTTGCAAATCATAGTACTTGTTTGGGGTAGTTACCACATTAAAAGACACACACATATACACCCAACATAGAGTTTTATGCATGTGACTTAGTTTCTATGCTTTACTTAATCCAAATGCCTGGATCAGTTTTCAAGTCATGTTGATTTTGGAGGGTACCTTGGAAATCGGGGTGGATTGAGATAGTTGAGGTAGGAAAGGGTCGAGGCAGCTGAAATCTTATTTTCTTTATAGAAAGAGAGTTTGAGAATCAAATTCTGCTGATATAGAGGATGCCTAGAACATGGTCAGGTTCCAGAGAAAGGAACGCAAAGGTTGATTCATCTCAGAAAAGTAAATCGATTAGCGCTTCTTGCAAGCACGTTACAGAAGGCCAAAACAAGCAGCTTAAAGACTAGTTTATTGCTTCATGTAACTAAATTGTTTAGCAGTGGAAATGGCCTCAGGTGAGGCCCAGGGACTCCAGTCATAGCATCAAGAGCTCCCTTTAGTGATGGCTTCATTTTCAGCTCTATATGGGGGCTCTCTGGCAGCCCCAGGCTCCTCCTTAAGGCAGCCAAATGGCTATGGCAGCTGCAGCCCACATTCACATACTGCATCATTGAAGGGGGGAGAGGGTCTTCTTTGGAGACTCTTCGCAAGCCTCAGAATTGCTTGTCTCTCATGGGCCTGAATTGGGTCACGTGCCCTTTGTGTGAGCTAATCCTCATTGTTCAGAAGCGTGGTGAAAGCCAATCGGTGACCACTTTTTGGGGAGCGTAGGATCCATTCCACTTGAAATAACACAGTTGAGAACAGGGGAGTGGTGATTTCATAAAGGATACCTGGAACAGCGTTCAGAAGGGACATGGATGCTAGGCTGCCAGTCTATGATAACTGTCTACTGGAGTAATCAATGATTTAGATATGGGTTACCTACGGTATGTTGGCCACAGTTCTCGACATTTTACATGCACCAACTCATTTAATGCTGGTGGAAAGCCTATGAAGTACGACTATTTTTTTCCTATCCTCAGGATGAGGCAACAGAGAGAGAAAGAGATCAAGCAAGTTGCCCACTTGGAAGTAGGAGCAAAAGGATTCAGCCTCGGCAGTGGGGCTGCGGACCCTCCGCTTGACTATTACAGCGTGGTATTTACCAGACCCAGGTTGAGACCTGCGGCAGTTCTGCTCCACAGAATCATTCCCCTAATACTATTTGCTGTAAACTGTATTTTTGTCTTGGGTGCTTTCTGAAGAAGATGATGTTCCTATATTGCTCTGGATCATTCAGTCCACTTAGTTGAACGTCTTTGGGTAGTTTCAAGGTCCTTTCAGGCTTTTAGGAGTACATGGGAAAGACAAAGTCATTTTTGCTTAAAATTACCCGTAAATTGCACTTATCTTTGATCTATAAATATTTATTTTCTGTTAATGCATTGGATATATGTTCCTAGTCTTTTATCTGCGATCTTTCACCAGCAGCATGACTAGTGTAATTTTCCTCCACCAGAAGCTTTGAAGGAAGAGAGCAGAAAGGTTTGCACAGGGGAGCAGCTTGGGGGGAAGGTGATTATGTGCCCCTGCTTTCTGACCGCCTTTGCTTTTTTCCTTCTCCTCCTTCCTCTCTTTCTTCCTTTCTCTCTCTCAAACGCCCCCCACTCCTTTTACATAAAAGTAACACACTTGGATTTTTCTTTTAATGTAGAAGCACAGATGAGAAAATGTAAGAAAGACCTCATGGAGTCCCATCTCCCTTCTATAAATTACTACTCTTTTTTTGGTGTGTTGCTTTCACTTTGTCTTACAGAAATCACATGACAACAAACATTTTATAGTAGTATTTCCCACTGACAAGATATCTGAAAGATTTTTAAAAAGATGTTATCAAGCATTCTTTAGTGTCATCATTTTAAATAGAGTGGACTTACTAATTTGGTAGATGTACCAAACTTCATTTAACCAAGTTCCTATTTGTACATTTAGATTTGTTGTCAGTATTTTGATGTTAAAACAGCTTTACTTATGAGAACTGTTTGGCTAAATCTTTGCTACATTGTTGATGATCTCCTTCCTTTGCTGGGTCCAAAAAGTTAGTGTTCCAGCATTTGCCCACTTCTGTCCATGGGGATGCTCTCTATCTCTTGTGTTGTTCCCATCTCCAGAGATGCATTATTTTCCCCTTACACATTTTCATCTTCAGGAGCAGGCTCTCAGAATGCAGGCACAGTCGGCATCATTATTGTCTTCTTGTCTGTTCGTATAGCAGGGAGTATAAACTCTTTACCAGACTCAAAGTTTGAGAGAGCTCTCTGGACGTCCAGCTATGCAAGAAACACAAAGATATTTAATAGGTGATCTTTCTGTTCTGTCATTGTCAGGGCCTGCTATGGACCATATATTACGTTTGGCAATTTACTGCTTTTTCACAATAAATTTAAGCTTTCATGCAACCCTGTCAGGTAGGAGTTTTTCCCCACTGTATTAGAAGTTAATTAGAAGTTGTTAGTTTTTTTTTTCAGCTGGAGTCTGTCTGGCTTTCTACTCCTCCTTGTTGTCCTGTACAGGCGTTAAATTAGTTGGAGACACCAAATGTGCTCAGATGAAAAGTTAAAAACATTGGACAAGGCATGCCTTCCAGACAGCATGTGATTGATGGAGGGAGGGGAGGAGCTGGGGTTGTGCCACCTAGAGGTGTCCTGCTGCTCATCAGGCCTTATATGCAGCCGCATAGCAAAAGGGTATGTGGTTTCCTCGGCTTTTCCTTTGGAGAAAGGCAGTCCACCAGGCACAGCTCACTCTCACTTTAACCTGTGGAGACAAGGGTGAGTTGAATCCTGACCCTGGGCCCCAGCTGAACTGTAAGCTGACCAAGGTACAGTTCTAACCCTCACCCCAACAGAAGCTGTCTATTTGGGGATTTCCTGGGTTCAAGAGCCCCAAGAGTCTCAGCTCCCGAGTGGGCTGGAAACACAAGCATCATCATGACACTTGGGGGTATTTTTCATAGGTATCTATGTCACAGTTTCCTAGTACCAAATCAAAGAGTCTGAGGGTCATAGAGCTCAGGTGGAGCCGTCCCTGCAGTACCCCGGGGACCATACTTGAGGGTCATCTTTCCAGTTTGACATTTTTGTAGCCCTGAACCCACGCTGTGATATTTAAGGTGGATAGTGGCAAAGTTCTTAAGCTTCCTGTGTGTGCACTGTAAAACATGGACAAAGCCATTTCTTTTTTTTAAAGATTTTATTGGGGAATCGGGGGGAGGGAACAGTGTTGGGGAATTGGGGAAGGGAAACAGACAAGTTGCTGTCCTTTTGTTCTTCAGTCTAGTTGTGGAGGACATCGCTTTACTGGCCCATGTTGGTATTATCCTTGCGCTCTTCCCGGCTGAGGCAGATGGTCACCGGCCATTGGACGGCTGCTCATGGTGGCTCTTGGAAGCTCACGCTGGCTGCCGGCCACATACAGTAGCTCAGGGTAGCCCACTGCAGCCCCACTGTAGGCTACGCCATTGCCGGCGACTCTCAGCAGCCCAGCTCCAGGTTGAGCTGTTTGTTCACCATCTTAGCTGTAGAGGGCAGCATCACTGGCCCATGTGGGATCTGAACCGGTGGCCCTGCTGCTCAGAGCTTGCACTCCCAAGCCAACTCTTAACCAACGAGCCACTTGGCTGGCCCAAAGGCAACTCTTAAACACAGAACCAGGTAACATGCCAGAGACCCTGGACACTGTGTATATGTGCTTCTCAAGGGTTTGTGAGGGAAAAACTGAATGGCTCCAAAATTAAAAAAAAAACACCCAATGCTACAAAATCAAAGTTAATACATTTTGAATCAAATGCCTCCTCACTATAACATCATAACTTTGTATCAATTCGTGAACTTGAACTCAACTCATATACCAACATTAGTTTTAATTAACACAGTACTGTGCAAAATCAAGGACTGCTTGCATGTCATATTTACTGTGGGTTATGGATGCATTTTGAAATGTTTTATTACAGTGGCAAAGGGGGTGGGGTGGGGAGCGAGTGAGTTACTCAAAAGGCAGGATAGCCCTGCTTGGATTTAAAATAAAACAATGTGAGGCTCAAAAATGTTCATACTGATGTTCCCATTGCCTCCCAAGTAACTGGGTAGAAAATAGCTCCAACCCATAACCCTGTTAATTTTTGCGGTTGTGAAGTTGTTGAACTCCTCTGAGCTTCAGTCATCTGTAAGATGGAGGTGGTAAGACCCATTTTATGGGCATTAAATGAGCTTATGTAGGTAAAGGGCCTCGCACTTTGCCTGGCAGGTAAGTTCCAGAAATAGTGTTTATGCTCATCTTCATCCTGCTCCCCCACCCCCAACAAAATATAACTTTTGATTATAGAAGGATGAGGCTAAATTCCCACATCGTTCATGAAAACCTGGCTCAAGGTTTGAGGGTCTGTTCTCACGCAGGCAGTGGGCAGACAATGGAGGTTCAGGCAGCCGGCGGCATACAGCTATTTAAATCCTGGTGCTGTGCACCCACTTGCCTGCTCCTGGAAAATTCTACCAAGCGAGCCCCAGGTGCTGTGAAGGAGGCCCTGGGAATGCAGAGGTCAAGTTAACTGACTGCAGCGAGGTAATGAATTTAGTGGAAATCAGCCAGGCCTGGGTTCCCCTTGTTTGTTCCATTTGAGTCTAGCCTTGGTTAATGGATCCACGTGATTTTGGAGCTCTTCAAACATGATTATCACTAGTTGACGTGCAGCTTTTAACTTTTTATAAAAGCTACACCCAGAGGCCATGTACTCCTTAATTCTTCTGGTCACCTTATCCTTCCTTGTTCCATCCATCACAGAATAGTGCCTGAAGGGCAGCTGAGGGCTGGCTAAGATCCCTGGGGCATGGCCCACACCCCCAAGGAGCTCCCTTCCCCATGACAGAGAATCTCACATAAGCAAATGGTTTTGATGTTGACCCTTTTGTAGAGTAATGCAGAGTACGGGTGGGAGTCAGAGATTTGAGGAGAGCAAACTTCAGTTCAAACCCTGACTCTGCAAAGTTCTAGCTACGAGATCTCGGGCAGGATCTTAAATCTCTGGGCCAATTTTCCTCATTTGTAATCTGGGGATAATAGTAGTATCTACTTTTTAGGGTTGTTGGAGGGATTGAATAAGAACCGGTATGTCTCTACAGTGTCTGGCATATATTGTAATACGTGCTCAATAAATATATTTGCTTTTTAGAAAGTTATCTATAATAGAAGTTCAAACAAACCTTTTGGGGGCCCAGCAAGGTGAGTAGCAAACATTTTTTGGGGAGGTCAGGGAAGTGATTGGGAGCAAAAACCTGTGAAGGGCTCTTTTCTGTCCATGGGGACATTTCCAGCACAGGTAATATTTATCTTGTCTGGGAATCTTCATGTGCAGTTGCATATTCCAGGGGCTTCCCAATTCCTTTCCAGTTTGGGAAAAGTAGCAACAGAGGGCACCAAGGGACGCAGCTACTAATTGTGTGACCTTGCACATGTCATCCCAACCTATAGGAAATAAAATTCTCATATGAGTAAAATGGGGAATCATAATACTGGCTATCTGACATGCCTGCTGTGGGATTAGGAAAGATCTTGCATGTGAACCATTTAACAGAATGCCTGGTGCAGAATAAGTGCCCATTAAAATATAGCTATTGTTGTTATCGTTAGCTGAGTGAGACACCAGCCTGCTTTGTACACCCACGTTTCAGAGAAGAGCATTGGGAAAGAAATTCCTGGTTCTCCTACCTGCCGGGTGAGCGCTCACTTCAGGCGGCCCCGTTTCCAGTTCAAAGCGTCCGTTTGTTCACATGTTGAGCAAATCCAGGCCTCTGTATCTGCAGCAAGAAAAAGAATTTTTTGCCTAATCCTCACCCTTTCCGAAGGCCAATTATGATTTTCTTTTAAAATGAAAAAAAAATATAATGTCTGCACACATGTTATTTATTTATTTTTGGTTAACGTTAAATTGAGGTTTTGACCGAAACTCAGCCTGCGCACACTTGAAAAGCCAACAGGGTCGTTGGGCAGCGAATAAAGGTCTGGGGATTTCCCCGCGGGGCTGCGGGGAGTACAGACAGGAAGCCGGGACCCAGCGCCTGACCAGAACTTCCCCGGGGGAGGCTGGAGCAGAGCGCGAGCATCCTGCTGTCAACTCTCCGGAGCGTGCAGGCCAGAGCAGCCGTCTGCTCCCAGGGGCGCGCTGGGAGAGGGTCTCTGGCCCCAAACCCTGGGTTCTCACTAGGCAGGCAGCAGGGGGGGAAGTTGCGGCCTCCGCCAGGAAGAGGCATACCCCTTGAGGCTGGAACCTTCCATTCCAGCCCAGCCTCTTCCCCCCTTGCTGCGCCCAGGAGGGAATTGAGAAGGGACTTTCCAGAGTGCGTTAGCGTGCAGGGTGTGGAAATGGAATAAAAGCATATGCAAATAGCCCTTAGGGTGCCTTCCTCCACCCCAGCGAGCCGGAGCCTTTCTCCAGAAAGATGCTCTTGCTCCTGACAATGGACAGCTCTCCTTCCTTGGATGGTACAGCGGCCGAGCGCGGTGGTAAAACCAGGGCAGGAAGCCATGGCAGAGGGTTGGGCTGGATGGACAGGAGGGCGTAGCAAAATGAGGAGTGGGAGGACGGCTGAGGAATTGGAAAAGATCAAGTGAGATGAAATTTTAGGAGCCCTCTGTACGTATGAGCTGGGAAAAATAACCACTGCGAGCTGATTTATTATGTACCTATCTTCTGTCTGAGAGGCAGCAGGCTTTTGTACAGTGGATTATTGCAGAGTAATGGCACATTAAAGATATAATCAAGATGTTTAAAGCATATTGAATAACGTTCGAGTTAAAGTAGGTGAGACTCTTGGTCTATAAATATAAAGTCGCTTGGAGATATTTCCAGTGCCTTCCTTAAGATGCGCTCGTTTCCAAAAGGAAACTATTTTTAAACTTTTGTTGTTTTCAGGGTGGGGAAGGGTGGGGTCAGGAAGTGGTGCAGAATCTATATGGACGCTAAAACAATGTGCTTTAGACCCTGGAGTTGTAGACTGTAGTCTTTATTTAGCAAATCATAAACTTTCTTGCAGTGACAATAGTATGAAAATGTTGCCCAGGCCACATGGTGTATAATTTGGGGACTAGGGTGTGGAGGGGTTACAGCAGCTACATTTTGTATATTGTGTTCCTATTCTTGATCTCATTCAATCTTATCTTTGGATATAAATCATTTTTGTGTGTGTGTGTTTTTTTTTAAAAGATTTTTATTGGGGAATTGGGGGAAGGGGAACAGACAAGTTGCTGTCCTTTTTGTTCTTCAGTCTAGTTGTGGAGGATGTTGCTTCACTGGCCCAAGTTGGCACCATCATTGTGCTCTTCCCGGGCGAGGCAGATCAGTCGCCGGCTTCTGGACGGCCACTCACTGCGTCATTTTTGTGTTTTTTGAAAAAAATTTTTTTTTACATACTGAACTTGGTCAAATAGTGTAGCTTTTCTTTCTTGAAGGCTTCATTGCATTTTCTTGGCATCCAGGATCTTCATGGTTCAGTGTCCATTATTCCATTGGCTTGCTTGGGGTTCTCCTGGGTTTTGCCCCAAACTCTTCCCATTGCGGCGTGTGTCGACACTTGTCCCCACGTTGTTAACTATGGGATTTTGAACAGATTGGATTTCTCTTCAGTTGCTGGTTTTTAATAAAAATCGCCTCGCTGTCCTGATGCATGCAGCGCTCCTGAGACCCGATAAGCAGCAGTACAAGAAGCCCTTTGGGGTGGAGCTCACGGAGGGAGAGAAGGTGAAGCCTTGACTTTGAGGTTTGCTCAGGTGGTTTGGAATTGCCTGGATTGTTGGCGTGGGGTGGGCGGTGTCTGTGTCTTCCCTCCGGGACCCGCCGTGCCCCTCCGTGAAGTGGGGAGCTGCGCTGACTGGAAGGCTGATGATACTTCTCAGCCATCCTCTTCCCTCGGAATTCCTATCATTCCACTTTTTCCAAGGGTCCTGCAGAAACTCAGTGTACGCTTCTCCGTGTAGCCTTTGGGCTAAATCTGTAGGAAATACAAGTTTTCTCTGGCCGTCAGCAATTCAGAGTCTTGGGCGTGGTCTCTAAAAGCCAGTGTTTAGGCACTTTTTTGAATTCAAATGGTGATTCCTCCCTCTGGTTGTTCTACCATCTGGCAAAAGTTCCTTATTTTGGTCCTGGCCTCAGCTTTAAGAGCAACAGCAGCAACGGATTTTTATTTTAACAATAGCTAGTGAAGTCTCTTTTATGATTTACAATTTGCAAAGCATTTTCGTGGGTCATTTCATGTTATCTTCCATAAAATGTGTAAGGTTAATAGAGACAGTAGAATTGGCATATAGTAGAACCTTATTAAATAGTTGCTGAATGAAAGAATGATACCCATTTTCCTGCTAAGGAAATTGCGATGCAAAGAGGTCAAGTGACCAGCCCAAGGCCCCCACTTCCCAGGAGAGATGCAAACTCAGACCTCCTGACACTTCCCACTCCAGACCGGGGGCTGATAGGGTGTTTTACATGGTTTTTGTTGTCCTTCTCCAGGAAAGTGTCTTTGATTCTATAAAAAAGAGAGACTGGGAAAATGCAGTCAGATGGCTATACTACCAAACAGGTGGCAGAGAGCCTTGCCTACACCTCTGTATAGATTTTCCTTAGGTTCCTTACTCTGCAAGAAATTTATATCCTTAAGGACAGGACTTTTTGGATACATTCCTTATTGGAGATTGAAACACAAGGTCATGCTGAAAAAAATGAATGTCTTGAATTTTTAATATTTCTTGGAGGTTTGGGCATACAACTGCATAGATCTTGAGGGAAGATAACGGTAGAGTTTTGGGGTGTGGAGCTGAACATTTTTATCCAGTTATGTCCCTCGAGCTACCAGGGAAAGTCATGCAGTGCCACCATTTTGGCGGGATGTCTGGTGTGCAGGGACCAGCAGTTGTCTGGCTTACAATAGTTGTTACCAGCTGCTCCCGCCGCTGGAGAAATGTCATCAGATCAGTTCAGATATCACAATAGCAAGAATGTAGGGTCTCACGTTCTCCCTGTGCGCCAATAACAACATTCCATCTGCTTGCCAGAGACTTCCTTCAACCCTGTGACACCAGGGACGGAGGGAAGGAGGGAGGCCTTCCCTCTTAAATCTAAAGGTAATTAGAGGAAAGCTGCAAAAACAACTCGGTTACTTCTTTCCTGAACTGATGATACTCCTTCTCTCTTCAAAATGCCATTGTGTCTCCGCCAAGGTGGTCTCAGACCTGCCAGTCTTTTCCTTAACTGTTTTTGTGCGTTGTGTGGAAAGGCCTTTCTCAAGTGAAGGTTATCAAGATTTAGTCTTACATTGACTAAGGAAACTTTGATAGTTTTTGTTATCACATTGTGTATTTGCAGTTAGCTCTTTCATCCAGTGTATTTTTTTTAATATTGTATGAGACAGATTATAATTTTTTACTCTATAGGTGCCGGTTGTTCCCTCTGCTATTGTTTTAAATAAGCTTTTCACTTCAGGATAGTTTTAGATTTATAGAAGAGTTGCACAGATGGTATAAAGAGATCCTTCTCAGTAGCTTTTTGATTTGAAAGGGTATTGTTGCATGGTCCTAAATTTCCGCACTTACAAAGATGTTTTTCTAGAATCTCACTTTTATTCTATTGATGTGTTTGCTTTGTCTGCCCCATGGCCACGTGTTTAATTCATCTTATTTCTAGAGAGTTCACAGTTTTTGATAGGGAGCCTGAGATCTCACAGGGCTTTGAAGAGGTCCCATCCAGACCTCAGGCAAGTAAAGCATTGTTAACCTTGTTTGTGGATGTTGCTGCTGCTGAGGTGGCCGCCCAGGAAGGAACACTTGTACCTCCCTAGTACGTAGGGAAAGGGGTCAGCCATGGTGACCTGCCTCTTATCCAGAATGCCCTATTCTCTGAGCACAAGCCTGGGACACAATGGCAAGGACGAGGCCCTGGAGTGGGGGCTTCTCCTCCACAGCACTACTGGCGTTTTGTGACTTATTAATTCTTTGCTGTGGGGGCTGTCCTGTGCATAATAAGATGTTTAACAGCATCCTTAGCCTTCATCCACTAGATGCCATTAGCATGACTACTCACAACGATCAAAATTATCTGCAGACATTGCAAGTGTCTCTTGGATCAAACCCCCACCCCCAATTGA
>NW_017731766.1:981531-1014931 GCF_001890085.2 Hipposideros armiger | reverse complement strand
TCCTCCTGTGTAAAATTCAAATAATAATGGTGCCTGTGTCCTAGGATGGATCTGTTAAAGAACATTCAACTGAGTAAATTCAAAGACTGAACTGGCTTTATTAAGCAAGTCATGAATCCAGCAGCATTCATTCTATCTAGTAACTAGAGGCTGCTCCGAGGCGTTGTACAAAATGGAAGGTCTTTGTAGGCAGAAGGATGTGGCAGAGGAATTATTAGCAAAAGAAAAGAAAGGATTATTTTTAGGCTAGGTCATTTTATTTTGGGGAGAATAACAGGGACTTTATCAAGCAGACTCCCTTAAAAGTATGGATCAGGGAATTGCAGGCTGATTGGCTTAAAATTCCACTCCCGGGAAAGGCTAAAACTGCAGTTAGGTTAGTTACTATGTTTTTCTGACGTGGCTTGGCAAAAGTGACTCCATTTTGGCCTGTTGTAACAGCCCTGAAGACCAAACGAGCAAATGCACATGAAGCACTCAGAACAGACCCTGGCAGGACAGGCCTTGCTCAATGTTAGCTATCACTATTATTTTAAAAATTCTTTATATTTGATCTCACTTCTAAGAAACACACAGATTTCCCCTTTTCCTACTACCTCCATATCTCCCACAGAGCAAATGTGTTTAAATCATAACAGTAGTCACCAAAAAATTACATGTAATGCAATGGAACTCTATTTTCAGCACTCTATAACTGTTAATTAATCAGCCCCCATGATAAACTCAGCTGAGCTGAGTGTGAATTTTCTTTGCTGCTACAGAAGAGCAATTCCAGTTAGTTAGCAGAACGTTAAGAGACAATCCAGCTCCATGGAGCTACAGAAAGGCCCAGAAATGATCTTCAAAGCAAGACAGTAATGACAGAGGGAAGGCAGAAATCGGAGATAAGGAGATGAGCATTTACTTGGTTCATTCACTTGATGGCTTTGGGGACTCTGTGTTCATTTAACGTGGAAAGACACCATTATTTTGCAGTTCAGAGGGGTTGGATGGAAGACTCGTCTCCCAGCAATTAATGTTACTTAGTCGCCCAGAAAAATTTTTTTCCCTCTTGTAAAACCATAGTGTTTGCTATTAAGCTTGTTTGAGAGCCCCTATCGTGGAGATGCTTTTTTTTTTTTTAACAAGAAGATTATTAAATGTATAAGAAGATGTGGCTGACATGGGAGGTATGGGCGGTCTCCACCTTTGTCCAAATGGCTCACTCCCTCCAGTGAAACCAGGACTTGGTTTGAAGAGGAGAGAGGAAGCCCCTGGCCTGAGCTGGAGGGGCTGGAGGCTGGGTGGGGCTCACTGCTTTGGTGACCTCGGTGAGGCTTGGTTAATTCACTTACCCAGTGCAGCTGGATGGCTGGGAGCCTGGGTTCTGGGGTTGGAATGATTAGGTTGAAATCCCAGTTCCTTACCTTACTGGTTGGGTGGCCTTGGGGTAGTCACTTAGCCTTTCTCATCTATAAAATGATGTTGCTGATAGTACCAACCTCATTGTTTTGTTGTGAAATTTAAGTGAGCTAATGCGTTTAGCCCTGTGGCTGGTGCATAGTAAGTACTTAGTACATCTTAGCTGTTACAATCATTGTTATAATTATTCTATATTTGAGTGTCCTCCATTGAGCCAGGCAGTGTGCTAGGGGTGGGGATACATTCAGGTCAAATATGACATTTTGTGCCTCCAAAGGGAAATATACCCTGGAAATGAGAGTGTTTTGACAAGTGAGCATCAAAAGCTGTAGCAATGGGAAGGAGTTAGAAAAGTCCTCAGAGACTGGTTCCTTGGTGACCGCAAAGGGCATGGGGCCCTAGACACGGGCAGAGCCTGTACACAGAGGGAGAGTCAGTCAAGGCCATGGACACAGGGCATGGAGATTAGAATTCCCCCACCCACCAAACAGGAAACAATGACCAAGTTTGAAGTGGACAGACTGGAAGACAGAGAAAAGTATGGCCCACATCTGCTGAGTGAATCCAGCCATCACAGTTTCTGCAAACTTTGAACATATTTTGTGTTAGGCTCTGTCTGATTCCTGGACAACTGGGCCCCAGAACCTAGAGATGCTGGGTGCCCGGTGCATGGCTGTGATCATTTGTATGGTAAGTTCTGTTTTGCTAAATTTCTTTTCTGGTTGCAAGAACTCCCCTCATGGTTATAATGGGATTTTGTTTTACCCAAAGGGTTAGTTAAGTTCAATGCTGGAGATAACCCTGCAGTTTCTTACTGGGAAACATTTGTTGACCCTGTTTATTTAATATTGCTGTGTCTGCTCCAGCTTTCCTCGTAAGGCTATGTGAAGAGATCTAAATGAGATAATTATGCAGACTATTTAAAATTAAAAAAGAAATAAAGTGCTGTGTACAGGATTTTTTTTTTTTTTTACACACAGTGAGCATTTAAAGCAATTTGGATGTATCTCCTTTACTTTTTGTAAACTGGAAGTGAACTGGAAGACCAGGATTAATTTAGCTTTGAAAAGATTTTAGATTTGCAAAGTTATACTAGATTAGTAGCTTTCTTAAAATCTTTGCATACTGGAAATACACTCCTTAATTTTAACTCAATATAGCAAGAGAAAAGTGCCACAATAGTAATTTTTTTTTTGAGGGTGCAAAATCATATTTCTAACAACTTTTGGATTACTTTTTATTTTCCCCCCAAATAGTGGGAAAAATACATAAAAGAGAAGGGGATGAATTCTTGGAAATAGAAATGAATAGCCTCTCTATCATAATGCACCAAGACCAAATCAGGTGTGGGATTTCTTTTCAAAGCATAGATTTTCCCTTTCCCCAGCAGAGTTACACATTAGAATTCTATCTTGAATGAGAACTCAGCTTTTAATTGATTCAACACAACGTGAGTGAGTTTTCCCAGGCTTTGCACTGGGGAAATGATAACAGAACAGTGGTGTTGATAAATGTAAATGGTCAGTGGGTAAAAGAACCTTTGTATTCTTTCGTTTCCACCGTTTCTGACTACACATCTCATGAAGTTGAGAAAATGGCTCACAGCACCAAGTTCGTCCTGGTAAATAGGATGAAATTTCTTTGCTAAGTTGCTCTGTCCTGTTCTCCATGCTGGCCAAGAAATGGTTCTGTATGTGCTGCTGTTTAAGTTCATCCTGCCCCGGCTGCTTCAGCAGCAGAGAACTACTACCTCATTGCAGATGCAGACTCAGGAGGTTGGAGGGTCTGGGTAACCTGGTGCAGGTGGGGATTAGAGGTAGGGGGCGGACCAAGGTGGATGAAGCGACCCACCATTCAGATCCTTGTTGCCTCTGATGTCCCCATCCATGCACTGCAGCACTGTTCAGAGAACCTGTAAGGAGGTAATATGTAAGGTGGTCTTCAGAGCCAGAACATGTCATCGTGCAGAGGGTGGGAGAGTGGGGACAAAAGAAGATCTTTCAGAGGGCTGAGGAAAGGAGTTGTTAATTACAAGAAAAGCATAGGATTTGTTTTCACAGAATAATTACTCAAGAAACATTTTCTAATCATCTACCATGTGCAATATGCTGTTATGGGGAGGAGGTTAAGAGGTTGAAAATAGGATAGCTGCCTTTGAGAATTTAACAGTCTCACAAGATTTGCACTGATGGATTCAAGGACCCTCAGGATCAAGTGTTACTACACTGATGGTCAGATAATGGATACTTGGGACTCTGTCTTGCCTTCCCTCAGCCACTCCCCCCGCCCCCCCCAGCCCCCCAACTGCAGCCAGAATATTTAAAAAATGCAATCAGGATCACATTGCTTCCTCTGTCTTCTGTCAAGGTCAGTGCCAAATTCCTAAGCGAGACTGATGCATACTGGCCCTTGCCTGCCTGGGCTCCCTCTGCACCTCCCCTGGTCTTGTCATTGGCCCCTGACAGTCCCCACTTGTGTGGCCACTCACATCCTATCTCAGAGTGTTTGAGCATCCTGTTTCCTCTGCCTGGACTCCCTTTTCCTGCTCCTCACCAGACCACAGCCTGTTGATCCTTCAGCGTTTCTCCTTCAATGCCTCTGCTCCCTAACCAGCAGTGCTTCGTAGGATCATGGCTTTTTCCTTGGTAGTGCTTCACACATTCGAGCTTTCTTGTTTGGTGTGATTATCAATGAGACCTCGACTTCGCCTGTTATGCGGTGATCGCCATGAGGCTGAGGGCAAGGGCTGTGTTTGTCTTGTTCCCTGCTGCATCCCCAGCATCTATCCCAGGGCTTGACACAGAGCAGATGCTCTGTGAATGAATGAATTAATGGATGGATGGATGAATGAATGAATGAATGGATGATGTGGAAGGAGCGACTCCACTGGGTTGGTGCAGTTGTCCTTTCAAAGCATCTTCTACTAGGGCACTCGGCATGTTGTACTAAACATCCTAGCTGTCTACCCTCACCTGCCCATAAGCTTCTAGTGGGCAGGGAGTAGGTCATAAATAATCGTCTTTTCACCTCCAGAGCCTGACTCCCAAACAAACTCCTTGAAGGTCTGTGTGGGATGAAGAATGAATGGAGGGCAACTTACCTAGGTTTTAAAGCATGCTTGGGGATGAGGGTGAAATAAAAGTGAATTTAAGCATCTAAAATAGCAGTAAGAGTTGGGGTTGCAAAATAAGATTAGGGTTAAAAAAAAGCAACCAAAAACGCTGAAAATCTGAATTAGAAAAATACCCGATAGTCACCAGACCCCACTTGACAGGATGTGTTCACACTACATACAGATGGGAGGGTTGGGCTGGGGAGGGCGCTTGGAATTTCCCCAGCTAAACTTCAGTGTCTTGAACGATGCCTGTCTTTCAGTTTTGTCCATGCAACAAATATTTATCAAGCAGCATTCCATAAACTTCCAACGTTGGAAATGATAATTAAAGGGTATGAAAATTGGCTCTTTGGGGGGGGGTGAAAAAAAATCTTACATATGTAAAGCACAGATATACGTCTTAGTGCATAAACAGATGTGTGGTGTACCTATGGGATTAAATTTTCACCGTGGGGGTGATTAGGAAAATATGACTAAAAAGCCTCTTTCAGAGGACGATCATGAAAAAATAAAATGGTTGAGAGCTGACCTACTCTTTTTGCCCAGGCAGTATTCTGGTCAAAGTGCCCACCCCCGTAGAGCTTTCATTTTTGTGAGGCAAATAGGCAATAAGTAAGGTAACCACAACTGTCAAAGACGCAGAAATTCTGCGAAGAAGCAAAGCAGGGCAAGGGGCCAGAGCGCATGGGGGTAAGAGTGGGCACACTGGTGGTTATTTCAGGGCGCGGGCCAGGTAACTGAGGAGAGGTGTCACTTGAGAAGAGGGGAAGAAGTGAGGGGTGACTATTTGCAGGATGAGCATTTCAGGAAGAGGCAGTAGTGGTGAAATTGGGACAGCAAGACGACCCCTCACGCAGGAGTGGATGAGTAAGAGAAGGCTGGTGGGGGATGAGCCTGGAGGCGGGTCGGCGGCCAGTCACAGGGGCCTCGCAGACCATGCTGAGTGGGTGCATTTCGCTCTGAGTGTGATGGAAGCTGTTGGAAAGCTTTATTCAGGTAAGGGACATAACCTGGTGTACCTTTTGATAAAGTCCCTCTGGCTGCTGTTTGGAGGGTGGACTGTAAAGGCGGGAGTGGAATCTGGGGACCAACAAGGAGCCTGGGGTCTGGGTGGGGAGTGATGGAGGCTGGGGGGAGGGGGAGAGATTACGCTTCCTTGCGCTGTGAAGGTAGAGCTCACAGGACTTGCAGAGGGATTGAATGAGGAGTCCAATATGCCAAGGTTTCAGCCTGGGCCACTGGGTTCCGCTGATTGAGAGGAGGATGAGTGTGGGAGGGGCATACATTCACAGGAACCAACCCCAGCTGAGGTCTTCCCCCTGCCAGCCACTGACCCCTCCTGTTGACACCAGGCTTAGTATGTATCACAGGTTGTCTTCCACAGTTACTTACTTTTTTTAAAGATTTTATTGGGGAATTGGGGAAGGGGAACAGACAAGTTGCTGTCCATTTGTTCTTCAGTCTAGTTGTGGAGGACGTTGCTTCACTGGCCCAAGTTGGTATTATCATTGCGCTCTTCCTGGGTGAGGCAGATCGCTTGCTGACCATTGGATGGCCGCTCATAGCTGCTCACGGCAGCTCACGCCCACTGCCGGCCAGCCCCACTGCATTCTAGGCCTATGCAGTTGCCGGCGACTCACGGCAGCTCCAGGTCGAGCTGTTGCTTACAATCTTAGCTGTAGAGGGTGCAGTGTCACTGGCCCTCATGTGGGATCCGAACCAGGGCCCTGCTGCTCAGAGCTGGTGTCCCAAGCCAACTCTTAACCAAGATGCTACTCGGACGGCCCAGCAGTTACTTGTTTTTCATCTGTATACTTTGCCACCTTATGTAGGCCTTTAACTTCATTGAGGGAAGAAACCGGTTTTGTCTTTTTTTTTAAACTTCTCCAAGAGGCAGGCAGTGGGGCAGAATTGTTAAAATTGTTAGTTGTCTGTGCTAGGGTGAGTGTCCTAACTTCCCCTCTGTCTTCATCCTTCCCTTTTCCTTTCTCTTCTCTCCTCCTCTTCCTCTTCCCCCCTTCTTAATTTAATTAATCAAATTAAATTTTTTTTTTTTTGGTCAAGTGGAGATGGCAACCGTATCTGCTTCCTATGGCTTTGTGAGGGTGAAGTGCAGTTGACATGTAAAGTGCCTTGTTTGGGTCGGGCAAGCAGTTGGCACCTGGTGATTTTTATGTTGTGTGGTTCCCCCTCTCCCTTCCCATCAGATTTCTGTGTTGCTGGCTTTCATATCTCAGGGCCTAAGTTGGAGCTCTTTGAAGTGTGTCATTTCTCCCCCCTTCATGTCTTGGTTTTCCTTCACATAAAAGGGGGAAGCAAGACTTACCGAAGAGATGAGACAGTGGAGACCCTCAACTTGTGGGCATTTACATCGTCCATGACATTGAGTTGAGGGTGATGGGAGAAGCCATTACGTGCCACCCGAGGGAAGCGGGTACCTCATGGATCATTTTGAGTAAGAGGAATTGAAGCTGCAGCATAAGCAATAGAGATGTTTATGTAGTAATCTCCAAATTGTGTGACTCCAATCAGAATGCCAGATGCCTGGAGCTTCGGCTTAGGGCCGTGGATGAATGGAGCACGAAGCCTGGGGTGGGACAGGAGTGGAAGGCAGGGGTACAGCACAGCAATAGGTAGAAACAGATATACGTTTAAGCAGAGGCGAAAATAACGTGGCTGTCCCTTTCCCCTCTCTGCACTTGTGGCAGACTCCGTTAATCGATTACATCACTGTCCTGATTCTGATATAAAACTAACATTTATTGAGTGTTTACCGCTTGCCAGGCACTGTGTTCCACCAACATCGTCTCGTCTACTCCCAGCAATTCAGTGAGCTAGGCCTGTTAGTATCCTTATAGTACAGACGAGGAAACAGCCTCAGAGAGGCCAGTGGCTTGTGCAGGCAGCCACACTCCAGAGCCTGTTCCCTGATCACCTGCCTTACTGCCTCTCGCGTGGCCCCGATGCTACCTTAGCACCCTTCTACCTGGTAAATTCATTCCTGCCTGCTTTATTAAGATTGTGGGATTCAGGTTCATACTGCAGTCAACACTCATTTGTTTGTTCATCCATTCATTTATTCGTTTACTAATTAAATAATATTTTTGTGCCTTTACCATGTGCCAGGCACCGTGTTAGGTGCTCAGCATTCAGTAGTGAATAAGACAGAATCCTGGCTCTGGGTGACACTTGGTGGAAGCATCGCATCTTGTCTAGGTCTCTGGGTAGGAAGGCTCAGCAGTTGTATGATTTGGGATTAACTTATTGCTGCCTTCCCTCCGTTGAACCAGAAACTATCCTAATTGATGATGGAAACCAGCAACAATCTGAAAAATGCATTATGACGCCTCAGCATGCACCCTGGATCAGACATTGGGCCACCTGCCACCTTTTACTGACTTGACTGATTTAGCTATTTGACCTTGGGCCTTAATTATAACTTGTGGTCAAGCAGTGCTTTCTCATGCGTTAGTTCTCTGTGCTCCTTCTGATACCTGACTGGAAGGAGGGGGTCTCTAATGTGAAGAGAGGTTATGTGACCTGCCTAGTCCCCTTAGCGTGTGGGAGACAAGCTGGGCTAGAACACAGTTCTGACTTTTAGCTCATTGTGTTTATTATCTCATCATGCTGGCATTTTAATGATTTTAGGCTTTCAGTTTCCCCATCTATAAAAATAAGAAAATTAAACCACATGATTTTTAAGTTTCCTTCCTTCCTTCCTTCCTTCCTTCCTTCCTTCCTTCCTTCCTTCCTTCCTTCCTTCCTTCCTTCCTTCCTTTCTTCCTTCTTTCCAATCACTGGCGTGCCTGCCATGATCCAGACATTATGCTAGAAACTGGAAATAATGTTGTGGAACACACACACACACACACACACACACACCCAAGAATGTTAAAAGATAACCCATAAAATGGGAGGAAATATTTGCAAATTATATATATGGGGATAGTATCTAGAACATATAAAGAACTCTTACAACTTAATAAAAACGACAAACAATCCAATTAAGAAATTGGCAAAGGATATGAATAGACTTTTCTCCAAAGAAGACATACAAATGGCTGGTAAACACATGAAGAGATGCTCAACATCGTCAGCCATCAGGGGGATGCGGATCAGAACCACGACAAGGCTCTCGCTGATACAGCACTGCAGGTGTAAGCAGTGCAGGGCTCACCTGGAAGCCTACAATTTCAGGGGTCTTCTGGCACGTTGCTCTGTCCTTCCCTTGGGGGGTGGGCTGCCCTCATCTGCGTGGTCCACAGTGGCTCTCCACCATGTCTACAGTTCGAGCAGTGAAAAGGGGGGAGGGGGTAGTGGAAGGGTTACCACTTCCACTCACAGCCAGAACTAGTCATGTGAGGCTAGGAAATGATGTCACGCCCCAGGTGTCCATGTGCTCAGATTAAATTTGGGGTCCTGTTACTATAGGAGAGGCAGATGGATGTTGGGCAAATAGCAGGGTCTACCCTACATGGCCTCTCTGAGGAAGTGACATTGAAGGTGAGAACCTAAGGGTGAGTTGGTGTTTTAAGACAGGGAGGAGTTTTCCAGGCAAGGGGGAGAGCATGTGCAAGGGCCACAACGCAGGAAAGACCAGCTGTAATGTTTAATGATGTTTCATGATGCACGTGTGTACCGTACACATCTCTCCAGATGCTTAGGGCTCATGAGTGTCAAGACTAGACCCCGTACCAGGAAGCAGCTGCTCCGTGTTCACCTGGCTTTTCTCTTGTATTTTCCAGGGCTGGGACGGGCCTGGACTGCGAGGAGGGGGGCTCTGTGCTGACTCCGAAAGGCCTCTATGTATCCTCAGCTTTGAGAACTGAATTCCATGGGTTGTGTCAGTGTCAGACCTGTGAAGTTCAGTTCTTCAGCTGGGATATCTCTGTCATCGTGGACTCCAGGGACACTGGAGAGAGAGCAGCCCCAAGGTCAGCTGATGAACTTGGAAGACTGGAGGCAGAAGGGCGAAGGAGGTGTGGGGTTCATGGGAAAAGCACTCATTTAGTTGCGAGAAGACTTGATTCTTTGCTGAGCAGGGTTCCAACTGGCTAAATGAATGCTCTTGGCAAGTCTTTCTCGCTACTGATGCTGTTACAACCAGTTTACATTTATTGATTACTTACTGCAACCCAGGTACTGTACTAAGTGCTTTCCATGCTGTTACACGAGACTCTTGGGGAAAATCACTTTAATGAAGCTGAGACACCCGGCACTGCCATGCGGTGATTTTTTTCCCCCTCTTCATAAGATCAGACAGAATTAATGGAATGTGACAACTATTCTTTAGCATAGATTGCTGAGGTTACTGGTTCCTTTTTAAGATGACAAACATGGGTACATCCCTGTTACGTTCCCCCTCTCCCTTTATTTGAACCTTGACTTTCTTGCCATCTATAAATACATTAGTGTTAGAATACAAATACATCATGTCTTTGTAGTCCAAACAAGGCAAAAAGAATTTATAATTACACTCTATCATGATGGACCCCAGTTTCTTTCAGCGCAAAGAGATGCAAAGGTTGCGAAGGCCCCCTCAGCTGGCATGGTCAGCTGTGTGTTGTGGGTCAAGCCCTTCTGTTGTCCTCCTCTGTCACCAAGTCAGCTGGGTCTGCTCTGAGGCTGGGGCTTGCTGTGATGATGACAATTTCCACCTTTGTCACAGGGCTGGGGCTGTGTTAAGTACTATCTTGACTTTATTAGGCTTTAGAGTCTATGAGGAAGAAGGAGTTTGCTTTGACTCTTGGGAACTCATCTTAGGTTCATCACTGTCTCTTGGTGTCTTGAAATGTTCTCCTCATTGCAGTCTACAGAAGGAAAGTGTGGCCTGGCTCAGAGAGGGGAGCAGGAACGAGGCGGGAGACCCTCTAGCATGCAGATGTTCTGTCTTCTCAGTGACATGTTTATTGAGCACCTACTATGTGCTGGGCATTGTGCTCATGGCATTTCATGCATGATCACAGCGACTCTCACATCAAACTTCGTTTGGAAAGCAAGGACAGATTAACAAAAAGATGTCCTGGCCGGCCGAGTGGCGCGATGGTTAAGAACTGGCTTGGGATGCCAGAGGGCCCCGGTTCGGATCCCACATATGAGGGCCAGTGACACTGCCCTCTACAGCTAAGATGCTGAAGAACAGCTCAACCTGGAGCTGGCCTGCCATGAGTCGCCAGCGATGGCATAGGTTGCAGCCCCTGCTGCAGTGGGTTGCCATGGGCTACCGTCCGTGTGTAGCCAGCAGCCGCAGTGAGCGGCCATTCAGAAGCCGGCGACTGATGTGCCTCGCCCGGGAAGAGCACAATGATGGTGCCAACTTGGGCCAGTGAAGCAACGTCCTCTACAACTAGACTGAAGAACAAAACGACAGCAACTTGTCTGTTCCCCTTCCCCCAATTCCCCAGCACTGTTCCCATCCCCCCAATTCTCCAATAAAAATCTTTAAAAAAGCAACAACAAAAAATGTCCTGTAAAGCAGGGTAACGACATTCAATGGATGCAGAGGAGTGCGTGGTCCTTCTGAAAGCTGCCTGGCATGAATGTGGGATGTGGGTGTGCTCTCTGGGCCGAGCTGATCCTATCAAGGACCTCCCCCGCCCCTCTCACTCTGCCCACTTCCGCCCGTTGCTTACTAGACCCTTAGCCAGTGTGACTCATTCTAGAACCAGAATACCGGTGAAACTCAACTGAGCCCAGACATCAGTGTCAGTTCTAGACCACAGAAGAAAATGCAGAATTTACACCAGAGGCTTTAATCCTCTGAGTTTTGGACCATCTGTGCTGTGAACACTGGTTTCGACCTAGAGGTCTGATTTACTCCAAAAGGCTCATCCTCAACGCAGGTGAACTCTTCCTGACGCAGACCTGATAATGAAATACGGACCCCCCCCCCACTCTCACACACTCTCGCTCTTAAAAAAAAATAACCTGGCAGATCTGTGAGGAGTAGGCAAAAATCCCCAATATAAAAGAATGGTTCATTTCTTAAGATAATTTTTAAGATTCCACTAAGTAATACATTTTCCGAGGATTTTTGAGGTTGTATTAGCTCTATCAAAACTTACTTTCTATAAGTGGAAGCAGGTTACAAAATAGTGTGGATTATATGATACAATTTATATAAAATTATAAAAGTAAACAGGACTGTGTGCATTGAAGGATGTACATCAATTTACTAGTGGGGATTGTCTCCGGTGGTGGGAATTGAGATACATTTCCCTGTTTTTGTATTTTTCTCTCTTGTTTGATTCTCATGTTGAGCATATTCACTTCAAACAATAAAGTTATTGGAGGAAACTTAACACACAGTTGTAATGAATCTGGATAGTGCTAGTGCTGTGCATTGGTTAGGAGTTATGTTGCAGAGTATGTCATGGAGGAGTGGAGGGAGGCGCAGGGCAATATAGTGATTTTGTTTCAAGAGAAGTGTGTGTGTGTCCAGCGGGTAGTGGGTGGTAAGGTAGCAGGTGATTTTTATTCTCTCTCCCTTAATTTGTCTTTTCAGCCCAAATAAGGACAAAAACAAACAAAAAACCCCCCCAAAAACCAAACCTCAGTGTATATGCTACTTTCCAAGAATTCATCCATTATGTAAACCAGTGGTTTCAAAGTGTGTTTCCTGGATGAGCAACAGCAGTCTCAACTGGGAACTTGTTAGAAATGTAAATTCTCAGGCTCCACTCAAGACCTATTGAATGAGAAACATGGGGGCCCAGCCAATTCTGTTTTCACAAGCCCTTTGGCTGACTAACGCACAATAAAGTTTTAGAATTGCTGGTGTCAATTAAGGGACATCCCTACCCCACTAAACTGAAATGCTGCTGATGTTGACATGGAAGATGCTTGCCCACTCCCACGAGGGCACGTGCAGGTGTTCTATAAAACTTCTCTCTGATAAATTGATGAAGAACAGGACCCTGAAACCCCAATATCCTTACTAGCCATCATTTCCACCAGTGAATAGTACCTCTCTGAATTTTTAAAGTGCAAGCATTAGGTGCATAAGGCCTCTTAGACAGGTTGCTAGTGATGGGAGATTCCTGGGTCTTTCCAGGGGCCATTTCACCACCACCCCAAAGGGCTCCCATCAAGGAACTTCTAGGACAACACTTTAAGCAGTGGTTTTAGGCTTTTTCAGACTTTTTTTTTTTTCCTGTGTCCCTTATATGTTTTTCCTTCTCATCCTTTCCCTTCCGGCTGTGATTGATGGGTTCTCAGAAGAAAATTCATCATCCTTTCAGCTCTGAGCTTGGAGAGAGTAGCTCAGGTGCTCCTGGAGAGGTGCCTTGGGAATGATGATGATGATGATGATGGAAGTAGTGATTTGCCATCCTCAGATAACAGGACGGTTGTGATTTATCAGCTCACATTGATGGGACATGGTGGGAAGTTGTTACAAGGCTGCTGGGAGTCAGTGATTTAGGGACATAGTAGCGTCTTAAGTCCTCCTAACTGTCAAACCTTTGTTAAGGTGAGGATTCCTGTGTTTTGGGTCCTTTTTACTTTATTTATTTTATTTTTTTCAGCTGAGTCATCCTGCCACCTGTTGGCAGCTCAGCACCTGTTGGCAGCTCAGCAGTGGCTCAGCTGGGGCCAGGAATCAAACCGGAGACCCTGTTGCTCAGAGCTTGCACTCTTGACTGAGCCACTTGGCTGGCTCTGATTTGGTTCTTTATGAAACAGAACCAATAGGATTATATATATTTACACATACAGACACACACACACACACACACACACACACACACACACACACACACACACACACTAGATTGATTATAAGGTATTGGCTCATGTAATTACGGAGTTCCACTGGGCAAGTCTGAAGATCTTTAGGCTGAATTGGCTGGTTGGAGACCCAGGAGAGCCGAGGGCATGGTTTCAGTCTATGTCTGAAGGTCTGAGAACCAGAAGAACCAAGGTGCAGTTTCAGTCCAAGGGCCAGCAGGCCCAAGACCCAGAAAGATCTGAGACCAGTTCGAGCCAAAAGCAGGGGGTGGCGGGGGAACCAATGTCCTAGCTCACCAGTCAGGCAGGTGTTCCCTCTTACTTGCAGGAGGTCAGCTGCTTTGTTCCATTCATGCCTTCAACTGATTGGACCCGTGTCCCCCACATTAGGGAGGACCATCTGTTTTTTTTCAATCTATTGATTTAAATGTTAAACTCATCTAAAAATGTCTTCACAGACACATCCAAAATAATGTTTGAGCAAACATCTGGGTACCTTGTGACCCAGTCAGGTCAACACTTAAAACTCACCCTCACAGTAACTTTTTAATATTTTTTTACATCTAGACTCTTGCTCTCTTTTTTTTAGATAATAGTTCAGAGAGGCAGCTCAGAGCTTGGGTGTCTGGGTGGCAGAGAATCTGGAAAACTGCCCTGAGGTGGGAGTGGGTAGGGAACCCACCTCTCTGTGTTCTTCCCAGAACTGACGGTCTGGGGAGCTGCTTTTGAAGCCAAGCCCTGCTCCTCTCTCTCAGGGCAGCTCTTCCCAGTAGAAAAGCTTAATTTTGGTTATTCCTGGGAAAGTACAGACAATATAATTACAACTTTCCTAGATTAGGTGTGTACAGGCTCCAGGTGTCTCATAAATAAGGAAAGATATTATCTTCATTTTCTAGATGAGAAAACCCAAGCTCAGGGAGGTTGTATGCCTTGCCTAAGTTTCATGCACTGTTAGGTGTCACAGCCAGGATGTTAAGCAGGGCTGCACACCCAGAGCCTATGTCCTTTTCCCTCAGGTTTGCATTGGGCTTTACAGTTTACAAAGCTTTTTAACACACGCCATTGTATTTGCTGAACATAGCATCCCCCAGCGAAGCAGGTATTGTAACCATAATTTTAGAGATGGGAAAATGGAGCTTTTAAAAAGGGTTATGCAACTTGTCTGTTCCCTGTGTCATATAGCTAGAAACTGGTAAAGCTGAGCTTCACATCCAAAATCTCTATTGTAAAAAGACAATTTTATCTAAAAAATTCATGGGAATGCACGTAGAAGGAAGGGAAGGTAAAAATAATATCCCCTGCCTCAGTTTCTCCAGTGTGACTGAAAATAGAAGAATAGACATTGAGGCTCACTCTCTCTGACTTGTTCTTCTGCCTATGTGTAAGCAGGAGTGAGTGCTTATGTATGCCCAAGCCACCCTCTGGGGACCAGTCATACTTTATATTAAAATTACATTGTTGGCAGCTTTTCAGAAACCATCATGGATTTTTGCTCTGGGTCCTACAATGCTACCAAGACTGGTTAGAGTCCATTTGTCTCTGGGCAACAAATGTATTTTCTTGTTTCAAAAACTAACTTATTCCTCTTCTATAAGTAATGTGAGTTTACTGCAAAGAATTTTGAAAATGCAGAAACATAAAAGAAAAAAATTTAAATGATCAAAACATTTTTATTATTATACACAATGATTATGTATTTTTTTTTCCTGGGAACTTGGAAAATTCAGAAAATCATAAAGGAGGAAAACACTATCCCTAAGCTCATAGATTTCCACTTTTGGTTATTTTTAAATTTTAACTTTAAAAAAAAAAGTAATTGGGATTATCCTTTAAATGTAATATGTGTGTGTGTTGTTTTTTATTTAACATTTTATCGTAAGCATTCCCTTTGTCCTTACATGGTCTTTTTCATGCATTTTATTTATTTATTTATTTAGTAGGGCACAGCTCACAGTAGCCCATGTGGGGATCGAACCGGCAACTTTGGTGTTATCAGCACCATGCTCTAACCAGCCGAGCTAACTGGCCACTCCGTTTTCATGCATTTTAAAAGACTATATGTAGCTCACGGAGTGGTATCCTTTGTCGACATGATCATTCCCCTGTTATTGGACATTTAGAACCTGGATCACTTGACTCCAAATCTGCTGCTCCCCCCGAATCCCCGCCCCCTCCCACCCATCTGTCTCTATGTCCTTTTAGCCTTCTGTTTACATTGATTCAGGCATTATTTGTGATAGCTTTAGGAGTGTTTTAAAAAAAAAAGCCTAATAGTTTCTTATTCATTAGTACCTAACGGCTTTAGTGCTCAGGATTTACTATGTGCCAAGCTCTATTTCAAAGCTGAACAGATTTTCATTAAAGCCACAACCTCTCACAACAATAGTAGATGCTGTTATCATTCTCATTATACAGGTGAGACCACAGTGGCACAGAGAGGTTATGATAAGTGTCAGAATGTATTCATTTGAATCGCACAAAACGTTTAGCTTATGGAGACATGCAAATAGGCATTTATTTTTTCCTCATCCACATTGAATACAGGCATCTATTAGCATTCGTTTGGAGGTTCAGGGACATCAAGACTGGTGTCACTGCAGTCCTCTTCTCCTATGCCTCTTGGTTTCTATATGGCTGTGACAGCTCTAGACATCACATCCTAATTCAGGGCAGGAAGAGAGTGATACAGATGGTGCTGACCAACCACTTCTGCTTCTTTTATCAGGAAAGCATGGTTTCTCCCACAACCCCTTCCTCCTCTCAGCAGGATTCCACTCATAAATCACTTATAAAACGAATATGACCACTGCCAACTGCAGAAGTGGCTGGGAAAATTTTCCAACCTCTGGAGTGGAAGTTAGCTAGAAGGGAGGTATTTGGTAATGGCTGTTGGGCCATCCAACCAATGGTGGCCACCACAAGATACTTGCCAAGGTCAAGTGTTGGTCTTCTTAGACCCAACCGGTCTATTTGATACAGGGGCTAACACCCCTCAGCTGGGAATTGCTGTTTCTCACATCTCTGGCCTAGACTCAAAGTGGCCCAGAGCCTGCCAAACCTCACCTCTCACTGAATATAACACCATCTAACACATGCTAAAATTTTTTTTTCACTATTAGTGTCGCCGCAAAGTGCTGTTACAATAGAAGTGGTTTTCATACATTATTTATCTGCAGCGTGTCCACCAAGTCATTCTTTTTCTGGAGAGCTCTTTTCTTGGCATTTATAAGCTGAGTAACAAGTCTGCAGCTCACTGGGTTTGGACCTCGGGCTGTGGCAGCGGGAGAGGAGGATCTGGGAGTTGTTTGGGCTGAAACAAGTCGCTGCATCTCTTCTCTCAGCCTTGAGCACATTAATTAAAGTGCCTGGTTACAGGTGAGTAGAACGGGGGACTGCACAGTGGAAATTCTGAACATGATGGCTGTACCCCACTTCATGAAAATATGGCTTTATCCAATGAGTTGGGGCTCAAAAAGGATCCATCACTTATTAGCACCTTTTAAGTGTGGTTATTTCTAGAGCAGAAATCTAAAGTGGCAATTCATAGAGTGTTTTGTTTAGGGCTGGGACAGGGGTGAGGTGAGGGAGGTACCTAGGATGCCAAATTTAAGGAGGCGTTCACTCATGGTCGTGCAGTTCTTGCATGGCCCTGATTTTTTTTTTGCCCTGGTTAGCTGGAATACTTAAAAATTGGCATAATTATTCAACAAAGATTTTTCCATCACTTCTATGTGCTGGGTATTGTTTCAGTCACTGGGGATACAGAAATGAATAAAATTGCTCATTACTGTCCTCCTGGTACTGACATCTAGTAAAGGGGAGGTTTCATATAGAAACCTGGATTTCTAGTTTCTTGAAGTAGCAGAAGAACTGACAGCTCTGGGCTGGCTTCACAACAGCCATCCCTTGGATCTGGGGAGCCATTGTCTCCCTTTTATTGTTAGGTGAGCTGTGTGGTTCATCACACTCCCCACCACTACTGTTTTGTATCGTTGGGTCCGCAGGGGATCTCTATGGAGTGATTACATTATTATTATTATTATTATTATTACTATTACTATTATTATTTCCATTTTTCAGATGAAGAAACAGAGGCACAAAGACGTAAAGTGCTGGCCTGAGGTCTTCTAGCTATAGAAGGTGGGGTGGGATAGGAACCCAGTTCTAGGCGACTTCAGAAATTGAGGTTTACGTCACTGTGCAGAGCAGTGATTCAGGTGGCAGGAACACAGAAATATCACCAAGCCAAAATATTCAACCCATTTAAGATCAAATTTGAGAAGGCATATCAGCAGGAAGCAGAGGGCACCCTCAAGCCGAGTTTCATAAAGAAACTATTTACAAAGTCATGGGCAGAGTGTAGGAAAACCACGAGGCAAAATGCAGAACCCCAGATTGGTAATAGTGGGGCTCCACCACCACTCCTAAGCCTTTGGGGGCAGAAGAGGGGTGGGTTTTACAGGAATTGGGGAGATAGAGATGACTGTGGAGAGGGCTGCCTTACTTGAGCTGAGACCTCTGGATGCAGCCAGCCCCGGAGGCCTCCATAGGGAGGGAACTTGGGGAAGGAATAAATACCCCACCACGTTCTCTCGACTCCTTCCCGTTGACCTGACAGTGCCAAACCCAACTGGAAGTCAGCGCCAGGAACCCAGTGATACACCCCTGTAGGCTCTGGGGATAGGAAGCAGGGTGGAGAAGAATGCATGTTGCCTCAGGAGGAGCTAATGAAGGCATCCAGCAGAAATGGCAAGTCAAAGCCAAGGGCATTTCAGAGGACAGGTAGTGATGATGGATAGGGGAAGAGATTAAGAGAATGGTGAATTCAAGGTCCAGCTTTGATGGGGCTGCGGTAGCATCTCCTCTTCCTCCTCACCCTCCCTGGCAGCCATGTTCAGCCACCCCCTCTACCATAAAAATCATTGATCTCATATCAGAGATTCCTCAAGAATGTAACACGGGGCTTGAGACCTTTGTCGAGGAGTTTCCAAGTGGACAAAAGACTGAACTGTGCAGGGTGGTACTTCCAGTTTTTTCAGAAGAGTGGCAGAATGCATTAAACCCTATGTATAGAAAGTTATATCTTAAAACATCCTAGACAGGTCTGTCTGTTTTTTTTCAAATTGAAGTATCATTGACATATAACATTATATTAGGTTCAGGTTTACAACATAATGATTCAATATTTGTATACATTGTGCAATGATCACCATAATAAGTCTAGTTACCATTTGTCACCATACAGTTAAATTTTTTTTTTCTTGTGATGAGAACTTTTAAGATTTACTCTCTCAGTAACTTGCAAATACGCAGTGCAGTATTATTGACTATAATCACCATGCTGTACATTACATCCCCATGACTTCTTTATTTTAAAACTAGAAGTTTGTACCTCTTGATCCTCTTCACCTATTTTGTATACCCCCATACTCCCTCTGACAACCACCAACCTGTATCCATGAGTTTTGTTTTGTTTTTTTTGATTCCACATATAAGTGAAATCATATGGCATTTGGTTTTCTCTGTTTAAATTACTTCACTTAGCAAAATACCCTTGAGGTCTATTCATGTTGCAAATGTGAAGATTTCATTCTTTTTTATGACTGAGTAGTATTCCATTGTATACATGTACCATATCTTATTTATTCAATCATCCATTGATGTTTAAGTTGTTAGGTTGTTTTCACATCTTGACTATTGTAAATAATGCTATAGCAAACATAGGGGTGCATATATCTTTTCAAATTAGTGTTTTTGTTTTCTTCAGATAAATACCCAGAAGTGGGATTGCTGAATCATATGGTGCATCTATTCCAAATTTTTTGAGCAACCTCCATACTATTTTCCATAGTGGCCATACCACTTTACATCCCCACCAACAGTGCACAAGGGTTCCCTTCCCTCCACATTCTCGCCAACACTTGTTATTCCTTATCTTTTTGATAATAGCCATTTTGACTAGTGTGAAGTGATATATCACAGTGTTTTTGATTTGCGCTTTCTTGATGAATTGTGACGCTGAGCATCTTTTCATGAGCCTGTTGGCCAATCAGTATGTCTTCTCTGCAAACAATGTCTATTCAGATCGTCTGCCCATTTTCTAATAATTGGATTGTTTGGTTTTTTGTTATTGAGATGTATGAGTTGTTAATATCTTTTAATCACTAACCCCTTATTGAATATATGATTTCCAAATATTTTCTCCCATTCAGTAGGTTGACTTTTCATTTTATTGATGGTTTCCTTTGCTATGCAGAAGCTTTTTAGTTTGATGTAGTCCTACTTACTTATTTTTGCTTTAGTTGCCCTTGCCTGTGGAGTCACGTTCAAGAAATGATTGCTAAGACCAATGCCAAGGAGCTTACCACCTAGGTTTTCTTCTAAGAGTTTTATGGTTTGGGTTCTTACATTTAAGTTTTTAACGCATTTTGTGTTAATTTTAGCAAGGGTGTGGAAGGCATTTCTGACTAATAGGATCTGGAAAGTCTGCTGTGGCTGTTTGGAAAATAGGTTCTTCTTGTTGCTAAAAAGCGTCACATGGGAAGAAATGGTTGCCTCTTCTCTCACTGGACATTATCCTAGCAGCTTGTGATGCCTAGAACTGTGACAGCCAGGTGATAATGTAAGGGAAGCCAAGTCGCATGCTAAGGATGGTAGAGTATGAAGATGCTTTAGGAAACCATAATTCATTTAAGCACTGGATTAACCAACCCAAGTCCTAGCCTTCCTCTGGTCTTCTTACGTGAGACCACGCACTTCTTATTGTTTGGTTCTTCTCCAGTACTAGCTTATTATGGATGACGTCCCTAATTCAAGTTCTTCTAGGCAGTTAAAGGGAGGGGCAGAAGTTTCTCTTGAGCCTGTGGCTAAAGTTGCCTTTAGATTAATGTAGCCTGCGCATCACAGAGGCACATCTTGGGGTGACTCGCTCTGAACCCTCACACAGCCAAAGTTTTTTGAATGGCATTGGCATGCAAGCTGACACCTATAAGTAGCCAATGGACTTCAGGCTACTCCTATGACCTTTTTCTAAGGGGGCATCCCATGCTTACATTGTGTGGTTCAACCTTTTACCAGTTACAACAGATTGGACACAGCCCCAAGCGCTGCTTTCTATAGGCTGCTTTGAAGAGCTTTATCCGAATGGGAACAAACTTACTCTGATCCTCTCTTTTGGGAATTTGAACTGGGAAAAAAAGAGCAGATCAGGTAGTTGGTGGCAGCCCCAGAAGCGGAAATGTTCATGGAGAGAGGCCATGCTATTGGAGTGGACAAGAGGAAGCATAAGGAACATAAGAAAACAGAAGCAAGAATGAGGAAGCAGAAGCTATGAGGTAGAGAAGACCAACAAGGGAAGAGGGAATAAGGAATCGGTGGCGGCAGCAGAAATAGTGGAAGAAGAGGCAGAGAGCACTGAGGTAAATGTCACACTGCTGCGAAGGGACTGGCAAGATCTCTTGTCCTCTGTGTAGAGATTCAGCTTCAATGTCATTTCTACTCTTCTCAAGAGGCCTCAGCAGCCCTGGGTCCACTCAGGCAGGCCATGAACTTGAAGTTCTTTTTCTTAAGTCCACAACAAACACCTTTTATTACTTGAGGTAGCCCTAGGGACTTTTTGTTCCTTGTAACCCAAAACATCTACTTAAGGTTCCCTGCCTAGTTCTGGGAGCCCTATTGGCAAACCCGAGCAGGTGCCAAGGAGAGAGTTTAGAAAGGTAAAGAGGCCTGGGAACTCTCCCATAGGAATCATTTTCAAAGGAATGAGGAGGGATTATTCACAGCAGGGGTTCTCAAAGTGTGATCTCCAACCAGCAGCAGCAGTGGCAGTGGCCACGTAAAGATGTATATTTCTGGGCCCACCTCTGACCTACTAAATCAGAAACTCTGGGGGCGGGTCCCGGCACTTGGTGGTGTAGCATCTTTACATCTGATGCATGTTAAAGTCTGAGAGCCACTGGCATAGAGAAGACACAGGCAGAACACGACAATCTGGAAATATTTGAAGGGCTGTCAGGGGGAGGTGTGACAGGAGACCGTGAGAGTGACACTAGAACTAGAGCTAGACAAAACTGGGGAGACAGATTTCAGGGCAAGGGAAGGGAGACTCTGCAAGCAGTTAAGGGTGGTTTGAGAATAGTTTGGGCCTCGTGGATAGTGAATTGCTTCTCCCAGCTGGTGGGTGTTGTAGAGGGTTGTGAAGTCCACAGAGAGAGAGAGAGAGAGGAGGAGTCTGAAAAGGGGAAGTGTGAATTAGGAAGGCTCTGTAAATCAGGAACAATGATGGAGGACTGGCATCCTAGGTCCCTGTTGCCATGGTGACAGTGGGGCTGGGAATGGTAACAAGCTAATTGTATGTAGAGGAGCCTCAAATGGGGCTTCCCGCCGTTTGAAGCATGTCTGTCATCCTGGTCTCCAAACAAAGTCTAACATCTAGGACCAGGATCCCACTTTGGGATTTGCTTGTATCCCTATCTCTAGATTCTAGACTCTCATGAACCTGTCTCAAGCAAAGTCAGAGACTCCAGTATCAGGGCAAATCGGTGGAGGCACTCTGACCACTCACCCAGGCCTCTTGGGGCAGGAAGCTGTGTCTCTAGACTAATGACCACTAATGTCCAACTGACATATTGGGTTTAGTGGGTAAGACTGTTGGCTGTGGAGTCAGAAGGCAGTGTATGTAATTGTGTGACCTTGAACAAGTTAATTCTCTCTGCCTTATTTATTGTGTATTTATTTACTTATTTGCTTGCGTCTCTTAAAACGAGGCTCATACTAGTTGCTGTCTTATAGGATTGTTTTAGGACTGAGATAATTGTACTGTGTCCAGTCCATGATAAGCACGCAAAATATTTAACTATTATCATTGTATCTCATCAAGCTGCTCAGGTGGCTGTGAGAAAGGTAGGGTAGGTTTCATCAGCCCCGTTTTACAGTTCCTGGAACTGGGGCAGAGGACGGCTAAGACCCAGGCCGGCATCACGCTGTTTCAGTATTAGTGGTGGAATGGAAGTAAGGCTTTTCCTGACTTCAAGTGGCCAGGACTAAGGACAGACTCAGTATGTGTGCTCTGGAAGGAGGAACAGAATTTATTTTTTGAAAAGGCACTATGTGCATGTGAGAAAAATCCTACAAACTATGGCGTGTGGTGAAAAATAATTCTCCTTCCTATCTCCCTAACTTGGTCTCCTGGTCCCCTTCTATTGATGGATTCTCGGCCTCCTTCGGGAGCTGTCTCATGTGTGTACAAGCCTAGTGTATGGAGGTGCCTGGGCACAGCTTCACAGGCCCCGTGCTGCTCCCGCCCCTGCTCCAGGCCTGTGATTGTGTGCATGGAGGGCAGGCAAGGCTGACTTTTTGAGGACAGAAGTGGTGGTTTGGGATCTAAGCTTGCACTTGGAAAGACAGGCCAGTAGGTCATAAGTGGCATCAGTGACAGGCCAAGGCCAGTCACCAAGGTGGGTGGCCACCTTTTGCCTCCCTCAGGGCCGGGGCGCTGGTGTTCTTGAAGGAACAGAGAGGTGGCGCGGTGGTATGAATGCTGGCCCACTCCCCTCACTCCGAGTCTGGCTTTTGTCTCGTTCTTAAGGTGCTGCCACTCTCCCTGCTCATCCCAGTCTGCCTGGGGAACGCTGATGGGGACCCCTAGGCCACCAGCTGCTACATGGTCAGGCCTAGGGCACAGGACAGGTCATGGAGGTGCAGGCCACAGACCCAGGCACCCCATCTCCTTGGCTCTTCCGCTTTGTCCTGGGGCCTCCGCTCTCCCAGATTCTGGGGGAAACGTCAGACTCATGCAGCTTTAGTAATCCTGCCACTTTCCCAACTTAGAGGAACAATCGTTGTGTTTATTATTATTACTATTATTTTTAACTTCTAGAAGCCATTCTCGGACAAACACAGAATGGCCTTGGCTACCTGCCATTTTGGTCAGGAGACAAGGGTGGGGCCAGTTGAAAATGCAAGTCCTTTCTGGGGTCTACTGGGCTAGCAGGGACAGGCCACTGAGAGGAGACCACCCCGGTCAAAGCCAGCTCCCACAAGCATTTAGGCGTAGAGCAGACTTCCGTGCCTCCTGGTTGCTGGTTCCCTCTGGCCTCAGCCTCCGACGTCCCTTTTTCCTGGTCTGGAGTTGAGAAGGGTTCTGGATGAAGGCCTTGGTGTGTTGCCTCTCTGAGCCTCCCTCAGCAGGGTTCTGCCTCTCTGATAATCAGGAACTAGTTAAAAACATCCCTGTTAGTCAGCTCCTTGCTGGCCTATGCTGGCTTGAGTATGCCCAGTCGTGGGGAACTCATCACTTCCTGAATCTCTCCATTTCATTCTTAGATGGGTCTAGAGAGAAGAGCAGAACTGGAATTTGTGGCTAGGGCTGTTTGAGTTGATAGCTGCTCTACTCTTAACCTCAAATTCCTCTTTCACTTCAAAGTCCCGTGGGTTCTTGCTCTCAGGGTCTCTAGGTCTTTGAACATTTCTTTTAGGGCCAGGTTTCCAGTAGCCCATCTAGAACTTGGGTGGACTGGGCCCATTGTTAGTGGGAAGGGGTGTAAGTGTTGGAGAAATCCACCCATCCATCTCAAGAGAGAATCGGGCAGGGGTGGACCAAGTGACTTCTAAGGGCCTGTGCTTATGCATTTGGGCTCCACATTCTCTTAATCTATAAAGAAGCCAGAGCCTGCGATTTTATCCTCAGAGCAAGGAGAACAAGTTGGAGAAGTTACAGTGTCCTGGGATGAGCCCAGCAGTTTTCCTCCCTTTCTCACTGTGCCTCTCTCCTCCCCCCCACAGTTTCCTGCCTGGGGCGGGTACAGCCAAGCAGCCGGAGCTCCTGAGCCCTGTTATTTAAAATTCAGCTGTCACCATGGCAACCTGCATCCTGCTCCATTTCAACCAGAGATACAAAGAAGCAGTGAAAGGGAAAGTTTAATAAGATTTTTATTTTTTTATTTTTTATTTTTTTTTTTATGAATCTTACTGACAGCGTCCATCTTTTTGGGAAATAGAAATGTTCCATTTTCGTGGCATAAATGGAAACGCCATTCGTTTTATGCCCTTTGGCTTCTGGAGGGCCAGTGTCGCTGCTGGCTTTCTATGGCTCCCAGTGTCACCCCTTCCTCTATCTTCAGAATGGGTGAGGGGTCTTACTTGGCATTTGGGCTTTTTGAAAGGGTTTGGACTTGGGCTAACTCTAAAGCGTGTCCATGGCTTTATCCTCTCTTCCATTTCCCTGCCATCATATCAGAGTCACATCAGGGTATATTCAAAGCTGGAAGAGTTCTTCAAGGTCACTTACTCTGCAGTGCCATTTTTGTTTTTGCGAGTCTGGCAACTAACTGTGCCCCCACATTCTGAAAGTGCTTTCCTGATCACTCTCTGGGGTGCGTGGCCTCTCATCGTGTGGATCCATGTGATTTGGGTGGAGCCCAGAATTTTCCTTGCCCACAGCTACTGGCTCATGGATGAGCTTGTGACCCAAAGGTACCGGTGAGGCAGTCCTGGGAACTTTGTCTGATCCTGCTGAGAGAAAACCCCTTCCTTTTTCTGCTGTGGGGATGAAAACTTGGAGCTGCTAGAGACCCCCATAGACAAGGAACTTGACACAGTGGGGAGCAGAGCTGAAGAATGGAGAAGCGAAACCAGCCTCAGATGCTGCGTAATATCCTGGATTGAGTCTATCATGAATCCACGGCTTTTCAGTTTCATATCTATATATATCTATATCTATATCTATATCTATATCTATCTATATCATCTATATCTATATCTATATCTATCTATCTATATCATCTATATCTATCTGTATCATCTATATCTATACATATCCATCTATCTATCTATCCATCTATCCATCTATCTATAGATATACATACCCCCTTTTTTTTACCCTAAGGCAGTTTAAGCTGGCACCTGAAAACCAGTGACTTGGATGTTACATATACCCCAAGGTCATATTTTACAAGCAGGACAAAGGAGAGCCAGCGCAGTGAGGCACCACCCAAGGCCACACAGAGAGACAGCCTGAAGGTCAGGGCTCCTGATGTCCTCGCAGCTCATCACCTGCTTGTCCTCAGGCAGGTTTTGCTCCCACGCAGGACAAAAGCTGAGCCACTGGAGGCTGACTGTCAAAAAGCGTGATGATGGTAAAGACACCAACCCGGCTACCCCACCCCAAGGGCCATGGTGCGCATTTGGGGTGATACTCAAAAGAGGTCTCCACCCTGTGATGATTTTTGTGCCTTTTACAGGCTGGGAGGGATCCCAAGACATGGCCAGAAAGGTGCTGATCACACACAGTCAGTGCTGCATAGCCTTGAAGCCCTGAGAGGCGGCGGTTCAGCTGCTCTCTCCCTTGAGAGGAGATCCGTTTTTTCAATTCTCTAAACAGTTGTGATTCAGTCATTCAACCAAACACTTGTGATTTTATTCATCCTATTGAAAACTATTAATTGAGGGCCTCTCATGTGCCCTCAATAATAACCGTTTTAGGGACACAGATTAAATAGTCAGCGTGGCAGCCTCACTGCCCGTCCGGTGGAACTTACACTGCATTGTGGGCATGAAAATAATCAGAGGAACATAGAATTAGGGACTGTGACAGTCTTAGGAAGGGACCATGAGAGCATGTGATGAGGGCCTATCCTGTGTGCTGAGGTTAGTCGGCTCTGAGCAGAAGGAGCAGGGATTAGCTGGGAGAGTGTGGGGACATTGGGCACAGCCTGTGCTAAGTGAGGGGGCAGGACTTTGAATTCATTGATGCCAGTGTTTGTTGGGACACCATGTGCCGATGTTCCCCTCTTTTTCTATTTTAGGTTCTTCTATTGCTGTCCCCATCAGATTCTCGGAGCCCCATGAGTCCCAGAGCCAGTTATAGAATTTATTTTCAACCCAGGATCCTTGCTGCTCTAGCCTCACCTCTCCGCAGGTTCAATTCTGCTGCGGCTAACGTCTAGGTAGTCGCATTTTTATGCGTGTGAGGTTAAAAAATTCTCCCATCGTAGCCAGTGCTGCTTTTCTAGAGAAGGATGCGGTTTGCCTCTATCCCTCCCTCCTCAAGAATCTTTTCTCTCCCCATTTCTCTTTCATTTTTGTCTGCCGATGAATGACTGCAGTAAAGTTTTCTGCCACTAGGGGGCAGGAGCACCAAGGCAAAGGACTAGGGCCCCGGGAAGAAGGGAAATGAAGCCTGCAGGGAGCACGCAGACAGTCCGACAGGGTTTGCGCTGAAGTGGGAAGTGTCAAGCTCCCGAGCCCAAGCTCTGTGATTCTTGATTCAGATACACCAAGTGTCCTAGCAATGATGATTCCGTTCTGCACACTGCTGCTGGCTACGGATGCTAGTGCCAGAAAAGAACTTGTAAACGGGGTTTTTGAAAAAAAAAAAAAAAAAGGAGGTGGGGGAAATTCCTATTGCCTGTAAAACAAAGGAATGGGGTCTTGGATTAAAATTTAACCTTTAAGAGTCCTTCAAAATATGCATAGGAGACAGAGTGCCCATCCTGGTTCCCAGTGTGCTGTGTGACCTTGCTCAAGAGCTGTAACCCCTCTGGGTCTACATCACTCCTTTTCAAAAGGATGAAATGATGTGAAAAGTCCCTTCTGATTCAAAGAATCCAAGTAGTGAAGATAGGTGAGACTGGAGAGCTGTCCCCTTAAGACGCCTACTAGTGTGATTTCTATAGTAATTTGGGGGGCGGGGGGGGGGAGGCCTCTTTCATATGAGGGAGTTTTGTTGTCCTGACTCATACCTCCTTTCATTTTAGCAGATGAATCTATTTAACACAAAGGAAGAGCTACAGGTGGTTTAGGCAAGTGGTAAGAAGAGACGTTCTTGGCTCTTTCAAATCCCACCATGCCACTCAGAATCCCCGTTGCCTCTGATGGGGTGAGACGTTCGGATCTGATATGGGAGACTGACTGGGTGGATATCTGAGAGAAGTAAATCTCTCCCTGAAACTCTTTAAACCCTCTATTAGCCTGGTATCTGGAGCTTTATTGAAGTAGCTCATGAAGCTGCCAGCTGGAGAATAGCATGGAAACAGGACTGCCCNAAAAAAAAAAAAAAAAAGGAGGTGGGGGAAATTCCTATTGCCTGTAAAACAAAGGGATGGGGTCTTGGATTAAAATGTAACCTTTAAGAGTCCTTCAAAATATGCATAGGAGACAGAGTGCCCATCCTGGTTCCCAGTGTGCTGTGTGACCTTGCTCAAGAGCTGTGACCCCTCTGGGTCTACATCACTCCTTTTCAAAAGGATGAAATGATGTGAAAAGTCCCTTCTGATTCAAAGAATCCAAGTAGTGAAGATAGGTGAGACTGGAGAGCTGTCCACTTAAGACGCCTACTAGTGTGATTTCTATAGTAATTAGGGGGGCGGGGGGGCCTCTTTCATATGAGGGAGTTTTGTTGTCCTGACTCATACCTCCTTTCATTTTAGCAGATGAATCTATTTAACACAAAGGAATGAAGAACTACAGGTGGTTTAGGCAAGTGGTAAGAAGAGACGTTCTTGGCGCTTTCAAATCCCACCATGCCACTCAGAATCCCCATTGCCTCTGATGGGGTGAGACGTTCGGATCTGATATGGGAGACTGACTGGGTGGATATCTGAGAGAAGTAAATCTCTCCCTGAAACTCTTTAAACCCTCTATTAGCCTGGTATCTGGAGCTTTATTGAAGTAGCTCATGAAGCTGCCAGCTGGAGAATAGCATGGAAACAGGACTGCCCTGGGAAAGAGCGACGATCTTTAAGGGTCCTTTCTCCCTTGTCGTTCTAGAATTAGAAGATTTATGACCGGTCTTGTTCTAAGAGGGGGCCCCCGTGGGGCTGGGTCCCTAAGGATCCCAGCTCCTCTCTACACTCCCCTTTGCTGCCTCAGGCGCAGGGGAGACGGTGGGTGGGGCTCTCCCTCCTTGCACTCTGCCTTGAAACATCATGGAGACAAAAAACCCCGAAACAAACCCAAGCAAGCAAGCACAAAAACCTTGTATGGAAACCTCTTTTCTCTGGCAGCATCAGTTTCTGGGATTCACGTTGCCAAACAACAGAGTCCCAAAATACAGAGTGAGAGGGGTCAGCAGAGGCTCTGCTCCGCTTGGGTTCTCCTTCCTTCCTCTCGAGAACCTTCTGGGAGCCCCTTCTGCCTTTGATGTTCACTCCCACCCCACTGCTGCCTGATTGACGGCAAACGTCTGCTTCCTGCTCACTTACAATATTCTCACTCAGCAAAGTATTATAAATACCTTCAGTCCCAACCAATATAGATTAGCACCATCATTTTTTTCCTCTAAAGATTATCTTACTTTTGAGATACATTTTAATGGAAGTTCTTTTTTTCTTTCTTTCTTTCTTTTTTGTGGAGTGGCATCAGCATCACAATTTTTAAGGATTCCAGAATGTTCCATTCTCACTGCTCCATGGTTTTAACCAGCAGCTCCCCACCCACCTCACCCATTGGACATCCTGCAGGTCTCGTGGGTTTAACTTGTCATAAGTGGAATCACAGCATTTTGGGGGCATCCTTTCTGGTGCTTTCATGTCACAGAGCAGGGAAATGGCTTCTAGCTATTGACAGACTAGGACTAGAATTCAGGTTTTCTGAGTCCCCACCTCAGTCAGGCGTCTTCAGAGTGGCCACTGAGAGAAGAGGGAGGGACTACACCCTCCTTTGCTTGGCAATTTAGATTATTAAGGAAAATGTCCCCTTACGCATTTTTATTTTCTCTTCCATGTTTCTACAAGTTAAGTGTCCAAAATACTGTCCCCAGCTGATCGCCTGTGCCCCTGAAGTGGCATTTCAAAGCCTTCCTTACCCTCTGCCAGGCCTGCCCCATCTCTGCACCCCCCAGGATTAAATTTCCCAAGGGCGATCATCACACAGCCTGCCACCCCATCACAGGATGGCTAAATATAAACTGTGCAGACTGCAAATAAGCCTCCACGATCATCTGCTCCTTTGTTTAGCTTGATATCCTCCCAAATCAGACTGGCGAGGAGGCACGTGCAACGTCCGTGCTGGGCAGGACCCGGTGGGTGTCGGTGTCTGACGGGACCAGCCAAACAAACACAGTGCTGCTGTGAGCCGAGTCAGTTCCCCTTCTGCAGTGGAGCAGGGCCTGCTTTTCAGATAAAACCGACAATCCCCAGGCTTTGATTTCCAAAGCAAATCACTGTGAATCCCATCAATATTGGGAACAGATGCACCAGCCTGGCGGACGGCCGAGTGCAGCCAGTCAGCCAGGGACATGGCACCAGTGACAGGAGATGTGTTGTGGCATGGAACATGCCCCATTCTGTGTCCTCCATTGTCTTACGTGCCTCGGGGGGGGGGGATGGGGAGTGGGGGGAAATGAGGTGGGCAGGGGACCCGGGATCCTGGGCTGTATAGCCATCTTGGAATATGGCATGTGGAGACAGAAGCCGATGTTGTGGGGTGAGGACTTCTTATTGATTAGTGATATCTGATATGGACCAGTTGGTGGGTGATAGCAGGCATGCTGCATGTTAGCCATCTGTGATCTGGAGGAAACCCATCTCAGTTTTGGGATTTCTTTTCTTTTTTACTGTGAAAGGGGCAGTTAAAATCCCAACATTCATATCGTGCTCTGGTTTTCTAAGCCCTCTTGTTCAGATTATCTCATCTAATTCTCAACTAGCCCTGTGAGCGGGTCACAATCACTCCATTTTAGGGATCTTATCAATTTCTGTGCAAACAGTCTCAGGCAGAAAAATGAGCTCTTCTGAGGTCATCCAGCTGGTTAGTGAGGGGGCCCCAGTCTTCTGGCTCCTCAGACAAATCTCATTGTCCCCCACCACCCCACTTTGTCAAAGGAGGGATTTGGATTAGCCCGGTGCCCTTTAAGGCCCAAGCACAGCCCGTGATTGTATGGCTTACAGGGAACAAGAAGTTGCAAAAGCATTTCAAAGGGAACTTTACAGGCAAGGCTGAGAGGAAAAGGTTCAGAATGGAAATGGTCTTTCTCCTGAGTGGGTTTCAGATCTAAAGTCCAGAGATAAATCCGTTCTCTCCCGTTGTGGCGGCTTTTTTGGCCTCTGGATGGGAAGGCTGAGACGAGCTGAGCGGGTTTAGTCTTGCTTGGGAAAAGATTGGACATGGGAGGAATGACAATCGTCACTGGTTTGAAAAAGACGGTCACGAGAACTCAAAAACAATCCACTGTGAACGAGCCTGCGTGACAATTTGGAATAAAAGCAGGTGAACCATAGGAGTGGAGAATGTGAAAGAATAAAGAATAGAAGCAAGGAAGGGCCAGTGGCTTCCGGTTCCCAAGTGCGATCCACACAATTTACATCTGCAAACACACCAAGAAGTTTCTGTATGTGGTATAAATCGCTATGTCTTCTCCTAGTATGTATTGATTAAGGGCTTCTTAAGTAGCAAAAAGATTGCTCATGGACTAAATAAACAGGACGGACTCCCTTTGATGAGATGGCCATTCTCCGTGAACTTTTTATTAGGCTGGAAACAAAAATATAGACATTTTCTTATGCCGGACATGAATATAAAAAATGGCCAACCAGTGGACCATGTAGAGTGGGGAAGGTGAATGAGTTTAATTTCCTGTGGTATCTTCGTTTGCATGGTTGTCTTGAACACCGAGATGAGAAGGATTTTAAAGCCAAGCATGGTCTTGATGAGGAAAATGTGTGACAATTGATTAGCAATGTCTGCCATGGCTGAAGAATAAAGCTGTGGGAGCACAGGCACTGAACTCAGTCAGGGCTACTCAGAAGTGTGACCTGCAGATGGGTATGGTCTACAAAATATTCGTTACCCATGATGAAATGAGTACAGAAATGGGAAGTAAACATTTAGAAACTTTTAAAGCAATTTGACATGGCCGCCTCACCCAAGTGATAATTTCTGTAGTTGGCAGAGTATTGATCAGTAATGGATTGAAAATTCAAATAAAACCTGACCCTTTACCAGAAATAGTTTGAGAAGCACTGACCTTGAAGACTGCATTTGCTCCCACTAGTTCCTGTGAAAGCCTTTGAACATGCCCTGGACTTGGGGTGCTTATGAATGCAGCCAAAGTCCTATACATGTCAGGATTTACATGGACTCATTAACTGAGCATAGGTGTTTGCCTGGTTTTCTCCTCTTGCTTGGCAGAAGAATTAATATAATAGCCATTCAGAGATTGCCAGAAATGCCTTCCTGGCCATCTCTACCTGTTTCAAGTTTCCATTTATTTCATAAAGCCTTTGCTCACATTGATTTCTTCCATGGAGAGTCAGTGAGGCCAGCAAAGATGTTATGTTATTGAAGATGCTGCAGGGAGACCAGAGAGAGAGGTTAGCATCAGCTGTTGCATTGGCCTGGGTGACCACTGGGGTATGCATTAATTCATCCATTCATTTACCTATTTATGCATTCTTACTCATTCATTCTGTCATATAACAACTCTTTGTGGAATGCCAACTATGAGATTCACAGAGCCAGGTACTGGGGATATATTGGTGACCAAGACAGACAAGTTCTTTAGTTTCACAAACCTGACAGTCTGGGAAGGGAGACAGATATTAAGTCAAGAATGTATAAAAGTGGTGATAAATATCCTGGTAGGTGCTCTGCTGGGCAGCATTGGTTGCTTTGAGAATACTTAGCAGTTGTGCTATCCTAGCCAGGGCATCTTGGAAGCCTCCCGAGGAAGTGACGTGTCTGCCTGTGTGGCTGGACCATGACGGATGGCTGGAGAGCAAAAGAGACAACTTGAGATGATTCTGGAAAGGTGGCCAAGGGATAGATGGCACAAGGCCTTGCAGGTCACAAAAGGAGTTTGCACTTGATCCCAAGAGCAGTTGGGAGCCTGATGGAGTTACAAATAGGTTAGTACCTGGTCTGTGCTCTCAAGAGGTCATCAGCCTGGTGGGGAAGAGAGTTACCTAAGCAACTAGCTATGATACAATGTGATCTGGGTTATATAGAGGTGTACACACAGATGGGAAATGATGGGGTTTGGAGACTGGGTGATTTAACAGATGAAATTTGACCTGTCACTCTCCTGCTGGAAACTTTTGTAGTTGCCTATTGTTCTTAGCATACAGACAAAATCTTTTTACGTGGCCCCACATGATCAGGTTGTTCTCACCCTCCTCAGACTCTTCTGGGGCCCTATCTTTCTTGCTTCTCCACTCCCAGCATCCTTACCCATCTTTCTTTAGGTCCCCAGATACCACATACTTCTCCCTATTGTGCGGCCTTCTGCTTAGGATGCGTTCACTAGGCTCCTTACCCCATCCCTGTCTGCTTCACTAATTTTCTAATTTTTCAGGTTTCAGTTTAAATATCCCTGGCTTCCCTGAGGACCCTGTATTTCTCCCTCCTGGTGCTTAGGACAAGTGGGATTCTATATTTGTATGATTAGTTGTTGAATGTCTGTCTCCTCAAATGCAGTAAGCACTGAGTTCACATTGAATGAATGAATGAATGAATGAATGAATGAATGAATGAATGAGTGAGAAGACTGCTGGCCTGGCCTGGGAGGAGGACAGCAGCGCTGATGTTGAAGACAGTGAAGTGTGTTGTGGAGTTGGGGCTGAGCGAGGAGGAGTGGGCGTGACCTGCCCCAGAACACAGCCATTTCCTCTCTGTTGGCTTTTTCTCTCTCTCAAGCATGTGTGAAATGAGCCACAACATGATGGGACTCTCTGAAAGGCCACTTTCACGGGATTATCAATGCCAATCCTTGGCTCTTTCGGGAAAGCAATCATCCCAGGTGAATAAACTGCGCTCAGTCTCATCTCTGAATTATAAGAAAACCCTTCGACCTTAAAATTGCTCAGAGCTGAAGAGCTTCTTTTGGGGCGTGTCGCTGTGCAGGGTGGCGTGTGGGAAGGCTGGTGGCTGGGGCAGTTCCCAGGCACAGCTGCACTCCCCCTTTGTAATTCCCTCTATCCAGGGAGGGTGGGCTTCTGCTGGCCGTAGGGCTTTGGTTCAAGAACCAGCAGGCCCAATATCTGTAAGCTTTCCTGTATGACTCAGCTCTTGTTGGGTAACAGTTTATCCACAAATTTCAGAGCTTAAAATGATGATGATGATTATTTAAAAAAAAATATTTTATTGGGGAACAGCTGTGGGTATTGGTTACACATTGCTTTCATGCTACAATGGCATAGTTGACTCTTTTAGGGAGGGCGCAGC
>NW_017731766.1:949586-981046 GCF_001890085.2 Hipposideros armiger | reverse complement strand
AGGCGGAAGCTGAAGCCACTTTGGAAGCCCCACAGCGTCACTTCTGCCACATTTTATTTGTTAGAAGAGAATCACTAAATCCTCCCCATGTTCAAGAGAAAGGAAATCAGACCCCACTTTTTAAGGCATATTTTAAAATGCCCTTTTACATGCTCAGGTCTGGCCGAGTCTAGAGCCTGAATTCTCAACCACTGCATCTTATTGTCTGTTGGTTGGGGTACATTCCCTTAAAGAGAAGCCCAGAGAAGACCATAGAATAGAGATATATGCTCAAAAGGAAAAGGATGACCTTCTAACAAGCCTTTCACTTCTGAAATCTCGTAGCATTCTGCCCTTGGCAGCGTTTTGGCCCAGCTCCCATCTCCCGTTAGGGAGAGGCACTGGCTTCTGAGACGCTGCTTTACCCTCCACTGCAGACACTCCAGTCACTGACCCAGAACACTGGGCAGAGTCTCAAAGTTCAGTATCGATTTGTGGTGCTTTAGAGCTACCCAAAGAGAAAATAAACAGATAAGCCACGCCAATAGCGAAGAGTTATATGCAAGGGAAGGTTCTTTGACTGAACCAGTTTAAATGTTAATTTTATTACTCAAGAGGGCGCTTTGGAACTCCCTGTCATTATCAAACAATTAAACTGTAGTTCCTTATTAATTTTTACTGCCTTCCTAGGGTAATTAGTGGCACATAATGTGAATTGCATCCCATTAATGAATAGATACTTGAATGTGAGTGGGCAGAGCCTTTTATTAGGCTACTCAACAAGGCCCATGAAAGGAGCAAGGGTGGGCTCTTCTCAGAACAGGCCCCGCACGCCTCCCTCCCGGAGTCTTGAGTTAACTCCGGCACTTCCCGACATCAGACACACAGTTCCCCGGCTTTCAGGAAGGCATGGTGGTTCTGGAACCCAAAGTTGGCAGTCAGAAAGTGGATAGTCCTTTGGGGACAAAGGCTTGGAAACCCAAACCAGGACCCTGAAATTCCTGAAGTCCTCAAGGAAGACTGCCCCTGAAGGATTCATTGTTTCGGTTTGTTGAAAGTGCATTATTAAGCACCTAGTGTTTGCCTGGCACTTTACTAGGCAGCATGAGTATAGTATGTAATGCTCAACGCCACTTCAAGAGATTGCTATTCTTATTTCCATTTTATAGACAAGGAAAACTCATCTCAGGCTTCAAAACATGAGATCATATAGGAGATGACAGGTCGTGGCCCTCAGCCCAGGTCTGGCTGGGTCTGGAGCTTGAGTTCCCAACCGCTGCGTCTTACTGCCTGTTGGTTGCGGCCATACCTTGACTCATATCCTCAGCCTGGTCCTTCTGGTTTGCTTAAAATTTTTCTTGTTTCTAGATTCTTTAACAAAATAGGACTCCAGTTCTATTTTAGAGATGTTATGTGGTCCCTCCATCTTATAAATGAGGAAATTGAGGAGCAGGGGAGGAGAATGGGCTGTCTGAACTGGGGAGAGAGTAGTGAACCTCGCTCAGCCTAGATGCAGTGCGAGTTGTGGCTGCTGAAGGTTCCCCTCATTCCTGCTCTGTCTGTGTAACCCTCAAATCCTATCAGAGAAGTAGAACTTTGGCTTCTAAGGTAGGCTTCTCAGTGGTGGTGTCACCTGCTCTGAGAATCCACGTAGGTCACTTTCCTCTGTATGGGAAACTGTAGCCACCTCTGTCTTGCCCACTTACAACCCAAATATCACCAGCCTGGAAATACAAATTATGGTGGCACAAGCCCCCACCTGCTTGGCCAATAGCATTCACCCCCTCTAAGTACTCCCTGGTGATTTCTGGGATCGCCAAGGCCTCACTCAAGTGCTCCTGGAGCCGGTCTGTCAGCTATAGTGTTGGCATGCCCATCCCCCCCTCTCCTGCTCCCACCTGGTAGAGTCCACTGCTTGGGAATTCACCTGCTGAAGTCCCCCTGACACTTTCCATTGTTGGCTTTCCATGCCAGGGGGGTATCTCTGGGTGCTCCCGAACCTTCCAGTTTCTCGTGGGCAGAGCTTTGCTGGGTTAGGTGGTGGCCCAGAGAAGGGACCCTTCCCAGCCTCATGCTCGTTGTCTGTCACAGGGCTCTTGTGAGCAGTGCCACGAGCCCCTGGTCATCACCCCTTATCCAGAATATCACCAGGATTCTCATAGCTATGGTCCCATCAGTTTCTGGCCTTCACTCCCTCAACCATCACCTATTCCAGGGACAGATGGGAAGCAGATGTCACCCATTCCTTCCACCCTGTGCTGTCCTCCTCTTTGACCTTTGCAGCTCACTCCACCCTCCATCACAAAACAAAGGCTCTCATTGCTACACGGAATATGCTTTCACTGAGCACTTGCTATGTGCCAGCCCTCTGCTATGTGCCGACTATACAATTGTGACATTGTTATATTTGCCAAACCCTCTTTTCTTCCTTTCTCATAGAACCAGTTTTTTTTTTTTTTTTTTTTTTTTGGGTGGGGGCTGCTGATGGTGGTGGTGGCGGCAAGCATTTGTCAGATTCCAGTGATGACTCAATGATTGTTTTAAATCGATCAGGATAATATCCAACCCCCCTACCCCAATCTAGTGGGCATGTAATCCTAAGCTTGGATCACATGTAAGAGGAATGATGGCTGCTTCTGAGGAAAGATTTGTTATCCTGATGAAAGGGGCAGACATGAAAGGGGACCTGGTAGTGCCTCCTCCTTCCCTGTTTTCCTGCCTTGAGAGGGGAGTTGATGCCTGCAGCTTGAGAGCCTGGAGCCTTAAGCTTGGATAGGAGGGGCCAACATGAGGATGGCAGAGCAGAACTCTAGGAGAGCCTGGATGGCGCTGACTTGGTTGAGCTGTCAGACCAATCTATGGCAGCCTTCCTCTGGCTTTCTCATTAGAAAACGATAAATGCAGAATGGTTTAAGACACTCTTAACCTCTTTATCAGTCCTAACAGATACCAGCATGGTGAGGGAAGGGACATGGTCCCTGCCCCCCGTGGAGCTTACATGCAGTCAATGGATGGCAGAGATCTGGGAAGGGAACAGAACAGAGCTGACAACTCGGGCAATGCCTGGGTACCAAGCCAACCCTTCTCTTTTGCTTATCAGAGGAGAAGAATGGCATCCCCTTTATGCTGTGTCTTTGCCCAGTATAATTACATTCCATCTCTATTTGCTTTTACTTTTAACTTCTAATTTCTCAGAGTAAACATGAGCCAGGAAGAGCTGATCGAGGAAGCCGCTGCTCCTAGGAGCCTGGCCGGTCTGCCGACTATGGGAGGTTGTGAGTTCATTGAGAGAACACCCTGGATTGATAATGATTTCTGTTCCACCAGAGGCAAAGTGTTTGAGGCCAGTGACTCTTAGAGGAGTGATGGCTACATTCGGAATGCTCTGGCAAAGGCTAGAGGCTCTTTCCTTTTTTCCTTCTCTGCACAGGGAGAAGTAATCTCTTTTTTTTGGCTGCAGGGATGCTAGGTTGGCCAGTCCTGGGAATGGTTGATTCAGATCTCAGGTATTCACTCACAGGTGGCAAATTCTGGCAAAGGAGAGGTGATGGAGGGTGGTAGTTAAGGGCTCCAGCTCTGAGACCCAGGCCCTGCCTGTTTACATGCTGTGTGACCTTGGGCAAGTTCCTCAGCCTGGCTGAGCCTCCATTTCTTTATCAGGGCCCTGTGGGTAATTACAGTAGACAAGGCTGCTGTTGGCTCTTAGGCCTTTCATGAATCTTCCGAGGAACATGATCACCAAGGGCTGGAGCAATGTGGAAAGGAATTTGTGGAATGCATAGAAATGAAAACATCCCAAACTACTGGGGGTGTAACATACGTGAAGGTGCAGAGGTAAAAAATGAAAATTAAAACCCCAAATGACACCTCAAAATGTGTTGGAGGAGGGGTGCCTGGGGGTTTTCCCAGAGGTGCGGGGAAGGGCTGTGTCTTCCTGCTCATTCTTTATCCACTGGTAAAGCATCGCAAAAATGGAGAGGAACTGTCCAATAATTTCATAAATTCTGCTGAGTCTGTTTAGTAGAATATCACGTTACCATTAAAAAAAAAAGTAGAACAATATTGAAAACCTGAGAAGGGGTTCAAGATGGATGCAGGCGTGCAGTGTGAAGGCTCTGGATTTACGCTCTCGGAGTTGAAGCCTGCTTCTAACACTGCCTAGCTGTGTGATATTGAACACATTACATGGCTTCTCTGCATCTAGGATTTTTCATTGGGAAATGGGGGTTATAAATAATAATGACTTCATCGGTTTGTCTAGGTAAAATCATGTTTGTGAAACTCATACTCACAGGATGGTGATGAGCACATGGTAAGTGCCTTATCTATTGTGAAGTGAAAACTGAGGACGTGTTTCAAAAAAAAAAAAAAACAAGGAGGGAAAAAGAAGAAAGGTGTATCTATGCAAGGAGAAAAAAGATAGGTTAGAATTTATTTATTTATTGAACACTTATTTATTGAGAACCTCCTGTGTGCCAGGCTCTGGAATACAGTTCAGAGAGGGAGTCCACCTAAGACTTGCTTGGGGTGCCTTTAGAAAATGCAGAGGGGGACCCATCCAGCCCCAGAAATCTGGGTTCTGCAGAAGTCGCGGTAGGCCTAGCAGCCTTTGTTTCATGCAGGTGCCATGAGATTCTTTTGCAAGCCTGGGGAGAGTGTGTCCTAGTGGGTCTACCATCAAGCAGTGGTTGGAGAGGAATGAGGAATGACTTTAATTTTTTTTTCCTTGTATTTTGCAGAGTCTCTACACTAAGTAAGAATACTCTTTCACAATTAGAAAAAAGTAAACATTTGATATTGAATGTTCAGTAGCTATGCCCCTCCAGCCTGGTTTCCCTCATGCCCGGTGCAATCCTCATTTCTTCCTCAACAATGGAAGCATATCATCTAGACTCCAGATTAGGAAAGGCCCCTGGGAATGGAGGGTGAGGCTGTGTCTCTCAGCCGCAGTATCACAAAGGGAAGGTGGCAAGTTTCTTACCCAAATCACCTGCTTTTGTTTGAATGTGCTCCAGGGCAGCCTCTGCTATGCAAAGGGACCTCTTTAAAGGTGCACTTCATTTGCTTTCCTTTTTTTCCCTGCAAATTCCCTTGACCTTGAGATGTATCCAGTGGCTCTAGTTATTGGTGCAGTTTCCAGAGTCATTTGTATGGACACTGTGTAATGCGGAGGTAAGGGGAGAAACCTCCATAGTCATCCTGTGCTTGTATCAGGTGAATTTATATTTTATGGGTTTTGGACAGATTGATTTTTGTGAAACACACTGAGGTGTTTGCAAATATGAAAGTTCTCATAATGCTGGTCTTTTGTTTGCATTTACAGGAAGACTAAAAAGAAGGAAAAACAAAATTGCTCTCTCTGACAACAAACTCTGTGGTCCCTAGGAGTGTGGTAGGGAAGGAGATGAGGGCTTCTAACAGGACAGGGAATTAGAGGCAGGAAGATCAAAGATCAGAGTGAGAAGCCGCCAGTGAGGGCTGATCTGCAGGAATTGTTTGTAGGTGTGGGCTGCAAATTTTCAAGTGCTGGGCAGGTCTCAAGAAAGAAGGTAAACACAACTGCTATGATGAAAGGTTTTAAAATCCCTCAGCTCTCTTAGAAGTGGACCCTGTGGTCCTGCCTTGAGTTTATTCCAAGGAACAACATCCATTTGGGGCTGATCTTAGTAATTACATTGATACACAGAGGGAGTACCTGCCAACTTGGTTATATAATTTGTAAAACATATCTTTCCCCAACCCAAAACTAAATCAAAGCAAACCAAACAAGAACACCTAACTTCTTGTATCAGTTGGCTCTGATGCCTGAAATATTTTCAGTGTGGTCCTTTTGGTAAAGGCAGGCATAGTGAGTGTGCAACATGCATAGATTTTTTTTTTTTACTTCTGAGCCCATGGCAGACATCACTAATCAATTACAGTTCTCTGTACTGCTGAGGCCAGATGTCAGCCTAAATGTTCTCACTTATAGTCTGGGGCAGAACATTCTTTTGGGGTTGGTCTTAAGCATAGATAGAGTTGGTAGTTCGCTTACCTAGCAGAAATAATAAGACCTTTCCTACTCCACAGCACATTCCCAATTGAGCAACCTTGATGAGTGAATTTCTCATCATGATAGCCATCCCTGTTGGATAAAGCACAGTTGGCAAATACAAACCATCTGCACTGCTATTCTTACTGCAGTTTCCCCCTGTTTTATCATTGACAGGCACCAATTATAAATCGTAACCCTCATGGTGAGCTCAGGTGTGACGTTAGACTCTTTCTCAACAGAGTTCTCCTTGTACCTCCTACCAATAGCTGGGTTCTGTATGGAACAGGAGAGGTATTTGCCGTCCCTGGGTTTCTGAGGGTGAGGAGACAAGGCGTCTGCCATGGAATGCTGTTTGTGAAGATTTCATTAGCGTCAGAGCAAGCAAAGGAGAGAATGAGGTGTGAGCTCTCGTGCCTGGCCTCAGTTTCTGCCTCTCGTCAACAGCCTATATCTGCTCAGACCATCCTTCCCACTTGCTTCCACACATCTTGCCTTTTTCCTTTTTTGGGTCCTCTCTTCACTGATTCCCCTCTCTGAGACACCCTCCCTCCTGTCCATCCAATTCTTACCATTATTTAAGGCTTAACTAATGCTCCATCTCTTTTTGCTAAGTCTTTTCTGAATACTAGCAATGATTTCTCTGTGGTTTAAATTCCCATGGCTTTACAATTCAGTCAACTCACTTGGCATCAAACTTCTTCCCCTGAAATGTCTGTTCCCGTCTAATGTCTATGTGTTTGTATTTTTTTAATCATGAGACAGAAAACCTTGCCAGCAGGGGCTGTGCCTTCCTCTTCCTTTGTGTCGAGTGTCTGCCCAGGTATGGTGGAAGGAGGAGATGCTGACTGGGGGGGGGAACGGGCCCCACTTCACCTGCTCCGTGCTCTGGTGGAAGTCCCTCTCTGCTTCCATTTGAGGCCTTTTCATTAGGATTCAAAACATAGACTAGGATGTCTGTAGGCTTTTCCAAGGAAAGCTCTTGCAGTATTGAGAGACATTTAAAGGGGGGACCCAGAGGGTGCTATGAAGCAAACCGCTAAACCCAGGTAGTGTGGGATAGAGCATTAAAGTAAGCCTCACTCCCCTTTGGCTGTCCCTGACCTAATAGGAAGTCATGAAGACATCCAGTCTTCAAAATCACTTAATCTTCAGTCCTGCCATCGCATTTAATCAAAACAACCACTTTCACTGTCACTCTGCCCAGCTCAGAATCAGGAGTCAGAGCAGGTAGAGCTTATTTTGTGTATCTGAAATACGTCTTTGCAAGTTAAAAAAAAAAAAAGCCAGCCTCAGCGCTACATAAAAATGATGTAAATTTCATTGTTCGAAGCACAGAGAAGATAAATAACAGAAATCAGACTTAATACTTGCTTTCTGAGCTTTTTTTGTGTATTTCCAAATTACTTAATGTTTTATTCAAAAGTTAATTACTTTGTCAACATATTTGTATTTTTATTTTACTTAGGGAACAAATTCATAACAAATATACAACTTCATAGAAACATTCAATGAAAAATTGGTGTGAGTCGCTGAGCATGTAAGCGATCATTCTTTTCATGGTAATTGATACCAAGGCATACGTTATTAAGGACAGAAAGTTCAATGGGAAACAGAAACCCAAAGGGCGAGGGACTTGGCCAAGGCCCAGGTTTTGATAATACAACTTGAAAAATTGAGCCCAATTTTTCTTCCACATCCCAGCATGAATATATCCTGTTTCCATAGCTAGTTGGTAAATTCCTTGATATCAGAGATCCAGTTTCTAGTCCAGGCAGACTGTCTCTGATGAGCCATGTGATCTTGGACAAGCAATTAGACCATGAAGTCCCACAGTCCACATCTGTAAGATGAAGAGGTTGGATGAGCTGTGCTTTTCAAACTGTGCCCTGCGGTACCCTAGGGTTCCCTGGGTACTTGCCCAGGGCAGGTCTCCATTTACCAAACTCTCCCACTAGAATAGCTCTGTTTTTAATTGCTGGGTTTTTTTTTTTGGTGTTAGTTACAATTAAGATTTGATTTGGAAAAAATGGACTGGGTGGTATGTAAATTATCAGTCTAATTTTTAAAGTAGAATTTTAAAAAATTTCTAATTCTAGGTCCAATTTTTTATACCCAAGGGCTTGTTCAGTGAACATGAAAGGTGAATGGAGAAACTGATGATGGTGTCTCCATACAATGGAACACTACTCAGTAATGAACGGGAACAAACCATGCATATCTGCAACAATATGAGGAATCTGGAAAACATGCTGAGTGCAAAGAAGCCAGACACAAAAGAGTACATACTCTTGTCTGATTTCCTCTCTTGTTTGTCCACAGCCTGATGTATTATCCCGTCAGGTTGTCTGCAGCTCACTTTTGATCAGTTTGAAATATGTGCCAGGGGCCATACATGGGAAACCGCTCTAGTCTACCCCATCCTGTCTCCATCTCTACACCCCTGGTTTTAAGCACTTTGGGGTCCTGTGTCCCATTGATAATCTAATGAAAGGTACAGACCCTTTCTCTGGAAACTCATGTAATGCACAAAATTTTGCACACAACCTCAGTGGATACTAGACCACCTAAAGACATGTGTGGTAATCATTGGTTTATTTATGCACTCATTTATTCATTTACTGGCTCATTCACTTACTCATGTTTTCATATGCTGTTAACTGCTGTGACCCAGGTGCCATATTGGATACTCGTGAATAATGTCCCTGCCCTCAAGGGGCTTATAGTCCAAGCTCATAGATAGTAAATAGACCGTCTGTGATGGTAAATTTTAATGTGTCAACCTGACTGGGCTAAGGGTTGCTCAGATAGCTGGTAAAACATTACTTCTGGTGTGTCTATGAGGAAGTGTAGAGACGTGATGAGGGTTTGAATTGGTAGAGGGAATAAAGAAGATCATTCTCACCAGTGTGGGTGGGCGTCATCCATCACTGAGGGCCTGACTAGTACAACAGGGGAGAAGAAGGGCAAATCTGCTCTCTGTGTTTGACCTGGGACATCCGTCTTCTCCTGCCCCCAGACATCAAGCATTCCTGGTTCTTGGGACTTACACTATTGGCTCCCTTGTTTCTTAGGCCCTGGACTTGGGCCGAATTATACCGCTGGCTTCCCTGGTTCTCCACTTTGTGTGTATTTTTTTTTTTTAATTGTGGAAAGTATATAGAACATAAAATTCATCATTTTAACCATGTTTAAGTGCACAATTCAATGACATTAAGTATATTCACAATGTTTACAACCATGCCACTGTCCATTTCCAGGGATTCCCGCTTCTGGCTGTACCCTGGAATCCCCTGTAGAGCATTTCTATTCCTAGGCTTGTACCTCACTACTAGAGGTTCTGATATTGTTTGAGTCGGAGTGCTGCCCAGGCATGAGTGTTTTTTTTAAAGGTCCTCAGGCGATTCTAACGTGCAGCCAGGGTTAATGGCTATTGTTCCACAGGCACCTTTAGTTACTTCTGCTGTGCCTTCTCTAGACCAGGACATTCCTTTGAGATCTGATGCCTACCCGGAAGAAGACTCCTCATTATCTTTGTAAAAAATGATGTTAAACTGATTCTCCTGCAAGTCAAGACATGCCATGTTGTTACAGCGTTGGCGGCGGCAAACACTGTCCTACCGGTTCACCTCTGCTTTAAAACATGCACACGCACACGCACACGCACACCCTCCCCGCTGCACAGATGCTTGTCTTTTAATTGCCAGGGAGGAGGGACAAAAAGCATGAAAAAGATGAGCATCATTGAAGGAATCAGGGTGGTAGCACATTCCTTATCCTTAATAGAGTCTCTACATTCGTTGTTTTCATGATTTAAATGCTAGCCTTGAAGAAATATTCAGTGTGGAAACATTAGAACAGATTAATAAGTGAAACGAAAAATACACGAGCATCTGTTTTCTATTTAATGAAGAATAACGGAATCAAGTCTAATCATCTTAATCAATAGCAGTGTTCAAGTACAAACGTTACATTTTGGGTTGGAGACGATGAATGACTAGCAACAGATGCTGAGATTTTTGTCACTGTTGTATGTACTTGGAGACAGACGTGACTCTGTGAACCAAGCCCAAAAAAACAAGGGTGATGTTCAAAATATGAAACAGCTGGTGTGGCATGGGGACTGGTGTTGGCCGGGACACAGCTCTGGTCTGTTTCACCAAAAACCAGCCCTCCAAATAGATTTAATGTAAGGGTATTAAGATTCTCTGCTCTCACAAAGCTACCTCACCTGCCTGTCACATTCTTGGGATCCTACCACTCACCTAATGTTTTTGTGGAAGGTAAATAGAGATAACCTTTTAAGCAGAGTGTGTGTGTGTGTGTGTGTGTGTGTGTGTGTGTGTGTGTGTGTGTGTGTGCATATGCATGAGACCTTAATCTCTGAATAGCTTTTACCCTTAGAATTGACTACTTTATAGCTTGTAACATGAACAGATTTCCTGTTGGAAAGGTTCCCTGTTGGATGGGACATAGGAGAGGGCAGTATTGATGGGAAGAGAGAAAACTCAGGACTATGGCCTTCTGCCTGGGGAGAAAAGGCCTCACTCAGGAAGTGACATTGTTAGGGATGGGGGTGGAATGGGAAGAGGACTTGAAGTTCAGCTGGGCCTGTTTTTATCATTTTGGTAAGTAATTCACTTTATTAGAGATTACTAGGTCTGGAAGGGATTGTAGAGATCATCTCTTGCACCTGCCTCAATTTACATCTGAGGGGACTGAGCCCAGAGGGGGAAAGTGACTTGGTGAAGGCCACACAGCAGTTTAGTTTGGCAATCTGGGAAGAACTTCAGTGTCAGAACTGGCTTTAAGGTCTGGCCCTGATCCTGAGGAGATATGGCTTTTCTACTATCCTTTAGACTTAGATTCCTACAGCTGCAAAACGGGGAATAAGTTTCAAAGAAATTAAAACATATGAAGGGATGAAAGGGTCCAGAATGTGTTACTGTTGCATAAAAATTATTTTGAGCTCAAGGCATTTGAGATCTTAAAATCTCTAGCTGCCTAAAAGCAGTGCCTTTCAGAAGAACTCAAAAGAACTCAATTGTCATAAATCCCCTGCCTGGGAGCAACTCTAATCTTCTTGGGCATCAGAAGGCAGCACTCCACCAAACCAGACATTGTAAAAAAAAAATTATATTTCCCCATTTCTACTAAGTGTCTGCTCTCCCCTCTCATTCTAAGAAGTCATTTATTTCCTACAAGTGCCTCTCTCCCCTTCCCCTATTAAGATAATATATATACAAAAAAAAAAGAGATAGTATATAGGCCCCTTTGCGTCACATCTTTTTTATGAACTGCCATACATATATGATTAAAATCTGTTTTTTCTCTTGCTACCCAGTCCTTTTAAGTTTAATTTGCAGGCCCCAAGTACTGAACTAAGAGGGTAGAGGGGAAGTTTATACGACTCATAGAAAAGACAATAAATGTGTAATGATTTTATTGAACTCATTAATTAATGAATGATTTAGTAAGGAGGTAGAGCTGGCTCTAAAAGAAAATTTGAAGGACAGACATTTATATAGTAAGGCAAATGAATGTGAAAATGAATTTGCTAGAAGATACGAAGTTGGTTAATGTTCTACAGGGCTATGAAATTGTAACCTTTGGGACAGAAATCTACATTTTCACAATGTCTGATCTCTAAACAAACAGTGAATGGCAAAATCAAACAGTCCTAACTAGATGCAGGTATCCCCCACTTTTCTAAAATTTCACATTATCCCCTGTCGCTTTTATGAAAGCGAATTTATTCCATTTCAGCTTATGAAAGGTTTCACAGGACCACTCTACTTTTGGATAGTGGGGGAACCCTTCATCTTCAGGTGAGTGTTAAACAATGCCTTTGAAAGAACGTGCATTTATGACTAGTTTATTTCTACATTTTGGATAGTTTGGGGTTACTATGAGGAAGTGATGAGAAAACAAAGTCTGTCTGGCGTGTTCCTCAAATGTTACTATTGAGCAGGAAAATGTGCTGCTGGATTTCTTGGGCCCTTGCTTTTTTGATGGAGAGTGCATCCATCCGTATATCTCTGAAGTGCACACTGTAAGAGGAAGTTATCCTAGGAAAGGGAAGGTCTCCCAGTGTCAATCAGTCAAGCTGCTGAGTATTTGAAACCCTGGACCCAGGAAGGGACAAGCCTTGGCTTGAAGCCAAAACAGATACTGTTGTCAGTTTAGTCGCGAATGAATGGAAACAAGTCAACAATTTAAAGCTTTTGGAGAAGAAGCACTGTTGAATTGGGCGTGGGGTTAGGCACTGTCAGCTAGCTGCTTCTGTTTTGGGGGAGGGGAGCAGCACCTGGAATCATTTCACTTCCTTGTCACCTCAGGGACAAAAGAGGCCACACTGTTAATTGTCCAAGTCCAGGCTTTGACTACTTGGTCGGGTCAGGGCTCAGTTGGCCCCAGTCAGGACTCTCTTGGTACTGCCTATTGCTGAATTTGCCTCTGTTTGCATTTCAAACACTTTAATTAGTTAAAAGATAGGCTGTCCCTTGTCCTTAGGCCGGCAGTGACCCCCCAGAAGCTGTTTGGAAATACCGCATACCTGTGTGTTTCTCACAGCTCATGCCTGTGTGCCAGCTCTCCTTTCTCCCCCACACCTGCAGGGGCAGGGAAAGCGTTGTAGGGCTGGCAACGCTGTGAAGTGTTTGGGGAACATGGCCCTCTTATTCCTTACCCTGTGAGACAGCGCCACCCGAGTTCTCATATGTTCTACACACCCCCTCAGAACCTGTAGTTGGGTGACACGCTCTGTGCATCCGTGCCTAGAAATAAATGACCAACAGCTTTTAATATGTTAACTGTCCCAGAGATCTCCTTTTTAAGCAATGTATTTTTTTAAAATAAGGGCAGTGCTTGTTCATTCTTAAAGGCTTAGGAAATACAGAAATATATTAAGAAGAAACTTTAAATTACCTAATTCTAGGCCTACTATCCTGAGATAACAAAGGTGGTTAACATTTCATTTTGCTGTAATTGCTTCCAGATATACACATTCTTAAAAGAAATTGAGATTATATTGTTTAACTTTTAAATTGTGGTTGAAGTCAGTTTCAAGGGTGGAATTTCACATATCAGTCAGGGGATTGCAAAGATGTTTTTTTTTTTTTTTTTGATGGAGGAGAAAGTAAATGAGAGTGGGAGTGAGCTGTCGGATATTTGTGAACTGACAACCTAGAGGTACCTCTATCTAAAGAAATGGCCCTCTGGCCACTTGTTGGGCTGGTGGCAATGGTCTCTTAGAGAAGATTCTGGGAACTGTTTATGTAACTGTGCAGGGAGTAGGTGAACCTATGGCATTGTCTCCCCACTCTGAGAATGTATGTACCCCAGCCTTGTCCAATTTTGTACATGGCACCCTTGCCCACCTAGTTACCTAAGCTAGAACTTGATTCTCACTTTCCCTCACCTCTTAAATTTTGAAGATTCTGCCTTTAAAATGTATCCTGAATCTGATCCCTTCTTGCCATCTGCACAGGTACCACCTTGATCAAAGTGTCTATCATTGCTCACCTGAACGAGTTCAGTTAATGCTTGTGGAAATAAACAAAGACCAACCCAATGACAACAGGCAAAAATATTTTTCAGAGCTGGCTATATGACAAGGGAGCTAGCCACTGTCTCTTGTGTTTGGCCAGGATTCAAAGGCAGGTGGCGTGGGGAAGCCTTATGGTCAGAAGAAGGCAGACTTCAGGTGTGCGCTGATCGGAAGCTGTCAGCATCGGGATGTTGTAGGTGGGCTAACTTGAAGCAGGGCATCTTATGTGATTGGTGAAGGGCACACATTTGGCTTTGTCTGGTTGGTCCTACTTTGGAAATGTTATGAAGCCGTCAGTTATTAATCCAGTCCTGCCTGTTTGGGACTGATTGTTACAGGAGTTATTGTTTGGCTTCATGGATTTTTTTTTTCTTCTAGAGATAGTGGCCTGACTTCTTACAAGTCTGACTTTTAAATAGCAAGTAGGCTGGCTTCCTAGGCTGGTTATTGTAGATAAAGGATTGGTTTCCTGGGCTGGCTGCAGAAAGAGGGTTAGAGTTTTATTTTTATGTATGGTCTGGCCATTGTATATTCAGTCTCTCATGCTGCAAAATTTAATGGTGTTTCTTTGGTACCAACTTAATTGTGAAGTAGCTACTATTATTGTCATCTCCATTTACTTAGGAAGAACCTGAGGGTCAGAGAGGTTAGGTAACTTGCCCAAGATCACACAGTAAGAAGAGCCTGGCTGTAAACCTCGGCAGTTTTCATTCCAGAAATCCATACCTTAGACTGCCTCCCTCGGCCACTTAGAGACTGGGGTCACCCTGTACATGCTAATGTGTTAGCAGGTAAGAATTTAAAATTTAATCTTTCTACCGGCAGAATTAGAATTTTGCCCCCACTAATTCTCTTCCTGCAGAAGTCCATCCATTCTTTATGACTTAACTCATCTTTTTTTTTTTTGTTTAATATAGTGTCTTTTTTTTTAAACTTTATTGGGGAACAATGTAGTTTTTCAGGGACCAATGTATTTTTTCCAGGACCTATCAGCTCCAAGACAAGTTGTTGTCCTTCAATCTTAGTTGTGGAGGGTGCAGCTCAGCCCCAAGTCCAGTCGCCGCTTTCAATCTATTGTAGTTGTGGGGGTGGGCGGGGGCAGCCCACCATTTCATGAGGGAGTCGAACCGGCAACCTTGTTGCTCAGACCCTGCACTCTAACCAACGAGCCACCTGGCCGCCCCACTTAACTCATCTTTTACCTTCTCAGTAAAACTTGACTCCATTCACCCCGTTTTCTTTTTCTTTTTCTTTCTTTTTATTTTTTTCCCCTATTTTCTTTTTAAATACCCAATGGACTGTGGGATGCAAAGGCATAAATCTCTGAGAAGATAATGAATGGAGGGTGTTGTGACATTCCTTGTATACACACTCAGGAATCAGGCTTGATTCTCAGCTCCCCTGGGCTGATCTCTGAATTTACCCAAGCCTCAGTTTCCAAATCCATAAACGGGGATGATGATAAGATACTACTCACCTTATGACAACGAGCACAAAGATTGAAATAACAGACATAAAGCACATGCATAATGCCAAGGCGGAGGGGGCGTGCTCCATGTAAATTAAGCTGCAAATGCCCTTAGAAGATTCTTTCCTATGGCCTTCACTAACATAGTACCAGAAATGGGAGTTTGAATTGTCGACAGTTTGGGCTGGAAAGGAAGGGGAGAGAAAAAAAAAATCATACATAGTACTCTTTTCCAAAAATGGTCTGGGAAAAGTGAAGACTTTTTTATAAAGAAAAAGCTGACAAAAAATGGCATGTCACCCATCCCCATCCCACCACCACGCATGTTCTCCACCCCCGTACACTATGGGCTTCTGAGATCCTCCGATGACTACAAAAGAAAAAAGACTGAATGCAATTTTATTTTTACCAAGTGAATTGAACAATTGGTTTTTGTAAATCCAAATAAACACACAACACATTAAGGAGTTCAAATCCTATTTTGTCTTCTCTGGGTCACTGCATTTGAAATAAGTAGAAGCCAGATAACTAGGCATCCACTGGAGGAACAATACGAATCTGCCTTGTCTTTTGTGTGTTGAAATAATAGCACATCAAGGGTCTTATTCCCTACTTGGGTGCAAAGCACAAAAGAATAATTTAAATTTCCAATTTAACAAAAGAAAAGAGATCCACACCCCCACCACAGTTTATTTTCTGTCTCAAGGGTATCATTCAATCTAGCAGAGCTAGAGAATTTGGCATAAAGAGGGCAGACTATTGGCTTAGTGGTGCCACAGGGTCTGGAATCCTCTGGGGCCGGAGGGGAAGTTTCTCCGGAGTCCTCGTCACAGCCACGGGAGGGGTGGTGAGACCTTGGGTGCAGATGCAGGAGAGTGAAGTGAGGGTGGGAGCTTCTGGAAGCGCCTATCTGATGGCCTCTATTTTATTAGTGATTTACAGAAGCAGAGTCAAGGGCTGAACACGGGGATGGGATTTTGAGGTCTGCAAAGAAAGAAAAAGGCATTACAAGAATCATCTAGGACAGTGGGAGAGTGAATGGGCTAGTGATAGGAGACGCTTGAGGTTCACGGTCATGACATTCCAGGTCATGACCCCAGTCAGCGTGGTTCTCCTTTTCTTCAGAGCCTTTAGGCTCTCAGGGTGCCGGTGCAGAGCAGGCACTGACTTGGTTTTAACCCAGTGATGTGTGGTTTAGCCGAGTGAGTGTGACAAAGCGAGACGAGGCCAGGGGACTGGGCAAGGGGGAGCAATGATAACAATGGACCAGGGATTCTGAGACAATGGTCACTGTTCCTCACCCTCTCTCCATGCCATGTCTTCCCTTGGAGGGTGGGATGCTTGAAAGTGGGATTTCAGAGGGGTTTTAGTGATTAGTAATATAAGGGAGGGGGAGAATTCTTATGTTCTTATGGCTGAGTTCTTAAGTTCTTATGGCTGGACTAGTAATAAGATTAACACAGGACCAGATTAACAGGAGAAAAACCAATTTAAGATGTGCACACGGGAGCTCATCAATGATGCTCCCTAAAATGGTGAACCAGCCAACTTTTTATACTCTTTAGACAAAGAAACAATGAACTTGTGAAGACTTGCCAGAGCTCTTAGATTCCTCATTAGTGAGGAATCTAAATCAAGTTTGGGCTTGGGTAGTAAATTAGTAAAGGAGAAACACGCTTTGTTTATGTAGAGTTTTTGAGCCCGGGTTCCGTAGCTCTAGTGATAAGGGTGCCGGTGCCGCTCTCATCTTCCAGGTGTGTGTGTGTGGGGTACCTTTCCATGGCAGATTTATCTCCTGCTCTCAGGGGGACAGACAGAGGCCAGAGTGCTCTTCTAGCATTGGCAGTTTTTCAAATACTTAAAAAAATTTTTTTTTTTAAAGATTTTTATTGGGGAGTTGGGGGATGGGAACAGCACTGGGGAATTGGGCGAAAGGGAACAGACAAGTTGCTGTCCTTTTGTTCTTCAGTCTAGTTGTGGAGGACGTTGCTTCACTGGCCCAAGTTGGCACCATCATTGCTCTCTTCCCGGGCGAGGCAGATCAGTCACTGGCTTCTGGACGGCCGCTCACTGCGGCTGCTGGCTGCTCACGCTGGCTGCTGGCTACATACGGTAGCCCATGGCAACCCACTGCCACAGGGGCTGCAGCCTACGCCGTCGCCGGCGACTCACAACAGCCCAGCTCCAGGTTGAGCTGTTGTTCAGCATCTTTGCTGTAGAGGGCAGTGTCACTGGCCCTCATATGTGGGATCCGAACCGGGGCCCTCTGGCGTCCCAAGCCAGTTCTTAACCATCGCACCACTCGGCTGGCCCTCAAATAATTTTAATTCAAAGTAATCAACATGCCATTGTGGGATATCTTGGGGCAGCTGCCCTGGGCCTTGGCAGTAACGACAGGCTTAGGGTCTGGGGTGAGGCTGTGGGAGGGATTGGTGAAGTGGGTTGCGAAACAAGCTCATCGGAGGCAAGAAAATCCAGGAGCTAAGTGAACAGGGTATTGGGAGGGTAAAAAATGTAGACAGATACTGAAATCACCAATACTTAAGACAGTACTGCTATTGGAAAGAGGGACATTGGGCCGGAAGCTAAATATTCAAGAAATAAAGAGTATGAGCCTGGGAGTGCAGCTATAAAAAGGAGGGGTGGCTGGTGGTGTTATCTGATAACATGAGATTAAAATTCACAGGGGTTTTACAGAGGAAGGCAGGAGAACGTTCTGGAAGAGAGGAAGAAGGATACTACCTTATCTCCAGGCCTACTGGATGGGAGAGAATACAGCCCTTACTTTAGGGATCTTCAGGGAAAGTCTCATTCTCAGGGCAGAGCCAGGATTCTGCTAAAAAGTTCCCTTTGGAAATTCAACTAACAGGATGAGGGTCTAGGGAGGGATAAAAAGTAACAATAAACTGGAATGTGATTCCACCGTGCTGCTGTGATTGCTCAGAGGAGGGATATGGGGACAGTTACCGGGAGCAGGTGATAATCAACCTGAATTTAAAGGTTGGTAGAAAGAAGTTCTCCTGGCAGATAAGGAGGAAGGCAGGAGAAAGAAGGACATGGACAAAGGCATGGTGGCCTGGTTGGATCTGGGGAACTGAAAATAGGTGGGTGAGAACCGAGGAGGGGGGAGAGTCCAAGGCAGGGGTCCCATCAGGAAGGGCCTTGAATGCCATCTTGGCAGTTTGAACTTGTTTTGGAAGTGATTACGAGCCAGTGAAGAAATATAAGCAGGGTAGGGACTGGCTTTAAAAAAACATATTGAATTCCTTTAAAACAACCATTCTGTGATTTACATTTGTTTATTCATGTATCTATGAATGCAGATCTACATCTGTCATCTATCTATCTATATCTGATGCCAAATATGAAGCTGATTCCAGTCGTTTCAGCCCAGATTATTGGCATCTGGACTAAAGGTTTAAGGCAGAGCAGAGCAGGAAGTGGCTTGGGGAAGAGGCTACAGACCCCTAGTGGTTAGGAGTCCTCCGCATAGATAGAGACCTGAACTGAATTCCCAGGTTGTCACCGACCAGATTAATGGCCTAGGACAAATTCCTTCGTTTCTCTGACTCTGCTTATCAGTAAAATGGAAATAGAAGTCCCTGCTGGAAAGGTTCCTGTGTGAATTAAAGAGATCATGCAGTGATGTGCGCATCAGAATGACTGTCACATGATAAGTGCGCAATAAAGATTAGCTGTTATTTTTTGGTGTATGAACTTGAAGCCCACTTATGCTCTGCTACTTACTTCCTCTCTGGTTTGGCTGCATGTTGGAATCGCCTGGTCCCAGTTTTTAAAAACACTCATACCTTGGTCCCACCTCCAGGAATTCTGATGGATGTGGTCGGGGGTACAGCTTGGGTGTTTTTATAAACTGCAACGTGACCCTCACATGCAATGACAGTTCAGTGCTATTGGTTCTCCAAGTGCTAGACCCTGAACCACCAAGTGTTAGCCCCACTGTGGAATTAGTTAGAAACGCAAAATTTTCCCAATCAACTGAATCAGAAACTCCGGGGGTGAATCAGCAATCTGTGTTTTAACAAGCTCTCCTGGTGATTCTAATTGAACACTCAAGTTTCCTAAGTACCGGTCTAGGGCTAGCATTCAGGCTGGTCATTTCACACCTGAACCAATAGGTATCTCAAATCCTCCCCCAACCCACCTCTCCCTGGAGCCCCCAACCCCTCTTCCCCAGTCTTTTTTTTTCCCTTCAGGGGAGAATAGTTAGATTTAGGGTTGAGGTTTCCTGTTCTTTGGCTTACCTAATTTTGTATGTGTTTTTTATTTTATTTTATTTTTTTCTTTTTGGTACCCTTGATTCTCCTAACAAAATGTATGTGCCAGATTTGGGGAAATGGAGCCTAACAAGGAAGACACAACGCCTAATCCCATGAAATGCCTTGCTGTGATATTGTGATTTATTAATAAATATAGATTTGGTCTCTGTCATTAGATGTGTCATAGATCTTCTAAAATTTTTGGAATTTTCTGTAAAGTGAAGAAAGGTGTCTTTTGTTACGTTAATGAATGACTGTTTGGAAAACGCCTAAGGATGGGGGCTGGTTGCCAGAGGAACCAACCCTGTGATTGAAGATTGGAACTTTCAATCCCACCCCCTGACCTCTGAGGAGGAGAAAGGGGCTGGAGATTGAATTCAGCCACCAGTGGCCAACGATTTAATCAATCATGCCTGTGTAAGGAAGCCTCCATAAAAGCCCAAAAGGAGGGCGTTCAGAGAACTTCCGGGGTCTGTGACAAGTGGAGACTCGGGGAGAGTTTTGTGCCCAGAGAGCATGGAAACTCGGCACCCCTTCCATCTGGCTGTTCTTGAATTATAATTTCATAATGAACCAGTGCTCTGGTAAGTAAAATGTTTCTTTGAGTTTTATGAGCCGCTTTGATAAATTAATTGAGCTTAAGGAGGAGGTCGTTGGAATGTGTCCAGTCTATAGCCAGTTAGTCAGAAAACCTGGGCTTGCGTCTGGCTTCTGAAATGGGGGCAGGGGGCGGGCAGTCTTGTGGGACTGAGTCCTAAACCTGGGTGAATAGTGACAAATTGAGTTAATTTGTAGGGCACCCAGCTGGTGTGGCAAAGAACCCCTCATGCCCCCACAAAATTGGAATTGGAGTCAAGAATTTTATGTGTTTAAAAAAAAAATGGCTAACTGGGCCAGTCTTAGGCAGACTTGTGAGGGGTGAGTTTTGGTCCTCAGTTGGCCTGTTTCACATCCTCCTCGTCCTCTAATCTTGTTCTCTCTGCTCTGCTCTTGTGAAACCCTGTTCTTAGGCTGGGGTCTGACCTCAGTCATTGGTAATTTGGCTTGAGTATCCTCACGCTTGCTGACCAGGCTGCATGCACCTGAGGAAAGGGACTGTGTCTCTATTTCTTTGTATCCACACATGTCTCCCAGTTCAGATTCCTGCAATAACATGGCGTTTGCATTTTTAAGTGGCAAAGTGCTGAAAATCATTGGCTTGGGCACCACAGATGAGGTTGGAGTCCGCAACTTGCTAGCTGTGTAACTTTGTCATGGCACTTCTCTGCACCTCAGTTTTCTCATCTATAAAATGGGCTTGATGATGTGTTAACTTCATACAGTTGTGAAGACTATATAAGATAATGCATGACGAGGGCTTATGTCAGCACCCTACCTGGGATATAGAGAGCACTCAATGATTGGTCTTTGTTAATGACTCTTCTTAAACTGTATTTCCTGCGAGGTTTTACCCCGTGAGCCATTGGGAAGCTTTCGGGCAGTGTCTGTTTTCCGTGAGACACAGCTCCCACTCTGACAGCCCCCTTTCCAAGCGGCCTGGAACTGGCCTCATCCAATATCTCCAGAAACATCCTTTGAGAGCCCTTCTTAAGCCTTCCCATTGCCTCACCAACGCTGGTGCTGAACCTGCCTTGCGGACCTCCTAAATCTTCTCTTAAGGAAATTTAATACCGTGCAAAAGCCTCAAGCCTATTTTAATTAAATTATTCCATTTATTGTCAGGCTTAAAGAGCACCCCACAGGGCCTCAGCTCTGGCTGAATGCATTAAAGAAAATAAAATAGTATAGATTACGGCATAGTCCTCGAGGGAGCTATAAACAGAACCCCCTCTGGTGCCCTTTCATGTCCCTATGTTAGTTAATACACTGTTACAGCATCTGCGTTTGCTTTCATCCCTGAATGCTCTTCAGTTGCCTTTGTAAGAAAGAGAATAAAACCCAGAACATAACAAGATGCTGGAAAAGAATTTCATAATTTTCAGGGCTAGAAGGGATTTTTGACATTACCTGGTCTACCCTGCATAATTTCCCTGGAGTGGGGCAGTGGTCTAGAGTAGGAGGTGGCTTGGCCAGTGACTCAGAATTTCACTTGCAATGAGCTTTGCTTGAAATTGACACATTCTTAGACCTGGACCAGTACTGGGAGCCACAGTGAGAGGTGACATGGGACGTTCAAGTGAGTGGGCCGGGGCTGTGGTTAGGGGTAGCGCTCTGGGCGCAAACAACCAGGGATTGAACCTTAGCCCACCTCATGCTGTCTGCCTCTGGGCAAGTTACTTAACATTGCTAGGGCTCTAGTTTCTTTACCCCAAACTGAGGGTAATCATAGTACCTACCTCACAGCGCTGCCCAGTCAGGCTATACTTCACTAAAAAGCTTAGTACTGCACCTGACACTTAGTAAGCACCCAATAAATTTTAGCTATCATGATTGTTACTGAAGGATTTTTAAAAAGGCTCTTATTGGGATGGTAATGAGAAAGCCCTCCATCTTAGCGCTTTTATGGCAGTGGTTGCGTGCTCCCCATAATGAGTGAATTTGTGACCCTGTGAAAAGAAAGTCCCAGAGGTCCTTTAGTTAAGGGCAGACCTGTCTTCTAATGAGAATAGAAGGGCAGGTGTCAAAGGATCAACTCCATCAGAGAAGTGAGGGCTGGAAATGATGCTTTCTAATCCTTTGAGAGGATCAAATACAAAGTGCTTCAAAAATGTGAGAGCTCAGTGAAAAGGAGGTGCTGGTAACAATAATAAAACTAATATTACCAAGTATATATTAACATCCATTATCTCATTTGATTCTCAAAATTATATATGAATACATATTCCATGGATAGTCTGTAGTAGGCCGTCAATAACTCTGTTGAATAGGTATTATCATCCCACTTAAATAAGGAGAAATAGGGACTCAGTTAACCTTTGCTATATGTGACAAATCACCCCAAAGCTTACTATTAATAGCTTAAAGCAACAATGTCTCATTTTTCATGCTTTTATAGGTTGGCAGGGTGCCTCTGCTGGTTTTGCCTGGACTCAAAATGCTGGATGCTGGCTGTTCATTTGGATTGGAAGGTATGAGGACTTCACTTGTATTTTTGGCAGTTGATGTGAGATGTGGGCTATGCCTTGCACTTCCCCCACGTGGCTTCTCTTGCAGGAGGCTAGATTAGCTTTACCTGGTGGTCTCAGGGAAGCGTTCCAAGATGGCGGAGACAGAAGCCGCAGGGCTTTGAAACTTGCACAGTGTTGTTTCCACCACATTGTGTTGGTCAAAACAAGTCACACCACCAGCTAAGATTCAGAGGTTGGAGAAGCTGCCCTGTTGAGGAGAGAAGCTGTGAGGAATTTGTAGCTACATTTGATTTACTAGGAGATCAGCAAATATAAACTTTGACGAGCACTTTGCCAAGGTCCCAGAGCCCATTAAGAGTCAGGGCCGTAAGTTGAAGTTAGGTCCTGTGACTCCAGGACTTGTGACCTTTTTTCCATAGCGAGACTACCTTCACTGCAAGAGTCAACTTAGCTCAGGGATGAGGCAAAGGTTTTTCTGCATTTAGGCATCGTGGGACATTGGACACCTGATGTGTCTATTGAATAATGTCATAATCCTGAGACATTGTGGGTTGGACATAACATAGTTCTGTATTTGTATATAAAAATACTAATATATATATATAATATATAATATATAATATATATAATATATTATATAATAATATATACAGATCAATATCTATATATAGTATTTTTGTATATAAATATATAGTATTTTTGTATACAAAAAAAGATACATAGTATAAAATATATATATTCGTAGTGTAATTCAGTATACAACCTTTAAAATGAGAACCTAACAGAATGGTTTTCCCTTCCAAGAGAATCATTGTGTCCATGTGCGGTTTAATTTAAGCGAGCTCTGTTTGGGTTTCATCCTCTCAATTATTCACAGAAATCAAGGTTTAGGAAAGCAAGCCCTTTAAAAATGGCCAGGTTTGAGTAAAGGTCATGTGGTTCCCAAGCATTAGAGAAGATGAAACAAGAAACACTGAAAGCAAAAAAGGTTAAATTCCAAGTCAACGGGGCTCCTTTAAAACCTTAGAAGGAACAGAGCAGTCTGTTGAATAGAAAACCTGTAGGAGAGTCTGTCCAAATACGTTGCCAAACCATAGTGATCTGAACAACAGAAGAAAGTGATTCACAAAACACGTTGCTGATTTTCAGTGTTTGTGATGGCGACTTTTAGAAATTTACTGGGGCCTGAAAATGTACTTACTGGCACTAAAAATGGTTTCTTAGAGGAGTAGTAATGAGCCGGTATTCAGCGTCCCCTTCTTGCCTGCCAAGGAGGAAGGGTATCACTGCTCAGCCACCTGCCCCTGCAGTGCTGACTGGGGCAACGGACAGAGCAACAGAGCTGCAGAAAGTGTGAGGAGGTGGGCAGAGCTGCAGGAGGAAGGGCCTGAGGCCACCAAGGAGAAAGAACCCTGCCTCACCGCTGAGAAGCTGTATATGTGCGCGCGTGCGCGCACACACACACACACACACACACACACACACACACACACACATACACACACACACGTACACACGTGCATGCACACACATAGATAGGTTCATTGGCTCTTTTTAACCTTAGGATGTAGGAGTATCTAAATTTTGCAGAGGCTGAAAGTAATTAAACAATAAAAGTTACACAGCTATTAAGTGGCAAAGCTGACATTTGAACCCATATCAGTTGGAACAACTTCTTAACCTGTATACTACGGTGTCCCCCTAAGTCCGCCATGAGGTCTGGGTTCTAATCAAAGCTGGTTGCTTTTGGACAAGTCACTTCCCCTGACCAGATGACAGTTTTTTCATGGGGAAAGTGAAACTTGGACCTAATCTCTAAAGTCTATTCCACTTATATGAGTCTGTCATTCAAGTATTTATAGACACATCCTAGCATGCTGACCTTATGATCGGAAGGAATGCCTTCCTGCCTTCTGGGTGGGCAGTGGAATGGGTCATACTCTAACAGGAGAATGAAATACGGGGTAAATAAGATTATAATGCAACCAACTGACAGAGATGATGCTCAACATAATTAATAACTTATTTGGCAATATAAACCAAAATATGAAATAATATAAAACAAATTTTAAAATTCCTTTTAGTCTGTATACTATATATTTCTTAAAACTGTTTGGCGGGCCGGCCGAGTGGCACGTTGGTTAAGAGCTGGCTTGGGACGCCAGCTCTGTGCAGCAGAGCTCTGGTTCGGATCTCATATGAGAGGCGTAGGCTGCAGCCCCTGCTGCAGTGGGCTGCCATAAGCTACTGTGTGTGGCCAGCAGCCAGCGTGAGCGGCCAGCAGCCAGTGTGAGCTGCCAAGAGCCACAGTGAGCGGCCGTCCAGAGGCTGGTGACCGATCTGCCTCACCTGGGAAGAGCGCAATGATAACACCAACATGGGCCAGTGAAACGACGTCCTCCACAGCTAGACTGAAGGACAAAAGGAAAGCAACTTGTCTGTTTGCCTTCCCCAGATTCCCCAGCACTGTTCCCTCCCCAAATTCCCCAATAAAATAAACCCCCCCCCAAAACCAAAACTGTTTGGTAAATTATGTAAGTTGTAGTGCACAGCACTTTTCTAAGATGAGTTTGCAAACTTAATTGTGAGACCTTGTATGACCCCTGCAAATAGAGACACTTTTATTTCTCCCTTATCCTATTTGGATGACTTTTATTTCTATTTCTTGCATAATTGCTCTGGCTAGGATTTCCAGTACTATGTTGAAAAGGAGTGGTGAGAGTGGGCATTCTTTTCTTCCTGATCTTAGAGGAAAAGCTTTCAGCTTTTTACCACTGAGTATGATGTCAGCGGTGGGCTTGTCATCCATGGCCTTTATTATGTTGAAGTACATTCCTTCCATGCCTAGTTTGTTGAGAGTTTTTTATCATAAAAGGATGTTGAGTTTATTCAAATACTTTTTCTGCATTACTGAGAATAATCACATGATTTTTATTCTTCATTTTGTTAAGTGGTGTATCACATTGATTTTGCATATCTCGAGCCACCCTTGCTCCTTGCACCCCTGGAACAAATACTACTTGATTATAGTGTCTGATCCTTTTAGTGTATTACCGCGTTTGGTTTGCAAATATTTTGTTGAGGATTCTTACATCTATGTTCATCAGGGATGTGAGCCTATAATTTTCCTTTCTTGTAGTTTTCTTGTCTGGTTTTGGTATCAGGGTAATGCTGGCCTTGTAAAATAAGTTTGGCAGTGTTTTCTCCTCTTCTAAGTGTTAGATTCTGTCCATGTGCTTTTTCAATGCAGCTGCCACTGGCTGGATGATGCCTGTCTGAACCATGATTTAAAATGAGACACTGCGTCAAAGCCTTTCAATGACTTCCCCACCAAATGGATAGTAATTAGGGCCCCAGAGCCCTGTGCTTTGTTCTCACAGGAGAGCCATCAGGAGTGCTGCCCATAAAATTGGGATTGGTACATAGCTGGATCCCAGCTGTTCCCCTATGGCCTTGATCCTGAAGGCTAGGACAGAGGCACAGGCTGACAATACTGCTTGCCCCGATGCCCTGGCCAATGCTGGGCCCCACCAGGGTAGCAGGTGGAGCTTGCTTGCCACCACCACCATTGCTCATCACACAGCTGCAAGGGACTGCCCACAGGACGGAGGCACTGCTCCCAGGCCCCATCACTTGCCCCTGGGGCCATAGCTGGGCAAGGTTATTAGGTGATTTGTAGTCTCAATAAGTAGAGAATTCTACTTTATTTTTTTTTTATTTAAAGATTTTTATTGGGGAATTGGGGGAAGGGGAACAGACAAGTTGCTGTCGTTTTGTTCTTCAATCTAGTTGTGGAGGACGTTGCTTCACTGGCCCATGTTGGCATCATCATTGCGCTCTTCCCGGGTGAGGCAGTCGCTTGCCAGTTACTGGATGGCCGCTCACTGCAGCTCATGCCGGCTGCCGACCACTCATGGTAGCCCATGGCAACCCACTGCAGCAGGGGCTGCAGCCTACGCCATCGCCGGTGACTCACGGCAGCCCAGCTCCAGGTGGAGCTGTTGTTCAGCATCTTAGCTGTAGAGGGCAGTGTCACTGGCCCTCATATGTGGGATCCGAACCGGGGCCCTCTGGCGTCCCAAGCCAGTTCTTAACCATCATGCCACTCGGCCGGCCCAGTAGAGAATTCTTCTTTACCAGCCTCTCTGAAAGTGTTTTCGTCTTTTAACAATTGACAGATGTCATTGATTACATTATGGCTCTCAAAACTTCCCTCTTCCCTCTGCAATGTGTCCCTGCATTGGTGGGAGGGGTATATTTCCCCACTCCACTGGTGTTGGGCTTGGCCATGTGACTTGCTTTGGCTAATGGAATGTGGGCACAATGAACAGTTTGTCAGGTCTTTCTGCGAAGTGCATACTCCAGGTTTCCATGGCTTGTCAGCCTGAGCCTAGAGCGAGACACGTGGATTAAATGGGAACTGACCTGAAGCTGGAGCCAGATGTAGCTGGCCTGACACCTGAAACAAACAGCAGCCCTGTGAGCAGGAAAATAAATGCTTGCTATTACAAACTGAGTTTCGGAATGTTTTGTTATGCGGCAATATTGCAGCAATCGCCGTCTGATACACAGGACCAGCTTGGTGCATACCGATGTAAGTAAGCCCTGAGAAGAGGTAATGAAAGGTTTCTTGTTACAGTTGTGATTTTGACTGCTTGAGAAAGTGTCAGGGAGGGGCTGGAGATGGAAGAGACAAGAGTAAAGATTTAGGGGCAGAGATGTTCAAAGTCTACAAAGGGACCATGATGGAGGGAAAAATAAAGTTTGTTTGAAGGAAAAAATAAAGCACGAGCACCCACGGAGAGGCCTCCAGGGTTTTTGACATGTACTTTCTTTTTAACCGGGGCTTGCAAATTCTCTCTTGTGAACCCTCTTTCATGTCACTGGTGGGATGTCTACTGGTTCAGCTGAGAAGAACAATGTGGCAAAATACATCAAAGCATGAAATGTGCACGTCATTTTTCTTTGACTCAGCTACTCCTCTTTAAGGATGTGTCCCAAGGGAATAATTGAGCAAGTGAGAAAGATGGTACATCTTTTCCTTATTTTATAATTTTGAAAAACTAGATATCTAACAATAGAGAATATTGAATAGCCTAGCTGTCCAGTAACAGAGGATTGCTTAAACAATTGATACATGTATTCAATGAGATACTATACAGCCTTGAAAATTAAATTGTTAAAGAATATTTGTGTAGGCATACTTATACATAATGTTTCAAAATAAATACTGTAAATGTATTTTCTCTTATGATGTTCCTAATAACGTTTTCTTTTCTCTAGCTTATTTTATTGTAAGAATACAGCATATAATACATATGCAAAATATGTTAAAAATACAGTATATAACACATATACAAGGTATGTGTTAATAGATTGTTTATATTATTGGTAAGGCTTCCAGTCAACAGTAGGCTATTAGTAGTTAAGTTTTTGGGGAGTCACAAATTATACATGGGTTTTTCACTGGGCAGGGGGTTGGCGCCCCCCAACCCCCGAGTTATTCAAGGGTCAACTGCATTTACATGTCAATATTGGTGCAGTCTTCATTGTGTGTGTTTATGGGGTTTTGATTGCAAAATACTGCCCACACACACATCATTGGAGACAACTCCATTCATTAGGATCTCTCTTGGGGAGCACATTTTATGTATTTGAAAGAGATACTTTGCCTGAGGATGGGGTATGATTCCCGTATAATAAAAATAAGTCCTGAGTAAAAAAAAATATGGTTGCTAACTGCCCCCGGATAGGAAAGGAGTGTAGTGGAGGGAGGCAGGATCCAACAAGGCTGGACATTAAGTATGGGAAGGGGAGAAAAAGCTCTCAGTCTTCCTTGGCCTTCCTCCCACCCTCCTCCTCTCTGACTGTCCCCCCTCCACTGCCCTCTGCACAGTTTAGGGGGGACTTTGAGAGAACAGAGATCTGATGAGAGGAAGTAGAAGTGGCCTCTGTGGAGTGTGTGATGTGAACTCTCTCAGCTGTCTTTCTTCCAAGATCTGCAGTTGCTTCCACATTGTCCCCTGCATGCCTTGTGCCTGTGGCATCTTTTGGGAGAGCTCGAAGTGGCGGTTGAGGGAGCAGCTCACAGTGGAAGAATACACTTCAAGTATTGACAGTGATTGTTTCGGGCAATAGAAATTAGACTTCTTTTGTTTCATTGTTGTCTAAATAAAACATATTTATTTTTTTTAAAAACCCTTTTCTCTTGTGGCTTGGGTAAACTCAGAAGAATTGATAAGCCTCATTGGCATCTTCCCTTGAGACAGGGTGTCCCTAGTGCATTCACTCCTCACTGGGCGGGGGCAGCAGGTTGGCGACAGCCTTAGTCCCCACATCAATTGCCATAGATCAGGGTGTGTTTTAGCTGTCATTATGGGGGGGGGTCTATTCATGATGCACAGATAAGTCTGGAATTTGGATCCATGTCAAGGGAATAGGTTTTCATTTTTTTATTTTGCAATTCTATCTTAGGAGAAAGCCAAAACCTAACACATTAAGGTTTTTTATTGTTTTAAATTTGTTTTTCTTTTAATTATTTTTTATTACGAAATACACATTTTTTAGAATTAGTTTCAGCTGTACAACCCAGTGCAATAGTGATACTTTTTACCCCTCGAAGTGACAACCCCCTCCCCTAATCTGCCTCCCCACTTCCCTCCAGTATCATACATATCTATTACAATTCCCTTGCCTCCACTCACACACTATACTCCACGTCCCATTACCATATATATATATACATATATATACACATATGTATATACATACATATATATACACACATATATATGTATATATATGTACATATATATACATATATATGTATATATATATATATTCACTTATAGTTGACATACAATATTATACAACATCAGCTTCAGGTGTACAGTGCAGTGATCAAGCCTCTACCCCATCCATGATGCGGTCTCCCTAGCAAGACATGTGACCACCTGACACCCTACAAAATATTTACAACATTATTAATTATATTCCTCAAACTGTCTTTCATGTCCCTGTGGCAATATTGTAGTTATGTATTTATGCTGTCTAACCCCTTCCCCTTCTCCCTCATCCCCACCCCCTCCCAACTAGCAGCCATCAGTTGTTCCTCTATATCTCTCAGACCTCTTCTGTTTACTTTCCTCGTTCATTCAGTTTTTTAGATTCCACATATAAGTGAAATCATATGGTATTTGTCTTTCTCGAACTGACTTATTTCACTTAACATAATAGTCTCTAGGTCCATCCATATCGTCCCAAATGGTACGATTTCATTCTTCTTTATAGCGGAGTAATACTCCGTTGTATAAATGTACCACAGTTTCTTAATCCAGTCATCTACAGATGGGCATTTCAGATGTTTCCAAGTCTTGGCTATTGTGAATAGCGCTGCAATAAACATAGGGGTACATATATTTTTTCGAATTAACGTCTTGGGTTTCTCTGGATAGATACCCAAGAGTGGAATTGCTGGGTCATACAGTAGTTCCATTTCCAGTTTTTAGAGATATCTCCATACTGATTTCCATAATGGCTGCACCAATCTGCAGTCCCACCAACAGTGCACCAGGGTTCCCTTTTCTCCACAGCCTCACTAGCACTTGTTTGTTGATTTATTGATGATAGCCATTCTGACAGGTGTGAGGTGGTATCTCATTGTGGTTTTTATTTGCATTTCCCTGATGATTAGTGAGGTTGAGCATTTTTTCATATGCCTGTTGGCCATCTGTATGTCCTTTTTAGAGAAATGCCTCTTCATATCCTCTGCCCATTTTTTAATTGGGTTGTTCATTTTTTTGGTGTTGAGTTGAATGTTTTATAAATTTTGAATATTAGCCCCTTATCAGATATATCATTGGCAAATATCTTCTCCCATTCAGTAGGCCGTCTTTTTGTTTTATTGATGATTTCCTTTGCTGTGAAAAAACTTTTAAGTTTGATGTAATCCCATATGTTAATTTGTTCTTTTATTTCCCTTGCCCGAGGGGTATCTCAGTAAAAATATTACTGAGGGTGATATCTGCAAATTTACTCCTTATTTTTTCTTCTAGGAGTTTTATGGTTTCAGGTTTTACATTTAAGTCTTTAATCCATTTTGAATTTGTTCTTGTGTATGCTGTAAGTAGGTGGTCCATTTTCTTTTTTTTGCATGTGTCAGTCCAATTTTCCTAGCACCATTTATTAAATAGATTATCTTTACTCCAGTGTAAATTCTTGATTCCAATGTTATAGATTAAATGACTGCATATGGGTGGGTTTATTTCTTGGCTCTCTATTTTGTTCCATTGATCTATGTGTCTGTTTTTATGCCAGTACCATACTGTTTTGATTACTGTGGCCTTGTAGTATGATTTGATGTCGGGTAGCATGATACCTCCCACTTTGTTCTTATTTCTCAAGATTGCTGTGGTTATTCGGGGTCTTTTATAGCTCCATATAAGTTTTCGGATTATATGTTCTATTTCTGAGAAAAACATTCTTGATAGTTTGATAGGAATTGCATTGAATCTATATATTGCCTTAGGTAGTATTGACATTTTAATTATATTCTTCCTATCCATGAACATGGTATGTATTTCCATTTATTTGTATTTTCTTTGATTTCTCTCTTCAACGTCTTATAATTTTCTGAGTATAGGTCTTTTACTTCTTTGGTTAAATTTGTTCCTAGGTATTTTATTGTTTTTTAAGCAATTGTAAATGGGATTGATTTTCTGATTTCTTCTTCTGATAGTTTATTATTGGTGTATACAAATGCAACTGATTTCTGAATGTTAATTTTGTATCCTGCTAACCTATTAAATTCATTTATCAGTTATAACAGTTTTTTGGTGGAGTCTTTGGGATTCTCTCTATATAGTATCATGTAATCTGCATATAATGACACTTTTACTTCCTCTTTTTCAATTTGGATGCCTTTTATTTCATTTTCTTGTCTGATTGCTGTAACCAGAACTTCCAGAACTATGTTGAATAGAAGTGGTGAAAATGGGCAGCCTTGTCTTGTTCCTGATTTTAAGGGGAAGGCTTTTAACCTTTCCCCATTGAGTACGATGTTTGCTGTGGGCTTATCATATATGGC
>NW_017731766.1:932156-941959 GCF_001890085.2 Hipposideros armiger | reverse complement strand
TTTACATATGCATTGCTTTCCTTTAAGAACTATTCAATAGTGATTATTTACACCGGCCTTAATCCATTAGTGTTTGAAATTGGCCTGCAAATGTGGAAAAAAAAACAACGTAACTACATAACCTTAGCTCTTGAAGGCATGTACTCCTCCTCTCATGTGCTGATAGTAAAACTGGGGCCCAGAAAACCCAAGTGGCTGGTCTGACGACACACAGCTGATGAAAGACTCAGGCAGTGTGGTTCCCAGGCACACGGGTTTCTATGGCCTTTAGCATAACTTGTACTTTGTATTTTGACAGAGGCCAGGCCTGTCAAAATGAAACAGCATTTTCTAGGTTCGTCAGAATTCCCCATGGGTGTTTTTCAAAATAGATCTGCCCAGAGCCCAGCCCAGAACTTCACAGACAGAATTCTGGGGTGGCAGAAAAAAGCCTTAGGAATGTGTATTATCAGAAAACTTCCTTATGTGTTTCTTACATACTACCTCCCCACCCCTCCTTTTCCTTTGCCCAACCCTGTGTAAGAATGTGGTTTTAGGCATTGATTGGCAGAAGAGAGAATTCTTCCCAGATGTCCACACACTTGCAGTTCGGGAAGGCTTTTTTTTTTTTTTTTAAAGATTTTTATTGGTGAATTGGGGGGATGGGAACAGTGCTGGGGAATTGGGGGAAGGGGGACAGACAAGTTGCTGTCATTTTGTTCTTCAGTNGTCCTCAAGTTCCTGAAACATTCTTATCATCAGTGTTCTAAACTCTGTCTCTGAAAGGCTGGATACCTCTGTTTCATTTAGTTCCATTTCTTGAGGTTTCTTCTGATCTTTTACTTGGAACATGTTTCTTTGTTTCTTCATTCTGGCTGTCACTCTGATTGCTTCGATGTATTAGATCACCAGCGAGCGAGTCGGTTTGCCAGCTCCACTGTTTCTCCAGCTGCCCTCAGCCTCACCAAATTGAGCAAAGAGAGTCCTCACTATTTTCTACTTCCAGCTATTGTAGAACTCCTCTTCCCGGCAAAGTAACTCTAGGGTGGTGAGCGCGGTGTGAGGCCGGAGGGCCTTGCCCCCAACCGGAGAAGCCTCCCCACCTCTAAGGTGACCTTCACGGGGTTCGCCCTCTCTCGTCTCCACCCTTCCTACCGGACTTGATGTGGCCTCCTCTTTAAGTCCTTTGCTTAGAGGTTCTGCTCATCTATGGTCCAGGGAACTTCCGAGGTTGAATATCTTATAAATTATTTGTAATTTTGGTGTGATCCTGGGAGGTAGTCGGCACAGCGTCTGTCTATTCCACCATTTTACCAGAAGTCTTTTTTTTTTTTTTTAAAGCTGAGCCATCCTGCTACCTGTTGGCAGCTCAATGGCAGCTCAGCTCGGGCCGGGACTCGAACCACTGTTGCTCAGAGCTTGCAGTCTTGAGCGAGCTCTTAACCAACTGAGCCACTTGGCCAGCCCCACATTAAGTTTTTTTATTTATTCCTGACAACAGACCCTGCTTAACATTTGAAAAAATTGAGGTTCAGAGAGATGAATGACTTGCAGAAAGCCACACAGTAGATCTGGGCTATCCAAAATCAACCAGATACTAAAGAGTTTTTTTGTTTTTGGTTTTTTCTTTTTAATTAATTCCAAGGGGCCAGACATGAAAATTTAAAGATCTGGCTGGGGCTATTTAACCTAGGGGGTGAAAAGTGTTTTACTTAAAGAAAACATCTATCAACCACATTTCTTTTTTTTTCTTCTGAGAAAGAAATAAGAGTGAAGAGGCCAAAACTGCAGCTTGAGGGGATGAGACTAGTATTTACTATGAAAATAAGAATCCTTGACAGCAGTATGACATTCCTTGGACACTGAAATTGGTTACTAAATATGTATTTCATCAGACTAAACTTTTGCCTAAAGGTGATTTCATCTGTAAACTGCTTGAGAGGTGAGAGTACAGACAAAATGATCTCCACAGCCCTTGAAAGCTGTGTTTGGCCAAATAATGTACTGAAGCCACATATATCAAAATTGCCTGGGGTGTTTAAGTGGGGATTTGCATTTTTAAGAAGTTTCCTTTATCAGTCATGGGCCAGTCAGCGAAACAGCAATGAAAGAGAGATTTAATGAAAGGAATCAGTTACTGTTTCAGTTATCTGCCGTGGGGTTAGAAAACACCCTAGAACTAGTAGCTTTAAAAAACAACTGTTTATTCTTGTTCACCAGTGTACTGGTCAACTGGATTTTTCTTCCGGTCTTGACTGGGCTCCCTCAGGTGTCTGTGGTGGGTGCTGGGTCAGCTAAGTGGCTCTGATTCTGGCTGACTTTTTGGCTGTCCTCCATGAGGTCTTTCCCACTGCAGTGGGCTAGCATAGGCTCATTCACATAGAAGCTCTGCAGGCTTCCAAAAGGAAGCATGCAAAGTCTTCAGGTCTAGGATCAGAATTGGCACAGTGTTGCTTTTGCTACAATTTATTGGCCAAAGCAAATCCTCAGGCCCTCCCAGACTCAAGAGATGGGGAGATAAAGCTTCACCTTTTGATAGTCACACTGCAAAGGGGAACAGATAGTCAGAAGGGATTAATTGCCAACAGTCTATCATAGTGATGATGGTGTTAGGAAGAAGCCTGGAGGAATAAAAGCAAGGAGGGCTGTGCTAACGCTTAGACAGGAGCTTGGAGGCCACTTGAGGAGGCCGCTGGTCTGGAGTCCACATGGGCAGAGCTGGACCTCTGAGGGAGGTGTGCCACTCTGCTGCTGGAATTGCTAAAGAGGCACACCCTCTGCTCATGCTGGAACCGGGATGACTTCTCCTTTCTGACAGCCAATGTATCACCTTGGCTGGCTCTAACCAAAAGCCCCTGGTAAGAAAACCTGGGAAATTCCACCCGCAGGCTTCTAGGGCTGGCAGTATAGAACAGGTTTGGAAGGGAGAGTAGGGTTGTGAGCAGACAGGACGACAACATCCACACCCCTGTGGAATTCTTATACAGGGAAGTTTTGAGACCTGTTCTAATACGCTGTGATCCTAGAGCAGTCGTGAAATACGAGTCTCACTGCCCAGATGAACACTGGCCAACAGTGAATTGGTGAAGAATTCCCAGGGAATTACTCTTGGTGGCTTTGAACTGTACGTAGGCTGCAGACAGGGGTGTGGACAAGATAATTAGTTTGAATAGGCAAACAAGTTAGATTTCAGTGCCATTCATCAAAGAAAATGATCTTTCCACAGAAGCCATAGGTATCAAAATCTTGATGGGTCCCGTTTGATTTGTTGCATAGCCCTCAGCAGAGAGAGTGTTTGGCATGCAGGAGTACGTAAGTGAGTGGGGCATGGAGAGGCAGGCAATCAGGATGAAAAAGTGCAGGAATATTAATCAAATAGAGATGATGAGGCAAAACATCAGTCTGTTAAAGGTCTGTAAGGAGGCACAACTCTGGATTCTTTAATGAGACGATGGAATTCACAGTCCTAGAGGAATGTAGTGGCTTCCACCTTAAGAGTCAGACAGTGACTTAGCCCCAGAGCTGTGGGGACATCCAAAGGACAGGACAAAGGACAGGAAGGCAGAAGGCTGGGTGATAAGGGCGACTCTGCTACTGGGAGGTTTATAAACATCCCACACAGAACACCTCAGAGGCTTAATTATGGTTCCTGATGACATTTAAATATACAACGCCTTGGTCTGGCACCACTGTTTTACATATGCATTGCTTTCCTTTAAGAACTATTCAATAGTGATTATTTGCACCGGCCCACTGCTTTACATATGCATTGCTTTCCTTTAAGAACTATTCAATAGTGATTATTTACACCGGCCTTAATCCATTAGTGTTTGAAATTGGCCTGCAAATGTGGAAAAAAAAACAACGTAACTACATAACCTTAGCTCTTGAAGGCATGTACTCCTCCTCTCATGTGCTGATAGTAAAACTGGGGCCCAGAAAACCCAAGTGGCTGGTCTGACGACACACAGCTGATGAAAGACTCAGGCAGTGTGGTTCCCAGGCACACGGGTTTCTATGGCCTTTAGCATAACTTGTACTTTGTATTTTGACAGAGGCCAGGCCTGTCAAAATGAAACAGCATTTTCTAGGTTCGTCAGAATTCCCCATGGGTGTTTTTCAAAATAGATCTGCCCAGAGCCCAGCCCAGAACTTCACAGACAGAATTCTGGGGTGGCAGAAAAAAGCCTTAGGAATGTGTATTATCAGAAAACTTCCTTATGTGTTTCTTACATACTACCTCCCCACCCCTCCTTTTCCTTTGCCCAACCCTGTGTAAGAATGTGGTTTTAGGCATTGATTGGCAGAAGAGAGAATTCTTCCCAGATGTCCACACACTTGCAGTTCGGGAAGGCTTTTTTTTTTTTTTTTTAAAGATTTTTATTGGTGAATTGGGGGGATGGGAACAGTGCTGGGGAATTGGGGGAAGGGGGACAGACAAGTTGCTGTCATTTTGTTCTTCAGTCTAGTTGTGGAGGACATTGCTTCACTGGCCCAAGTTGGCACCATCATTGCGCTCTTCCCGGGTGAGGCAGATCAGTCGCCGGCTTCTGGACAGCCGCTCACTGCGGCTGCTGGCCGCTCACGCTGGCTGCTGGCTACATATGGTAGCCCATGGCAACCCACTGCCACAGGGACTGCAGCCTACGCCGTCGCCAGCGACTCACAGCAGCCCAGCTCCAGGTTGAGCTGTTGTTCAGCATCTTAGCTGTAGAGGGCAGTGTCACTGGCCCTCATATGTGGGATCCGAACCGGGGCCCTCTGGCATCCCAAGCCAGTTCTTAACCATCGCGCCACTCGGCTGGCCCGGGGAAGGCTTTTACCTGGAGCACCTGAACCACCTGACTGAGTGATTCCTGAGGGGGCTCACGTGCTGTATACTCTCGTTGGACTCTAATGACTAGAGCTTTCCAAGGGCCCGTGCTTTGCACTGACAGGAACAACGATGAAGCACCATTGGCCATTGTCAGCTTGGCTCTTCCGCGTATCTGTAGTCCAGACAATTGTAGGATGATGTACAGTTCAGGCTACCTCAAGTATTGACCCACAGGCCCTAGGCGGTTGGCGTGTTTACCCGATGGTGAGTGTAAGTTATAATCGGGGCGGGCAGGCAGGTCGAGGGATAAGTGAGTCTTTCGTGACCAACTTGGTATCATCACCTCCTAAAACAGCACCTGGCACATGGTAGGTGCTCAGCAAATATTGTTGATTGACTGAATGAAAGGGAGCTGCTTATTGGGTGCCTGCTTGAATAGCTGTACTTCCCATCCCGAGTCACTAAGTGTCCTCTGTCCAGTAGGGTGGTTGGATCTGAGTGTAGTTGGGATTCATCCAGTGAAGCGCCACAGGGCCTAATGTATGATGATAAATCATAACCTCCTAGGTGCTCAGAATCAATTTCACACCTCATCTGTTATCATGAGCAGGATGTATGAGAAAGTCCCCTCACTGTGGTAATACATCAGCTCACAAAAATAAAAATGCCTGAAGATCAGAAAAGGGAACACTGTGATAGTCCGTGGTGCTTAATCAGCTACCCAGACATTGATGGATTTCAGGGGATATTTACATTTGAATCATCACAGCCAGAATGTCTCAGAACCTAGAGGTATGGGGCAGCATGGAAGCGATTTAAAAAAATCATTTCTCATTATCTGTAGTCAGAAACTAGGTCCCTCTTTGTAGAAATAGTCTCTAAGTAGGAAAAAAACCCCCCAAAAACCCCCAAACCTGAGGATAGAGGTCTATCTAGAGCAGTGAGGGGCTGGGCCATCAGAGTCTTGACTGCCATGGCTGACAGGCATCACTCACTTGTCACCGTGTATTTTCCTGCTGTGACTGATGCAGGCTCATTGCTTCTCAGTGCAAGGCTCTAAGATCTGAGTTGGCATGTTGGACTGAAACTCACTGACCATCACTGATCTGGAGTTTGTTGTTGACTATTATTTGTCTGGAAAGCTAGTATTGGTAAGAAGAGGATGAGGAAAAAGCAAACGAAATACCGTAGGTTTGGAAGGCGTCTTGAGTTAGCTGGCTCAGTCTCTTGCTTCTGAGCAGGATAAGACCCAAAGGCGTGGACTAAAGATGATGTCATCAGTGGCGGTGTCTCACCAGCTGAGATTTTGGGGCCGTATGCGTCAGAACCACCTTGGTGATAATGTAGGTGCTTGTGCCTCACTCAAGACTTATTGGATCCGAGCTTCTGGGTTTGAAGCCAAGGACACTTCATTGGGACATGGACTCCATGCTGCTTAGTCACTCCAAAGTTGGAGAACCACTGCCCTCTGGAGACCTGGGTTCTAGTCTCCGCCAGGCCAGTCACTTGCTGTGTGAACTTGGGCACATCCCTTACCTGAGCCTCCGTTTTCTTATCTATAGGAGTAACAATAACATCTGTGCTGTCTACTTCATGAGGCTCATTTGAGATAACAGACCCCTGAGAATGCTTTGAAAAGAAATGTGCTATAAACATGGAGTGTATTGTTGTCTGCCTGGTGAGCTTGGTGGGGAGTTAGGGAATTGGGGTGGATTTTCGAAAGGTGATTCTACTTTATCCGGAGTCAGTGATCTGAAAGAAAAACATAATGATGCAGGAGAAAAACACACAGCCTTCTCTGTATTGGGTTCCGTTGGGCACAGCTCTAACCTCTTCTCAACGCTTTAAGGCCTGGGAGTGGCTAAAGGAGCCTCTGTTGCCAGACTTGGGGTTCACAGTAGCTGCTGTAGTTTCCCCTGTAGCCTTTCTGTACCTATGTAAAATAGTCCTTTTATTAAATGCTTCTCAAATTATTCCAGTTTGAATGTGCTTTTTGCCAGGACCTTGGCCAATACAGCACATGACATGGTAACTTGTAAGATGTCATATTATAAAAACAGAATGAACAATACTCAGTAAGGGTCTTGGGAGCCCTCAGGACAGAAAATTTCCGCAGAAAGTTTTAGGGGCTGGCATGGTCACAGAAAGCTTCAGAGGAAGTATGACCCAGGCTGGTCTACTAAAGATGGGTGATATGCCCCTAAATAGCAGACAGGCTTCCAAGCTAGGGAGTGGTGTACATAAAAGCACAGAGGTAGGAAATCTCTACAACGTTTTGGGCAACAGTGAGTCATTGAATGTGGCGGACATAATGTTGGGTTTGGAGGCAGTAGGGTGCTATTGAAACATTCTAAGCAGGTCAGTGATTTGGAGATAACTTAGAAATGAGCCTGAACAATTCAGAATTTGGTAGTTAGGAAGACAGGCTTCGGGTTGGAGGCGCTCAAGTTAAAATCCAGCTTTGTCTCATACTAGCTGTGTGTCCATTAGTAAGTAATTTAATACCTTTGAGCCTTAGTTTCCTCTGTAAAAGAAATGGTGATGCATGTACAGATGTCATAAAGATTAAGAGCTTTATGTGGAATGTGGGTACAGTGCCTAGGATAATGTAAATGCTCAAGAAATGGTAAACATGGGTGTGGTCACTCTTATGAGCCTTCTCAACCCCAAGCACTTGGGAGTGCTCGGTAGGAGTGGATGTGAGAAAGGGACGGCAGTGGCCTGGGCTCTGACAGCTGGAGGCTGCATTGTCCTTGTGACCTTGCATTGTTTTCCAATGCGCCTGTCCTTGAAAGCCTTCTGGGGAAGTTGCATTCCCTGCAGCCACCACTAAGGACTCAGGGTCAAAGGGTTCTCATTTAGGGCATCAGTACAGAACTCACATGCACATTCTTAAAATGCAAGAGACAAGGTGGAGTTTTCTCTGAGAATCCCACAAAGAACAAAAATACATTGTGTGTACAGACACTGGCATTTTCTGGGTGCTTATTGGCTGGTGGTTTCATTTGGGAGTGGGGTCTTTTTAGCTATTTTTAAAGTGAGTGATTCTCAAGACATCCTGGTGGGATGCAGACACGTAAACTGGGCTTGGCAGCCTCTGTTCCCTCCTAATGCCCCTTTGAAGTAGGACTTGGAAGCTTGACCCCTCTGTCAAGTAGATACCGCTCCAAGGAGTGACCACAGGAAGTGGTGTTTAACTGAAGATTGTGCAGGGCGATTAGAAGGGGGGCCTACCTTATAAACTATAGGGCAAAAATCTCATATGAATTCCCTTTAGATGTCTTGTCCTTCTCCTTAGAATAGTTCTTCCTTACAAGCCACTTTTTGCATCCTTTTTTAAAACCACAAATGTCCAATGTTAAAAAAGACTCCGTCTCTCACTCTGAGCCATTTCGCGCCCTGTGTTTGCCCACCTCCACTTAGCAGAACCCACTGTAACAAACACCGCTGATCCCGCTGAACTCTCATTTTGAACATGAGGGGTTGAGTCCCAAGGTCATGCCGTGGATGAGTCCAGGGTTTGAATCAAGGCCTCCTTACACTTGACCTCTTTACCTAGATCCACAAAGAGTGATGCCTAACCAGTGACTATGGAGACGCTAAAGTCAGTGACCACACAGTGGCTGCCTCCTGTTGGCCTGACCACCCTGTTTTCCAAAGCCTCACAAGTGGAGACTCCATCCATAGTCTTGTATGAAAAATCACAAATAAAAATTCTTCCTGAAATGGCCTCCTTCCTGCCCCAGTAAATTTCAGTTTGGGAGTCAAGAGACCTAGTGACAACCGCTATCGTGCAGGGCTCCTTTGCTGTTCAATAAATGCTAATAAACCATAATCTGCAAGCCTAATAATTGCTGCTGCTCAAACCAAAACGCAAGGGCAAAGATTACTTTGGTCTGCATAGGATTTGAAAAGGCTGAAAGAACAGGCTTTGAGTGCGCAGTGGAAATGCCAGCTGAATATTAATTACCGTGGCACTGCTGGCTGGCGTGCTTTTCGGAAGGTGCAATGGTTCAGCAGTGAGAGCTGGGGAGAGGGGTGATCAAATGTAGACGAGACAGCGTCTGCCTGTGGACTCCAAGAGCATGGCTTCAAACAGAGCCCAGGAGCTTCGGGCGGTTTTCTGTAGCTATCCTGGTGTTCGGAGAGGTCTTCCTGGTCTTCTAATTTGCTCTTTTTATTTACTTCTCAGAATCACCAGGATGACTCAGCCAGGAGCTATCTTAGGGGCAGGTTTTAATTAGTGACTTGGGGACTCAGAAAGTGGCAGAGAAGTAGGTGGTGGTGGTGGTGGTGGTGGTGGGAGCCCTGGGTGGGGGGAGTCCCATAGCTTCTTTGCCCCACTGGTGATTTCCCACATTCCAGAAACGGGAAGTGCATGTCTACAGTGATCCCAACACATAATTACAAGCAGTCTCGACGCAGTAGGTATCTACACACAAACACAGAGCATTAATTGCATGGCGGGCGGGGATAGAGGTTTGCATATGGACTTACTGAGCCATAGGCAAGACATCATTTCCATGTAGCTCAACCCCTGGCAAACTCTGTGTGGACAGAATAGTTTCCTGCAGATCTAACTGCCCGGTGGATTGTGTGACTAATTGTTTCTTTCCACTTAAAATGGGAGCCTCCTGGTAGGCTGTATGTTTTGGTGCAATTATGTTGGCTCAGACCAGGGCTGAGGCCATTTCAGCCACCTGAGGAGTGTGCTAATTGTCCTGAAGTATGCTGCCTGGTGCGTGCCTCATTGCTGTAGTGGTTTTAATGGAACTTCTAATTAAAAATAAGAAGAGAAGTAGGGCTAGGAACATTCCTCCCACGTCAGGGGTTTAGGCAGGGCCCTTCTGAGCATGGCAGTGTGAGCATGCCCATGTGGGAGCCAGCTGGGGCAGAAATTAATGTGCTTCTGGTATGGTTTGTCTGCGAGGCACAGCATAGACTGTTGGGGCTGTAATCAGAGCTGGGCCAATGTCAACATGTCTTCCAGGGTGCCGGTCTTTCTCCT
>NW_017731766.1:927691-930387 GCF_001890085.2 Hipposideros armiger | reverse complement strand
CTGACAGATTTGGGAGCTCAGAGCTCCTAACTCTAAATTCAGTCAGGGCTCTTTTTGCTACATTCTAGAGGGAAATATAGACCAGTAGTTGACATTTTTGGCCCTAAAGTTGGGCAATTTGAGGTTGAATCTTGGCTCTCAGTCACATACTTGCCTCTTGACTTTGGGAAAGGTATCAAGGCTCAGTTTTTCCATCTATAAAATGGAACAAGGAAGCCAAATGGAAAAATATGTTAGTATTTGCAGGGAGCAAAAAAGGGACATATTCCCTATTTGTCCTATTGTCCGAGAGCCACCCAATATGTAGGCAGCCACTTCCAAGGGGTGAAGCAAAGGTCTTCTACAGAAAGGGTCTTCTGGCCAAAGGTGTCTGTCTCCCCACTTTGGCCTGCCCCCCTGCCTGAAGAACTCCCATGCCTACTTCTTCGGGATGAAGTACCCCAAACTGCCATTAAAATAGATGAGTCACTATGATGGGGTCTCAAATTAGGTCATGGTGTTTGTTCATTAGACCTGAAGGACATCCTCTGATTATCCTGAACCAATTGACTGATGGTGAGGCCAGGAGGGCGATGTGACATCCTGCTTTGGAAGGTACCAACAGGCCCATTGGTACACCAACGGGTACCCCAGAGGTTGCATTTTCAATATGGACCAGACCTTCTAAATCACTTGCATTCGGTCACCTGGGGCAGGCTCATGGGACAAGTGAGAGTAGCAGAGGGACTCCCGACCTGCAAGTTTATGCCCCTCTGGGCCTTGCAACCCCTCTCTGCTTCCTTTGCTCCTTAAAAAGAGGATGGCTTGACTAGAGGCCTAGCAAATGTTAAGCTGCCTGGGGTTCTTCTTTTTTTTTTTTTTTAATTAAAAATATTTTCAATTATAGTTGACATATATTAGTTTCACGTGTACAACACAGTGATTAGACATTTATATAACTTATGAAGTGATCACTCTGATAAATCTAGTACCCATCTGACACTATATATAGTTATTACAATATTATTGACTATATTCCCTATGTTGTACTTTATATCCCTGTGACTGTTTTTATATCTATTATTTTAAAATTTGTACATTTTAATCCCTTCCCCTTTTCACCCATCCCCTCAACCCCCTCCCATCTGGCAACCATCAATTCATTCTCCGTATCTATGAGTTTGTTTCTGTTTTGTTTGTTTATTTTTGTTTTTTAGATTCTTCATATAAGTGAAATCATATGATATTTTGTTTTTATCTGTCTGACTTATTTAACTTAGTATAATACCCTCCATCTCCATCCATATTGTCACGAGTGGCAAGATTTCATTCTTTTTAATGGCTGAGTAGTATTCCATTTTATATACTCGTATGTATCATATCTTCTTTATCCATTCATCTATCAATAGACACTTAGGTTGCTTCCATATCTTGGTGATTGTAAATAATGCTGCCATGGACATAGGGATGCATATGTCTTGACAAATTAGTGTTTTGGATTTCTTCAGATAAATACCCAGAAGTGGAATTACTGGGTCATATGGTGGTTTTATTTTTAATTTTTTGAGGCACCTTCGTACTGTTTCCCATAGTGGATGCACCAATTTGCAATTCTACCAGTGGTGCACGAGGGTTCCCTTTTCTCCACATCCTCCTCAACACTTGTGAATTTACTGATGATAGCCATTCTGATAGGTGTGAGGTGACATCTCATTGTGGTTTTAATTTGCATTTCCCTGATGATTAGTAATATTGAACATCTTTTCATATGTCTCTTGGCCATCTGTATGTTCTCTTTGGAGAAATGTCTATTTAAGTCCTATCTGCCCATTTTTAATCGGGTTGTTTGGTTCTTTGGTGTTAAGTTGTATGAGTTCTTTTGGATATTAACCCCTTATTGGATGTATCATTAGCAAATACATTTTCCCATTCAGTAGGTTGTTTTTTCATCTTATTTATGGTTTCCTTCACTGTGTAAAAATTCTTTAATTTGATACAGTCCCACTTGTTTATTTTTTCTTCAATTTCCCTTGCTTGAGGAGACATATCCAAAAATATTGCAAAGAGCTATGTCAAAAAGTTTACTGCTATGTTTTCTTCTAGGAGTTTTATGGTTTTGGGTCTTACATTTAAGTCTTTAATCCATTTTGAATTCATTCTTGTATATGGTATAACAAAGTGATCCAATTTTATTGTTTTGCATGAGTCTAATTTTCCCAGCACATTTATTGAAGAGACTACTTTTACTCCATTGTGTATTCTTGCTTTCTTTGTCATGTACTAATTGACCATATAGTGCGGGTTTATTTCTGGGTTTTCTATTCTGTTCCATTGATCTATGTGTCTGTTTTTATGCCAGTGCCACACTGTTTTGATTACTATGTTCTTGTATTCAAGTTTGATATCAGGTAGTGTGATATTTCCAATCTTTCTCAAGATTGCTTTGGTTATTCAAGGGTCTTTTGTGGTTCCATATAAATTTTAGGATGATTTCCTCTAGTTTTCTGAAAAATGTCCTTGGTATTTTGATAGGGATTTGCTTTATATATTTGGATGATCCTATGCTGGATGCCTAAATGCTTATGGGAGTTATGTCGTCTCGTTGGATTGACCACTTTATCATTATACAATGCCCTTCTTTGTTTCTTGTTATAGCCCTTGCTTTAAAGTTTATTTTGTCTGGTGTAAATATTGTTACCCCAGCTTTTTTTTTTTTT
>NW_017731766.1:884059-925871 GCF_001890085.2 Hipposideros armiger | reverse complement strand
CAGCCAGCGTGAGCGGCCAGCAGCCACCGTGAGCAGGAGCAGCCGTCCAGAAGCTGGCGACTATAGCAGTCTATTTTAAGTTGATGGTTGCTTAAGTTCAAACACATTCTAAAATCACTATCATTTTTACTCACCTCCTCCACATTTATGTTTTCGTCATTATATTTTACTTCTTTTGTGTGTGTGCTTGTGTATCCCTTAATTTATTTTGGAATTACACATGATATTCCTACTCTACTTTTGCCTTTTAACCTTTGTACTAGCTTTATGGTTGTTTGGTCCAATGCTTTTATTATGTGTTTGCCTTGGTCAATGAGCAGTTTTTCTTGCCTTTAGTTTATTATTCACATTTTTTATCTTTTCATCTTAAAGAAGTCCCTTTAACATTTCTTGTAATACTGGTTTAATGGTGATGAACTCCTTTAGTTTTTTTTCTTGTCTGGGAAATTCTTTCTCTCTCCTTTCGTTCTAAATGATAGCCTTGCTGAGTAGAGTAATATTGGTTGTAGATCATTGCTTTTCATCACTTTGTGTATTTTTTGCCAGTCCCTTCTGGCCTACACAGTTTCTGTTGAGAAATCAGCTGACAATCTTATGGGGGCTCCCTTGTATGTAACTAATTGCTTTTCTCTGGCTACTTTTAAAATTCTCTCTTTGTCTTTAACCTTTGCCATTTTAATTATAATGTGTCTTGACGTTGGCCTCCTTGGGTTCATCTTGTTTGGAAGTCTCTGTACTTCCTGGACTTGTATGTCTATTTCCTTCACCAGGTTAGGGAAGTTTTTCATCATTATTTCTTCAAATAGGGTTTCAATTGCTTGTTTTCTCTTCTCCTTCTGGTACCCCTATGATGTGAATGCTAGTGTGCTTGATGTCACAGAGGTCCCTTAAACTATCCTCATTTTTAAAAATTCTTTTCTATTTCTGCTGTTCTAATTTGGTGTTTTCTGCTACCTTGTCTTCCAGATCTTCCAATTCTTTGTTTTATTTTATCCTTTTATGTTAATCTTCTCATTTTTACATGTCCAAATAGTCCTGGAAAGAATTACCAGTTAATTTCTGCTGATGACATAATTGAAACCCCCCCATCGAGGGGTGTCAGGAGACCCCATTCTAGTCTTAGCTCTAATTCTATAAATTACTGGATGACCCTGGGCTCATCTGCTTATCTCTTACCAGGTTTTTTTCATTTGCAGGAGTATCTTTCACCTCATCTTCTGGGGACACAGGTTAGCTGGGGTAGGAAAGGCTCATGACACTGAAACAAACCCCAGTTTTCCTCGAAGTTCAGTCAAGTGTCTGTTAGCCAGTCTCCCTTATTGAACTGGGGTCTGAGAACAGGCCCTGAGGAGTCTGCTGCCTCTAGGGGCTCTCAGTCCTGGAGGTGCCTGGACTTAATTTGTCCCCAGTTGTGACCTGTGAGGGGCTGGCACCTGTCATAGACTGGGAGTCAGGGGAGAGATGGTGGCAGTCTAAATATGGACAGAGGAGGGGCTTAGGGGCATTGATGTGCATGGAAGTGGAGACATTTTGGAGCTTTAGGTAGTAAGTAGCTTTTCTTTTCGGGGGGGGGGGGGTAGGAGGTGTTGAAGAGATTATAGGAGATTAAAGCTCCTCTTCCCCAACTCCTTACACACCTTACTGCCATGTGCCCAGCACAAGGGACAGCAGAGAAAAGATCACAGGGTTCCTCCTTCATGGGATCTTTCACCGTGTGCGTGCACATGCCCACACACATGAGAAACAAACAACTGCACAAGTAGTAAATTGATTTACCACAGTCGTTCCTGCACTGTAACCAGCCTCTCCAAATGGCTTTGAGAACCATAGAATGTTTGAACCAGTCCACTTCCCACCTTGAGCATTTGGGAAAGCTGACTGAACCTCACTTTGAGGTTGAAACCTTGTAAAGGGATTTGTCCACAGTCATAGCAGAAACTGCTGGCAGGGTCAGACCTGGAATATGGCCTCCTGACCCTGGGTTGGTTCCCCCTCCGCCCTGTTTTCCCTGCTCTGGCTGTAGCAAGAGCCCTCAGGTGCAGCAGCTCCTCCACCAATGGCTAGGTGGCACCAGAGCGCCTTTGAATAAAAAGGCTTCTGGTCTCAGGTCCTGTCTGACAATGCCTGAATCCTCCTTGTGGGCATCCCGAAGTTTCCGCCAGGCAGCACTCTTGCAGGGCCCTCAAATGGCCTGCCTGCTCAGGGCATTGCCCCAGCTTCACGGTGCCCACATTCTTTATCAGTGCAGTCCTGCCTGGGTCCCATACCCGCTTCGGTTCTCTGGTTACCTGGGAGAATTTACTCCCGTGTGATTTTTGTCCTGGGGGCTCTCTTTGTGCAGAATGGGAAGTGCTGGCTGTGTGTGATCAGCTCAGGGGCAGCTATTTGAGGGCAATGCAGGCACTAATTCTGCTCTCCTTACGCGCTGCTCTCTTCCTTATTTACTGAAACTTTTGTCTGGGTGAACAACCTGACTTTCCGCAGGTCACATTGCCAGTCTGTGACCGAGCTGGGATGGAGTTCAGGCTTGCCTAGTGTTGTACTACTTTGTCTCTCAAGAGAATGTGGGGAAGACAAGAGCCTCTGTTGTCTGTTCCCTCCTGCCCCTGCAGCCCCATCTCACAGTTGTGTGGCTCTGTGGTTAAGAGTATGAGCTCTGGTTTCAGACTTCTGGGATTAAAATGCCACCTCCCCATTTGTTAATTGTGTGACTGCCAAATTTATGTAACTTCTCTCTGCCTTTTTTCAGTGTCTGCCTTTTACAGTTTCTCCATTTGTAAATGGGATGTGGTCGATTGCAAATGGCCTCAGATTTTTTTGTAGCTCCTCCCATTAAATGTGGACTATATTTCCCCACCCCCTTGAAATGGGCTGGCCTTGTGACTTGCTTCCATGGAATACAGTGGCAATGATGACGTGGGAGTTCTGAGCCTCGGCATCAAGAGGCTTTGCAGCTTCTGTTCTCACTTCTGTTCTCTGCTGCCATGTGATAAGGCTGGCTGATGTCCTTAGAAGACAGACCTTGAGAAGAGAGATCCCGGCTCAAATTCCCCACTCACAGCATGGTGGGCACATGAATAATTGTGTTAATCTACTAAATTTTGGCGGTGGTTGGTTATGTCTCCAAAGCTAAATGAAATAGGGGAAAATAATATAATAGTACTTATATCTTGTAGGGTTGCTGTGAGCTTTATGATGATGTGTGTTAGCCTAGCACCTGTCACACAGTAAAATATTACCATTGTTACTAACACGGTCATGGGGCACTTCCTCTTGTTCAATGGGTTCTAGTCACACTGACCTTTCTTCTTTAATTTTTTGAATACACCAAGTGATTTTCTTTTTTCAGGGCTTTCCTACTTAATTCTCTCATGGCTAAGGTCTTAGCTGAAGGCTCTCCTTGGAGAGGCCTTCTCCGATTACCCTGGGAGCCAATCCCTCCCTTCCTCTGGGCCTTCCCTAGAGGCTGTAAATCCCTTGAGGACCAGAGCTGGGCCTGCTTTTCTTCCCTCTTTTACCTTTGCCGTCTCCTGCAGAGCTGTGTCCAGCAGGCACTCACTGGTGTGAATGAGTGAATGAAAAGGGGCACCTCCTCAACATGGGTATATGGGTTTGAGGTTGGTGTCAGGCTTCCAGAAAGAGGGGAGTAGCCAGGTTCGAGTTTCAGAGAGAGGAGACTGTGTGTGCTGCTGCTTCTAATTCTTATAGCTGTTTTGGTTTGTGTCACACTCTTACATTAGATCAAATACGTTCCCGATGTTCTATGTCCAACAAGGCTGTGAACTTTTTAAAGACAGGGATGAGTTCCCTGCAGCCCCTAGCACATCACCAGGCATCTATTCAATAAACAGAAGTTTACTGGGCAGATGAATGGATGGATGGGTGGATAAATTAATAGATGATTGAATGCAAAGAAGGATGGATGGATGAGAGAGGGCTCAGAACTGCAAGCAACTACGGAAAAACCATGTTTATTTTTTCTTCTAATAAAGAATGACACATTTCCAGTCAATCAGTAAAAGGTCATAAAAGTATAAAAATGTATTACGTACAATCATTAGCATTATGTTATATGGAAAGAGTTGTTATAACCTTTTCCCCTAAGGTGGCGTGTTGGAGGGTCACAGTTGATTTGGTTTACAAAAAAGAGCAAGAGCAGGTGACCAGCTATTCCAGTTGTCCCAGGACTGAGGAGTTTCCCAGGATGTGGGATTTTCAGTGCTAAACCTGGGAAAATTCTAGGCAAACTGGGATGGTTGGTCATGGAGGAAACAGAGCAGCATCACAATGATGGGTAAGGTTTGGCATTAGGTGCTGAGATCAGACGTTTTCTCAATTTCCCCATCACCTCTTTTCCTCTTAACTCTGAAATAAAAATCCCTGTGTTATTATCAAGGGTGTTACAGCTTTCAAAGCGTTTTCTCAGCCCCATGTAATTTTGACTTGATCCTTGTGCCAAGCCTGGGAGGTAGGGCAGTTCTAACCTAACTTGTAGGTGTTGCATCCAGCTTCAAGGCTCCTGGCTCCTACAGAGTATGGGGCAGAGCAAAGATCTGCGTCCCAGATCTCCTGAGGCCAGGTTTCTTCCCTCTCCTCTGTTCTTTGTTGAAACATCCTGTCTCATCTGGCTTTCAGGAATTGTATGGGGAAAGGTAGGACCGTGAGATCCAAGTTTTGGCTGAATCCCCTCATTTGGGACAATCCACATCATTCCTGCTGTGCCTGATGTGTTTACCTGCTCCTTTTTTAGCAGTCCTCATGTAGGAGTCCCCTGAATACCCACTGGCTGGCCAGTGCTGGTGTCCTTATGTGGCAGAGTTAGTGAAGGAGATCCAATGTATTGGCTCCAGGATGATGCTTCACATGGCCCTCCAGATCAAGGGTGTCAGCAGGGTAGTCAGAGGACCAGCTGGGTCTTCCATTTGCCAACTTGATTGTTGAGATGTTTTTGGGCATCTTTGCTGAGAAGTTACTCAAGTCAGGTGGCTATGACTCTTAGTCAAGTAGGGTGGTTGTGACTTGGGCTCAAAGGCTTGTCACATCCATCCCTAACCTCTAGGGATTTTGCCTAATCTATAGGCACCACCTTAAGGAGAGAGGGTTTGGTAGTCCTCCCTGGCTTATTTTAAAACACTAGAGAGAGGCTTTCTTTGCCTATAGTAGACCTAGCTTTTCTCAACAGCCTATTAGAATTCTATCATCCATTCTTTTATTTCAACACTTTTTTGAGCTCTTACATTTTTGGGGTTTACCACCTCTAGGAGTAAGAAGTCTATGTAGTCCTTCTTTTCATGGTGAAGTGAGACTTCCTCTGATTCCCCCTTTTTTTAATGGCAGCATGTGCCAGTATCTTCCAGTCTTAATGAACAGAGCTTAACACTGGCCCTACCATTTAAGATGTCATTGTTTGGGCTCAGAGTTGCTCCATCAAAAGGGTCTATTCTAGATGCAGGTGTGCTAAGATCTATCGATTTTAGAGTTTTCTTGTTCTGAGAGCTGAATGAGAATGGGTACTTCCATTTAAAAATAAATAAAATAAATAGCTTAAAAAAAGTGCTCCCCATGTCATCTTGGTAGAGGGACATAGAGTCCGTCGGCTAAAGCCTGGAGTTCCTGGTATACCATTTCCCTTAGCATGCTATGTTCTTTCTGCCTCTTATACGAGTTGTGGCCCTACAACCCTCAGAAGTGGCACAGAGTTCAATTTTAGTTTTAATCTTTATATGTGGTTTTCTTTGGCTTAGAGACAAAAAGCGACCCAACTCTTTGTGCATAGAAGGGATATTTACCCCCAACACGGTCATCACTGCAATACAGTCAAGATGAAGCGCCTGTGTGTACGGGTCTTGTCTGAAATTTAAACTCTGGCACTGAGGGGTGAGGTGATGGTTGGACAAGCCCAGAAACTTCCATAGCCTGAGAAATCACCTGGGTTGATAACATTTCTTGGAATCTTGGAAACTTATGGCCCCATCGCCCTGGGTCGTAGGCTTCACTTATCTAGAGGATCAGAACATCCCTGGGCTAAAAATTTTGAGAACTCAATACAATAGAAACATAGCCTCTTTATAAAAACTCTGTTGTAAAATGTGCTGCCTGGAGAAAACTAGAGGTCAACTGGTTTCCACTCCTTTTTTTGTCAAACCCCTTGGCTTCCGCTAAGGAAGTCAAGCCTAGTCGGGAGAACAGAATAAGAATGGCAAATTCTTCCCTTCACAGAGAGAGGAAGAGGCTTGGCTTAATGAGGCCTCTGACTGGGCGTTCTCCTCTGAGTTTGTACACATTTTTGCAGGCCCCTCATATGGTCATTGAACTCTGAGATCGGCGATGGCTGCCCCTGCTCGAGCGTTGGTGGACATTAGCCTGTCCACTTGAGTTGGCCCCGGAAGCCATTGTGCTGCTAGGCCCCAGAAGAAGGTGATCTCTGGATGAGAGTTTAGCTGAGGAGTCTGTTGAGCACGAGTCATCCCTCATGTGGTCTCTGCTGCTTCTCTCTCCACGCGGCACCCGGTCCTCTTTGCACTTCTGCTTGGGGGTGCTGGTTTTCAAGTCCTGTTCAGGGACGGGTGGTACTGGACGGGGGGTGGGCTGAGCCTTTCCAGGGACACGGGCAGGCGTGTGTCTGCTTCGCCAGCTCTGGATCGCCAGGTCTCTTTTGTCCTTGGGGAGTTTGTCAATTTTCTGAGCTTTTGAGATCAGAGACTTCCCATAACTCCCTTGTAGAGATAGGAAAAAGTACCTGGTGAGAAATAAGAAATAACAGCATAAAGCTATTTTCTGATTTTTGTTGACTTCTTGAATCTCAGTATTGAAGGGACCTTACGATCCAACTCCCCACCCAGGGCAAGCGTCTTTTTGCTGTGTTCCCAACTGATGGTTATCAAATCTATGCCTGAGCACCTCTGGGATTTGGGAGTTCAATAACAACAATATATAATAGCTAACATTTATTATGTACCAGGACTACTCGAAGTGCTTTATGTATTATTATCTCATCTTATTCTCCCCGAAATCCCATGCAGCTGGTACTTTTGTTTCCCCTGTTACACACGAGGAAACCGAGGCAGTGAGCGATTCAGTGATTTCTTTAGAGTGACACAGTGGTCGAGCTGTGGTTAGAACTAAGCAATCTGGATCACTAGGCTTTTATCTACCGTGCACAAGGGCAGTCCATTCTATTTCTGGGCTCTTCTGATTTAGGCAAATTTACTTGGCAATGTCAATCCTCTGTGGAACTTAATTAAGTAGTTTCTAAATGCATATTCTTTTCTTGAATTCATCAGCCATACTAACTTCACAGCATCACTGTATTCTCACTATTTTCCAGGTGAAGAAACTTAGGCACCAAGAGATGAGATGGGTTTTCAAGGTCTCCTGAGAAGTTACTGGATCTCCCTGATGGTTAAGTCAGGGTTCCCTTCCCCCAGCTCAGCTGCATGCAGGTTGATTTGGAGTCTGGAATTGGGGGTCTCTCTCTGTCTGTGCCTGGAATCTTTCCCCTGTTCCACGTTTGGGAAGGGAAGGAATGAGAGGGCGAATAAAATTGTGTGGCCTATGGAGAAAGCACATACCATCTTGTGATACTGGGCAATTCATGTCCCCTCTCTGGGTGTCAGTTTCTTTATCTAAAAAGTAATCCAATTGGTCCAGAGGACATCTAAGATCTTTTCCAAAAAAATCTTAAAAAAAATTTTATTCCTAAAGCCTTATACACAGAGAGGCTCGCATCCTTCCACTGTATCTCAAAGCTTCAGGGTAACCTCCCACGGGGCAAGGGGTTTCTGAAGACCCCATGGCATCAGATAAACTTTTCTCCACTCTTTCTAATCTCAGCTAGGGAAAGCAGTACAGGTGGCCTTGTACATGTTTCAGGAAAGGCTTGACTTCTTGCCCGGAAACTGGACTTTTCTCAATTTAAACCTTTCCCCCAAGCCACCACATTCCCTTGTCCACGCATTTATTCAACAAATACTTGGCAAATCCCTACAGTGGGCCACACCCCAAGGGATTAAGCTGAGAACAAGACAGACAGGGTTCTTGCTTTCATGTGGCACCTGTGGGACATGTCGCCAGAGAGAACAGTGCGAGTGTCAGACACCTGATCTGGCATGAGATACCTTCCTTGAGGAAGACACTAAGGACTGAGGGATGCATAAGAGGTAGCCAGGGAGGGGGTGAGACCCAAGTCCCCAGCACCATGGCTGAAATGTGGGGAGGGGAGGACAAGAGTGGGGAAATGTGACATAGAAGGGGCGGGCAGGGTCAGAGCAGCCAAGGACTGAGCCATGTTTTGGTTTTGTGCTTTAATTGTAAAGGCCTTGGGGAGTCCTTGGTGGATTATAAACAGATGACATGATTATACTTTGATACAATGATAATGGATCAGAAACCTAATAGACTATTGAAGTAATTTGGATTATAAGTTATCCACGGTAGTGGTGGGAGAAATGAAAATAGCAGATGCACTTGAGGAATATGTAGCACATAGAATTGTCAGGTCTTGGTGATGGGCTAGATGTGCGCATGAGGTGGTGGGTGGTTTCAAGGATAACTCCTAGGGGTCTGGCTTGGTCCTAAGTGGGTAGCATTTGATGGAAGAAACTCTGGGGGAGATCTAGGTTTCCTGGATGGTGGTAGTGATCAAGGGCAGATCATGAATTAAATTATAGATGTCTCCCAGTTTCTTTGGACTTATATGCCCATTGGAGGTGAGGAATAGGTAGCTATAAAGGTGTATCTGGAATTCAGAAAGAGAGGCTGGGGATTTTGTATTGGAGATTCATCTTTAAAAATACCTAACTTCATAATATTGGTTGCTATGTCTATGAAGAGACTATAAAGTTAGAAGGCAGAAGAACCTAAGACCAAGGCTTGACATATATCACATCTAGGGCATGAACCAGCAAAGAAAACAAAGAAGGAGAAGGAGAAAGACCAAGAGAGTGTTGGATTAGGAGCCAAGGGGAGACGGTCCATGGACTGGTATCATCTATTGTAGCTATTTAAGTAAGACACTCAATGTGATTTCAAGTTCGTGTGTTAGTTTCTTTTGTTTTGTGTTAAAACAATTTACATGTTCCTAGTTTAAGAGAGTCTGTACAGTTCTTTTATATGGGTTGCATTACTTAGACCAAGATTAGTGAGGTCATGGTTAGTGGGCTAATTATCACAAGTTTGATGAGTGAAATCCATCTCCATTACAATAAATACAGTTTACAACTTTTAAGTGAACAAATAGTTTTCTACAGCAAACATTCTAGTATGTAGATTTCTATAACAAACATTAATTTTTTGAGGTTACAAGTCAATAGTCTTTAGAACTGTTAAAATAATCCTTTCTCAGAAGAAACCTCTTCACTTTTCTTAGTAAACAGAAATTCAACTTTATGATGATAATATAGAATAAGTAAAGATTTTACTTATGTGCTATAGTAACTAACAAGTAAATATTTGCTAACTTTTCCTAATCTGTCTCTGTGTAACAAGCTGTAATGTTGAATGCTTGTCTTTTCAAAGCACATATCAATAGTCTTCTTATACTTTTTGAGGATCTTCATCAAGCTAGTAATGTTTGGCTCCAAGTGTGTTTTTGAGCCAAGGGCAAGACAAAGACTGTAGGGCTGATAATTTATTTCCATACCCCAGGGAAGACACAGAACAGAATGGAGGAGCTCAGTCCTTGGTCAGTGGTGATCACAACCATGTTAAATCCGAGAAATGTGAACACAAGTATTTAACCCACATATTTGATGCCCTTTTCCAATGAGGACATAATCCTCACAATCTCTTCCAGGGTCTGTGTCCCAAGGGGGTTGGGCTGAAGGGGTGTGGTGGGAAAAAGGTCCTCTTGAGGCTTGTGCTCAGGACCCTCTATGGGTACTTGTCTCTTTGGCTCTTGTAATACAGTCAAACATGTCTGAATTGTTCACTAGACTGAAAGTTTCTTGAAAGTAAGCTTTCTGTTCATCTTTCTGTTGCTTTAACATCCATTGCTCATTTATTTCTAAGTATAGCCACTGTGTCAGGAACTGTGCTAAATGTTGATTATGCTAAGGAGGTGGCTAAATGTTGGTAATGATAAGGATACCTTCTGTCTAGGAGTTAATGTTCAAATAAAGAGAGACACTTTATAACAAATGGGATAAAGGCAGAGATACACCCAGGTGATAGAAGCCATGAGAGAGGGGGACCTGTGTCAGCCTGGGGAATGTAGGTGAAGTCATGGAAGGTTCGGAATTGGTCAGACATGAAATAACGTCAAAGGGTGAGGAGGTTTGGTAATGGGCAGGATGTACTGAATAGAAGCAACTGCATGAGCCCAGATAGAAGGTGAGAGGGCATGGGCCTTTAGGTACAAGACGCCTGGTGGTGTGGAGCCCAAAGTTTGAGGTAGGGAGTGGGGAGATGAGGCTGCAGAGACCAGTAGCTGCCAAGCAGGGAGGCCAGGCATACAGCGCACATTTAGAGCTCAACCAACATTTGTGTTTGACATTTTGTTATCTTCAGCCTGCAACCCTCCATCAGAGGTCAAGGTTCTCGGGTGGCTTATGGAGGAGGACATGGAGAGCAACCTGCCAAATTTATTTAAGGAAGCACTATCTGCTGATGTTGGATTAGAAAATGTTTTGCACGATGTTGCAATGGCCTGTTTTCACTACAACTTCTAATGATAAAGTGGCTGAATTTTGATATTCAGAGTGGTGAGATTGTAGGATAGAGAGGGGCTAAGTCTTGTCTGTGGGGACATCATTGTCAAGTGCACTGACTGCTCTGACTAGAGAGCGTGAATGGAGAATAGGATATTGGCCACCGAAATGGCCAACCAGCTGCCCCTGGGATTTGTGGTGGGCTTGTGGACACATTCTCGTCCCTCTTGGCACTTACATCACCCCAAGAGCAAGTGGGGCTAGAACCACAGCTCCGCCTGACTGCCTAGGTGACAAAAACAAAGTGAGAGGCTAGATAGGACAGTGTGTGTCAAGAGCAAGCTCCAAAGAAACACAAGGCATTGTTACTATAATATTTTTCCAGAAAAGGCGAATGCAGAGGGTTTAGGCTGAAAATGTTAGAAATAGTCCCTGGGCATGAATGATATATTTGGCTAATACACTGTGTGTGTGTGGTGTGTGTGTGTGTGTGTGTGTATGTACAAATTTGAGTAATATTAAATGGGCTCTTTCATGTACAATTTTAATTTCTGGGAAAAATCTGAAGTTCCTGAATGCTACATTTCATCTTTCCTGATGGCGCTGACAGGGTGAAGCTGAGAAGGTCTTTCCAGTATGTCTGCACTTCTGGTTTGCTGTAGTTGTTTGCCTGGCCCTGTGGGCTAATAAAGGACCATAGAGCTTTTCAAATTGATCCCTTATGCTCAACAAAATTTGTAAGGCAGGATGATAGGAGTTATCACTCTCATTTTACAGATGTCACAACTGAGGCCATGGCAGATTTGGTGACTTGGCTGCTCTGTGGAATGACTTGGGACTAGAGTCCATTGTTCTTCTGTCCTAGCACTCCTGTTTTGAAATAATAGCCTCAAGAATCTCAGCCGGGAGTGAAAACTCCTGCTTCATGGGTTATGAAAATGGCTTATGAAGAGGGGATTGGTAGTTCTAGGACGCAGACAGCCCCCGTGCTCAAACCTTGGGAGAAGAGCCGCGACTGGTGTGAGGAAGCAGACAAGGTAGAAAGTGGGGTCTGAGAGCTGGCCTTCCATCACCCAGTAGGGGTTGGTGGGGCTGTTGCAGATGACACAGGTGGCGTTATACACCAGGGATACCACGAAGTACATCAGGAAGCTGCCTACGAGCACCAGCCCGTGGATGATGGTCTGGGAGGAAAGAAGGAAACTCTGTTGAATGCATAGCTCAGATCAGGGGGCAGTGCAATCACGCTACTTGGCAAACTTTGTTTTAAGCTTCTCTTTTTGGGACATGCAACACACTTAAAAAAAATTCGAACAAGTGTGCCATCTAATGGATCATTCATTATAAAGCAAACACTCATGTTGCTACCATCCAGAATCTGAACACACATACCCCAAGAACCCCTAAAGCGTCTGTCTCATCTTTGACTTGGGTGATAATTCCAAGCTATTCTTTGATGTTTAACCATGTTTCTATGTTTCTCTATATAGACTGTTTTTTAAATGTTAGTAAATAGGTTCATGTTTTGTGTGATTTTTTTTTCTTTACCCTCAATATTATGTTTGTGTGACAAATTCATTTTTTTCACATTTGGCTATAGTTTATTTATTTTCAAGGCAGTTCAGTGTTCTGTTGTCTAATCTTATTTTGTCCTGCTGGTTTTGTGCTTTCTTTCCCCCATTCTTGTCCTCTTTTAAACTTATTGTTTTTATAATGTTATTTTCCCCCTTTACTAGCTTGAAAGTTACACCCACCATTGCTCTTTTTTCACTGATTACTCAATAAATGATAATAAGTGATCTTCACTTACCACAGTCTAATGTTTCTAACTACTATTCCCTCCTCCTGAATTGTACAACGGCTTTTGAATACTGTTTACCTCCCTCCTGACATCTTATTGCTACTGTTTATTTTAATTTTACCTTTTTAAAGCACACAATCATTATTATTGTTCAATACGGTCAATAGTCATTAAGGGTGACTTAGATGTTTACCACTTTTTATGCCTTGATTCCTTCTTGCTTCTTGGACCTTCCATCTGAAACTTCTTTCCTTTTGCTTTAAGTACATCGTTTAGAATTATCTTCAGTGGGAGTCTGCTGGTGATCTGTTCTTTGATACTTTATTGCATTGTCATTCTTGAAAGATGTTTTTGATTGATATAGGGTTCTTATTTGGCAGTTATTTTCTTTCAGCATATTTAAAATACCACCTCATTGTCTTCTGGCTTCCATTGTCACTACTGAGAAGTTAGCAATGCTTCATCTGTTTTGTTGGCCGTAGATGGCAATCTTGATCTCTTAAAACCTGGCTGCTTTTGTGACTTTTATTTTTGTCTTTAGTGTTCTATCGTTTCCTTAGGATACGTGTGGGTTTCTTTTTATCTTGCTTGGGTTTTGCTGACTTTGAAATGGTGAATTGATGTATTTCATTACTTCTGCAAAGTTCTTAAGTCACTATCTTTTAAAATATTCCCTCAGTCACATTTTCTCTCTCATTTCCTTCTGAGAGTGATCAAACGTATTTCAGACATTTTAAGATACTACTCTATACATATTTATTACTTTGCCTCTGTTTTATATTTTTGATAATTTCTTTTGACCAATTCATTAATTTCTCCCTTCAGTTGTATGTAATTTATTGTTAAGCCAGCCAGTGAGACAAATTATAGTTGTATTTTTTATTTCTAAATGTTTTATTTGGTTTCTTTTCTAGTCTTCTAGGTTGTTTTATATAGTTTACCAATCTCTAGATATTTTAAAGCATATCCTTTATTTCTTTAAACATAGTGAACATAGCTTTTCTATAATTTATATCTGATAATACCAACACTTGAAATATTTGTTTTGGATGTTTATTTTTTTTGATCCTCACTAATGAACTCTTGTTCCCTTGAGAACTTGATTATTTTTAAATATGTGATACTTATTGCCCTTGAAAAGTTAATAGGGACAATTTGAGACTTAGGATGAGATACTTTTCTCTTGAGTTTGGCTCACCCAGGTGACACGAGTCTGTGCTGCAAATCTGTATGAGGCCGGCCCATGTTCATTTCCTAGGAGGGCGTTTACAGGGGTTCTCCCTGCCATGCTCAGCACAGTGGGATGAGCTGCAGTCCCTGCTGGGGAGAGTGTACAGGCACGTCCATTTTTGTGTGTCCCCTTACTCTTAAGCTCTAGCCTTTGGGGATCCTAATTTAATGTGGTCTATTAATAGACTCCCATGTTGGGTGCTTGCGTTTTGGTTTCTGAAACTTTTGCTCAGTCAAGTCTGACAAAAACAAAGTTCAGAATTTTTTTTTTTTTTTTTGTGTGTGTGTGTGGGGTTGCAAACACCTTCAAGGAAACAGGCTGTGACCTAGTTTGTGTCTCTAGAATCCCCTTTCCCAAAGATTTTTGTTTTTACTATTCTGTCAGCTCTTTTATGCGTTTAAGGTGGTTTTTAAAAAAAATTATCTATTATTTTAAGTTGTTTTCAGTGGGTGAGGTGATCTGAATAATCCAGCCCCTGTTCCAGAGGAAAGCAGTTAGCTAATTTTTTTCAATTGCTTTGGTGAGGACTGTGAAAATGGACACAGCCATTAACAGTCCTACCAAGGGAAGAAACCGGCTCTCCCCATGCTTCAAGCACTTTTGAAAAAGAAATGCATTTTTCATAACAATTCTAGCAGTTGACTCCTTTCTGAAGAGCACCAGAAATCACCGGTAAGGATGGCGATACCTGGCCTAGAGATGCATTAGGTGCATTGATAATGCTGAATGGTGAGTGAAGGGAACGGCGTCCCTCTTTTAAAGCAGATGGACTCAGTACTTTGAGAAAGTGAGCTGAGCGACCAATCAGAAGATACAGAACCTTTAGTCTCATCACCCATGTAATATCCAATCAAGGCCTGATTATATTTTGCAGAGCATTTTGATAGGTTAAAAAAAAAATCTAATGGTTAAAAGGATCATAGAGGGCAGAGCTCCTTTTGGGAACTATCTCGGGCTAGTTTTTAAAAAATGCAACTTATTATGAAATATTTCAAGCTCACAGACAATAAACCTCATCTACCCAACACCCAGCTTTATCAAATTTAACCTTATGTAATATTTGCCTCAGATTTTTATTAAAAGACTGTCTTACAGGTACATTTAAAGCACCCACGTATCCCTTGCAAATGCTTTCTCTGTAATCTTGAACATAAACCCAGCGTTCATCATTCTTATAGTATTTTATACGTGTTTATGGAGCCATGTTGATGGATGCTCTTAGACTTTATCAGGTGCATCTTTCCAGACTTTATCAGGTGCATCTTTCCTCTGTAACTTTTCAAACTAGACATTATGCTTTGGGGTTTCTCTCTATGTCGCTAGAAACAGCTCAAGTTTATTCATTTTAACTGTTTTCTTATATCAATATGCCACAACCTCTTTTCCTGCTGCTGAACATTTAGGCTCTTTCCAATAATTACTTTTCACTATTAAGAACAATGGCGTAAGTACATTTTTGTACATGCCTCTGTATATACACGTGCAGGAGTATTTGTAGGGCACATATGAGTCCTTAGAAGTGGAATTGTGTCATAGCATATGAGCACTTGAACTCCTCTAGCTATTTTCAGATTGCTCTCAAGAGGGGTGGTATCAGTTGACAGTCTACTTACAGGGTATGCAAGTTCCTTGGTTGGGTTTTATCATCCTTAACACACTGCTGAGTTGCTTTGCCAATGGTTTACTTAGAATTTTTACTTGTATGTTTATTTAGTGAGATTGGTCTATAATTTTCTTCCCTTGGACGGTCCATGCCAATTTTGATGTCAGGGTTGTTCTAGCCATAAAAAAATGAATTACCTCTCTTTCCTATTTTTTTTTTAATCTATGAAAAATGTTGGTGTAAAATAGAGATTATCTGTCCCTTCTGAGTTTGGTTAAACTCACCTTTATAGTCTTGTGGGTGTGGTAAGTTTGGGGACAGAATTGCCAATTCAGTTTCTTGACTGGTGATTGATTTATAGAGTTTGCTGAATGATCTTGACTATGTTTTGGTGAATTTTACATTAAAAAAAGTTATCAGCTTGGTTTATATTTTAAAAATATTTTTAAAAATTGGTAGTCTTTTTCATTCCTAGCATTGTTTTTATGTCTTCCCCTGGATTGGTTTTGCCAGATGTTAGTTTTCATTAGATTTTTGAGAAGCTCAGTTTTGGTCTTATTTTTTCTTTCTGTTGTTACCTTATCTTTTTCTCATTTCCTGTTTTCTTTAGGTTTACATACTAAGTTTTTAAGTACCTCAAGCCGATTTCTTATCTCTTTGTTTTAAATAATAAAACTAGCTGCATCTCACAAATTTGTATATGTATTTATATAGTCACTCAGCCACAGGTATAATTTCCATCATGATTTACTCTTGACCTCATGACTTATTTAGCAGTGTATTTTGAAATTTCCAAGCATGTTGGGCTTGTTTGGCTGTCTTTTTAATGGCTTGTTTTTAATCTAAATGTCAGAGAAGATAGTCTTTAAGATACTGATTCATTCAAATTCCTTTGTGACTCAGAATTAGGTCTTTTTAATTGTTGGTAAATCGTCTGTGTGTTCGAATAGATGCATGTTTGGAGCAGGATTTTATAGATTAGATCTAACTCTATTAGATCTAACTCTATTAAATCAAGTGTAATAATTCAAAGCTTCTATAGCCTTTTTTTGGGTATTTGATCTATATTTCTGATAGAGTTGTATACAAATCTCATACTATGATTGTGAATTTGTCCATTTCTCCTTATATTTGCTGGATAAAAAAAATCCCACCTGATAATTTTTGTTTTTAATAGGTAAATAAGTCATTTACGTTTATTGAGTACTGATGTATTTGGATTCATTTTGAACATCTTATTTTTTGTGTGTGCTGTCATTTTCTTTGTTCTTACCTTTTCATCTTCCCTACATTTTATAGAATGGATAGTTTCCTGTATCTTATTTCTTTCCATTCCTTTACAGTTAAGCTTTTAAGGTACTAAATGAATGTAGATGTTGATGGAAAAGTTATAGGTAAATGTGTATTTCTTGTTTCTTCCTATCCATAATGAAAGATTTAGCATAAAATAATTACCTACTGAACACACTGAGCCTACTTGGGGCAGTTTGTAAATTTTTAATACATAATGTCTTCCTCACCAGCATGTTTCTTATAGTTGTAGCTTTTATATTCTTGCAGCATTACATTCCTTCTTTTAGTGAGGGTCTACAGGTGGTAAACCTCATAAAGTATGTTTATCTGAAAATCTCATTTATTTTGCCCTAGACTTAAGTGAAGATAGTGGGGCTGTTTCTGCTATTTCCCTCAGGTCTTTGAAGATAATTACTCCATTGTTTTCTAGCTTCTGTTATAGGACTGTCAATTCAACTGCTGTTCCTTTTCAAGTAATTTGTCCATAGTGTGGTAGACCTTACATTTGTCTCTGTCTTCTACACTGTACAATTTTACTATGATATATCCAGGTGACATAGCCAGATTTTGATTAATTTTTATTCTTAATGATTTTCTCTTCAAATATGGCTTCTCTACCATGCTGTCTCTCATGTTTCTTCTTCTGTGACTCCTATTATGTGGGTGCTGGGGCCACTCACTCAAGCTACCATTCTTAATTACTTTTGCAGATTTGTGTGGCATTCTGGATGAGTTCCCAATACTACCTTTCAATTTTGGCAGTTTATGCTTCTTCAGTGTCTAATCTAGAGTGAAACCCACAAATTGTATTTTTTTTTTTTTAGCTGAGCCATCCTGCCACCTGTTGGCAGTTCAGCAGCAGCTCAGCTCGGGCGGTGAATGGAACCAGCGAACCTATGGCTCAGAGCTCGCACTCTTGAGCGAGCTCTTAACCAACTAAGCCACTTGGCTGGCCTTGCAAATTGCATTTTTAATTTCAATGACAACTTTTCAATTTCACGAGTTCTAAAAGTTTCCTTAGCTTGGCTAGGTTCCTAGTATTAAAGCTATACCTTTGGCTCTTGTCTTCCCTTCCTCACAGCTTCTGATAAAACTTAACTCCAAATGCTTGTCATCTTTTATTTTCTCAGCTTGTTTTCGCAAGCCAAGGACCCAGCAGTAAATGGGGGTTACCCCACAGGAGCCACGCTCCCCCCTGTCATGGTCTGCTTCCTGTCCTCGCTGTCAGAAAGCCTCCAGTTTGAGCCTGTCCACTACCTCTCCCTCCCATTGTGTTGCAGCCTCTTCTGGGGGTTCTTGGGGGAAATTTATCTAGTACTTAAGCTAGGCTATGCCGCTTTGTTCTATCTGGCATGCATTGGAGCAGAGGGGAATTTCAAAATGGGAACTCTGTGATCCGGAAGTTCTCTTGGGTGGCCACCATCTAGCATGTCAGGGCCTGCTCTAGCTTGTGATAGGGAGGAAGTTCCACTGTAGAATGCAGGGAACACGTTGAGCCAGCTTGGGGCAGTTCTCTAAAATTTTATTACGTATGTTTTTCAGAAAGAGCCATTTCAGCTTGGCTAAGGACTAATCTTTCTATAAAGTCATCTCTCATACCATTGAATCTTATTTCCTCACACTATTAGCATAATGGTTTAAAAGCTCTAGAGTCAGACCTCCAGGGTTTCAACTGGCTTTTTTTGAACTACTTGGGCAAGTTTCTTAACCTTATTGTATCTATTATATATATATATATGTATTATATAATATATATATGTTATATATACATATAATCAAAATGACCACAATAAGTTTAGTTAACATCAATTACTGCAATATGTATGTCAAGTCATTATGCTGTAAACTTATACAGTGCTATATTTCAGTTATATCTCAATAAAAAAAAAACCTCTGCTGAACACAAAGGGAAGTTAAGATAATACATTAAAATCATGTAGATAGGTAACTGGCATATAATTTTAAGGTCTTTGTTTTTGTAATTATTGATTAGAAGAACTTAATGAGATAGCTGGCATTTCCTTTTCAGATACTAAAATGTGATATTTGGGCTTCAGGTGTAGTTACATGGAAGCAGTTTTCTAGTCTCTTACCCTGAAATTAAAGGGGGAGCATACCTTCCTCATAGCATGGTCAAGTATGGTCGGTGTAATATTCTCCTTTTTTCTGAAAACGTTCTTGAATTTGTAAAAAGTAATATCTATTTTTGCAACTAATGGTCTCATTGTCTGATATATGTTAGTTTCATCGTCCTGGCTAGATGATAAGCGGGTTGAGGCCAGGAATTTTATCTTCTATACCTCTTTCACCCCTGTATAGGAGCGACACAGGTAAGAGCTCAGTATGTAGTTACCAAGTAGATCAATGACATAAAGTATAAAGTAAAACAACTCAGAAATCTGAATGTGGCCAATAAACAGGAACATCAATTTTAAGCCAAAGGGGCACTTACCCAGGTCTTCATTTCCATTGCCTGGTGCAAGAGGATTGTGGCGAGGGAGACGGTATTGATGGGTGTCCCGAAAGTGAAGACGTCGATATCAGAGTCCTTGTACGTCTGCGGAGCAGAAACAAACAGGCACTGTCAGATACGCACACGGACTCAAGGCCTTGGCTTTGACATGGTGATTATTAAATATCAGTGAAGGCAGGTGTCAAGGGGTGGGGCTGGGAAGAATGGGGAGAAGATGTCCAGCTGTCACCTGTGTGGAACTGACCCACAGAATAGACATGAGGAGTGGATTGACGGGGCTAAATTATTTAGCAACACATTTTCACAGGAAGCCATGATGGGTATTCCAGAACATTTGGAATGCATGAACAAATAATTTGTTGAGCACCCACCAGGCATGATGCCCATTGCTAAAGACACTTCTGTCTCCACCTTCAAGGAGTTTACAGCCTACTTGGTAGGGAAATTCAGTACAATTTAAGGGGGGGGGTGTCAATGCTACAATGGAGGCAAGTACAAAGTGCTCTGGGAGTACAGGATAGGGGCTATATCTGCTGAGACCATAAGAGGAGTTAATCTCTTGAAGAGAAGGGAGAAGGGCAGTGCAACCAAAGGCCAGAACCGAAGGTGAGCATGGTGGGTGGTGGAACGACAAATAGTCCTAGATGGTAGGTCTGTTGAGCACACAAATGGGAACAAAGGTTCAGCAGGAAAGGCGAGCAGATGCACGGCCACAGGGAGGGCACTGTAAGCCAGGCAAGTCAAACAGAGCACAAAATGCCTGCTTCCTTGACTCCCATCTTGTTGCTAATTGCAAAAGGATATGAGCCGAGAGGCTGGGCAGACATTACTGTTTACTTGGTAGCAATTACCCCACATCCTGGTTCCCTATGTAGGAGGAATACAGATATCTTGCACTTTCTGAATTCTCACTCTAAACTGGGGAACCAGGTTGAGACGGGGTTGGTATTATTCTTATCTACAGTGTTGCTTTTATTTCCAGTAATGTAGTATTCCTTATTATCAGACCTTGCTGCCTTGACCTTGGAAGCACAAATCTAAATGTAAATCAAAGGTTGTAAATTTGAATACTTTCAGTGTACAAGCAGGAAACAGTAAATGAGTAAAGAAGGCCAGGTACAAGACAAAAGGGACGGGTGGGGGCTATGGTTCACTGGAGAATATGCACCCCACCTAAGCAGGGCTGTGAGTCAGCTCTGGGTTTTTGCCATGAGGGAAAAATGATTCATCATAATGATAACTTTCAATTTTTCAAAAGCTGGCAGAAATTAAAATGTTTGGATAAAGCATTCTAACTTTTCAAATACCCTGGGTTGGATGTCATCTGCACGCTACCTGTTTGGAGCCTCGGCTCTGACTACTTAGAAAGACACCACTAGTTTAGGATTTCATGTAAATAGGACCAGTTCCAGGCTGTGATTTATGTGGTGAGAATGGGACTGTATGACTTACCAGGTAAGGGATAAAGAAACAGATGAGGCTCTGGTAGAACGCATCCACCATGGAAACCCAGAAAGTCAACAGGTTGTAACACTGCCGAGAAAGAATACACCAACAACAGTCACCACCACCAAAATCAAGAAGTAACACTGTTCTTTGCATGGACCTGGGGGTGACAGACCTCAAATCGAGTCCCAACTCTTCTACTAACTGTGTGACCTGTGAAATTAACTAAACTGCTTTGAGAATTAATTCTTCTTCCACCAAAAGTGAGTAAAAACACCGCCAATTACTTCCTTGGGTTTCAAGAAGTCTAAATGTGATTGTGTTTTAGTACCTAGTAAGTGCTCATCAGTAATTATTATCTGAGTTCATTATCTAAACTTGGTACAAAAATAAACTAAAAATGGATTAAACACTGAAATGTTAGACATGAAATCATAAAACTCCTGGAAGAAAACATAGGCAGTAAACTCTCTGACATTGCCCTCAGCAATATCTTTTTGGATATATCTCCTTGAGCATGGGAAACAAAAGAAAAAATAAACAAATTGGTTTACATTAAACGAAAAAGGTTTTGCACAGTGAAGGAAACCATCAACAAAACAAAAATGCAACCTACTGAATGAGAGAAGATATTTGCAAATGATATATCTGATAAGGGGTTAATACCCCAAATTTATAAAGAACTCATATAACTTAAAACCAAAAAAAACAATCCAATTAAAAAATTGACAAAGGGCCTGAATAGACATTTCTCTCAAGGGGGGCATTGAGATGTCCAACAGACATGAAAAGATGTCCAACAGCACTAATCATCAGGGAAATGCAAATTAAAACCACAGTGAGCTATCACCTCATACCTGTCAGAATGGCCATCATCAATAAATCAACAAACAAGTGTTGTCGAGGGTGTGGAGAAAAGGGAACCCTCGTGCACTGTTGGGGGGACTGCATATTGGTGCATCCATTATGGAAATCAATATGGAGGTGCCTCAAAACATTAAAAATAGAATTGCCACATGACCCAGTAATTCTACTTCTGGTTGTTTATCTGAAGACATCCAAAACACTAATTCAAAAAAATATATGCACCCTCTATGTTCATTGCAGCATTATTTGCAATCACCAAGATGTGGAAGCAACCTAAGTGTCCACTGATAGATCATTAGATAAAGAAGATGTGGTACATATATACAATGGAATATTACTCAGCCATAAAAAATGAAATCTTGCCAGTTGTGGCAATATAGATGGACCTAGAGGATATTATGCTAAGTGAGGATATTATGCTAAGTGAAATAAGTCAGAGAAAGGACAAATACTGTATGTTCTCATAAGTGAAATCTAAAAAAAAACCTAAATGAATAAACAAAACAGACCCATAGATATAGAGAACAAGCTAATACTGGTTGTCAAAGGGGAGAGGGTGGGAATTAAAAAAAAAAAAGCTTTAATAAAAAAATTAATAAACTTGGCAATTTTGGAGATTCTCAGGTTTCTAAATGGCATTTGAAAGGATCTCAGTCACAGACCAGGATCACAGGTTGCCAAGCAACACAGCTCAATGTTTTTAGAGATGATCCTTCTCATTTCCTGCCTAGCCTGGGAAAAGTGAAACCATTTGCAGTTTGCTCCATGAACTTCTTTTAATGTTAGATACTCAGGGAACACGTAATGTAGCCAGCATCCCTGTGGGAAGGGGGCAATCAATTAGAAGGGCGCAGGATGTACACGTACTGCCACCATGTCTCCCTTGCCTGACGTCCTGGGGTTGCTGTGTTCTCCCATCTTTGGGTTAGGGTGGGCCTGGCTCTCTGCTGGCTGTCCACAGACGATCACCAGCTCTCAAACACCACATCTGGCTTTGCTCTCCTTTCCCCCAGGTGCAAAGGAACTCGCAGGCATTTGGATGTCCCTTTTCCCAGAGCTGCTCCTCGAGGCACTCCGGTTCCCTCTCTGTCTCCTGCATCCAGGCTCCTGGCCTGTGTCAGTGCCAGCCTGGCTACCTGGAGTGCCCGCTGTCTAACGTCACCTCTGTTTTCTAAGAAACCATCTTGGTGGCTTCTCAGGCCTTCTGTAGTCTACTCGATACCAGCAAGTTCTAGACCGTGTATAATCTTGAGTTCCAAATTTTGCCTTCCCTGACATGAGGCAGAAGACCTCATTGATGAATACTTCACCTTAAATTAGCTTTTAATCCCAGGGGTTCCCAAACCAAACCTAGGGGTTCCTGTTGAAAGCCTGGAGAGTGGAGCTGGCTAAGCAGGGGGTCTTTCTGCAGGCCCTCTCCCCCTTCAATTAGAGCAGGCCCATGTTAACAGGTGATGTTACTAAGAAATCACTAAAAGGAAAAAACAGTCACTGGTCTGGTCCATCACCCTCAATAGCAAATGAGACATAGGCCGCTGATGGGGAGCAAAATTCCTTGGTCACATGGGGTAAGCAGCAGAGGAGTGACTGGGACACAGGGCTCTTGATCCCCCAGCCCAGTGCTCATTCTCTGACACCTCCAGGGAGGAGCTATAGGTCAGGGAGAGGCTAAGGTCATCTCCCTCTACCTGCCCGAGCCCCTTACTTCGGAGTTCTGGCCGCTCTTGTACAGCTCAGGCAACGCCAGGAGTGTTTCCGCTGAGATGTCTTTATCGAGGACGCCGAAGACGAGAGGAGGCAAGGAGGTGAAGAAGAGATTGAAGAAGATCATCTGCCAGTAGTCGATCATGGTGGAGCCAGAGAACCCGCACAGGAACTGGTACCAGAACAGCAGGTTGACGTAGCTCTGTGGGCAGAGAGCATGGGCTTGAGAGTGGGGACCCGCGGGCAGCCAGCCGCTTGCCAGCTGCTGCTTGGGAGCCTCTGACAAGTCCCCACGCTGACTTGGAGCTTCAGTTTCCTCACTGGGGACATGCAACGTTAGGTAAGGATTGGAGGTAGCTCGACTCCTTAGAGCAGCAGCTCCTGAATCTATTACTGCTAACTAGTTACTGCTGCTATTAAATGTTCTTTAGGACCTTGTTCTGGTAAGTATACCATGGTGGTTAAGGGCACAGGTTTTGGGGGCAGGGAGGACTCGTTTTTCAATCCCCAGTTGTGTTGCTTATCAGCTGTGTGATCTTGAACAAATTGCTTAACCTTTCTGAACATCATCTTGCCATCTTTCAGATGGGAGTGGTGGTATGTAGACTATGGCATGTGACTCTGAAAGGCGGCAGTTATTATTAGTATGTGTGGTAAGAGCAAGGGACGTCCCTGAGGAAGGGATGATGGAAAGACTGGACCAGGGGTGTGAAGATGGCTTCACGAGAAGGTTCATCTTCTAATACTTACGTAATGGCCTGCAACTCAGAAGGGTGGATAAGAACATTTTTTGCCTAATGGGTGCTTTATGTTGTCTAAAGCTCCTTTCCACTCAAGACCGCCCCGCCTGAGATGGACTGGGTCACTATGGTCGTCTACCATATAGTGGTGTGGGCTGGTGACTTGACCAAAGACACGTAAGCAGCTGGTGCTGGAGTTAGGGCTAGAACGTCTCCACTCCCTGTGGTTGAGGCACAGAGGGGTGAAGGGTATAGTTAAAAAGTCATTCAGCAAGTTTGTGTTCAAGCTAGAATTCTCATTCCCTGACTGCTGGGCCAGTGTTACTTTGAAGAGGCTTACTTTGAAGAGGCTTTCTACTTATAATAATAATAATAATAATAATAATAACAACAACCTGTTACTATTATTACTATTAGTAACACCAATAATTGTTATTTGAACTTCTATTTGTGCCTGGTATGTAATCTACATTACAATTTGTCCCAGCAACCTTACAAGATTAATATTATTGTTAATAATATAATTCTATTTATTAGACTAATAAAATACGTTATATCTTAACAATATTACTAGTCCCCCTCTACAAACAAGGATTCTGAGGCTCTCACATACACATACAGTTATCCCTTGCCAAGTTCAGAGTCAGGAAGTGGTTCAACCAGCACCTGAGTGTTTCAAAGTTCTTCTGCCACCCCGGGCCTTCTCAGGCCCGTCTTTAGGTTATGCAGTCACAATGCTGACTGAGATTCTTCCAGCCAAGGAGCTCCATCCTTTGGCTTTTCTCCCCAGATGACTAGTGAGAAGTTTCCTGGCTCTGAAAGAGGTCTGTTCCCACAAGGCTGTTAGCACCTGCTGTCATCATTGTCATGGTCGCCATCAACTAAGTTTAATCTGGACAAATTAAGCATTTATTATACTATACACGGGGCACTGTTCTAAGTACCTCACAGATCTTAACTCATTTACGTGAGTTGGGTAGTAGCCCCACTTTATAGATGGGAGATAGCATAAGTTACTTAGTGCCACAGTGCTATCAAGTAACAGAGCAGGGCTGGGATTGGAACCCAGTCTGGCTCTATCTAGCACATACGCTCTGAACCCCTATACGCCACTTACTCTCCTGTTTACACATGTATGTAAAGTTCTTAACCCAGTGTCTCCTACATGGCAGGCTCTCTGTAAATGATAGCAGATGTTAATGCTTTGCCAAACGGTACCAGGAAGTACTAAGTACCAAGGAAATAGTACAGAGCTCAGGGTGGCGTGGAGAACTCTGGTGAGCTGGGCGTCAGAGCACAAGCATTTACTGAGGGCCTTACCCCACCCCACACACTAAGCCCTAGTTAAAGCAACAAAACACTATGTGCTTGGATATCTTTGGCCCAGTTTCCCATAGAGATGTCCTTACTGAATTATGATTTCATATTGATTTTTATTAAGGCTCGTTAGAAGCAAAGGGTGACCCTATGGAAGTTAATTTTCATTTCCTACAAAAATGCCATGGAAGACAAGTTCTGGAAGATTTCTGTGTGGCCTTTTTCTAAAGGTTTGCTTGACAAATTGATCTCTGAATTTAGAGCAAAGGGAGAGTGTTTTGCTTGTTTTTTTCACTGGGGAACCGCTCTGCTTATTTGAACCAGACATTTAATACTTAGCGTCTTATCCCAGGGTTCTGGTGCAATTAACTTTCCTCTCTGTGGTTCCTGCTCTATACTCTTATATTTCTTTTATAGCATCTCTGCTGTGTTTGTATATTTACTGTAAGTCACTTATACTTCTGTTTTGGAATTAGATACTAGGGATGCTATAAAATTATATAAGCTGCGTGAAACATTTCCTGTAAGGACTCAGGTTGTCAAGCCTCTCTTTAGCAGGGAAGCTGGTTAAGTCAGTTACCTTTACCGTTTTTTATGTGATAAGTGGAATGTTACTTCTTCCTGGTTGATCAGGTTCAGAGTCTCCTGGTGATAGGTCCACAGCACCCTGACTTACCCCTAGGGAGACCTGTTAAAATTAATTTCTTTTCCTCTATACTAGCGCTTGTTAATCTTTAAGAGTCACAGGAACCATGGGGATCTTATTAAAAATGCAGCTTTTGGGTTAGCAAGTCTGGGATGGAGCATGAGAATCTGAGTTTCTAACAAAGGTCCAGGTGGTTCTAATGCTGCCTGTCCAAAACCCATATTTTGAGAAGCAAGATTTGTTGAGGCCAGGAGATGACCAACTACACCCTGCAGGCCCCATCCAGCCGTGAGTACTGGGATACGGCCCCATCTATTCATTTGCATCTCGTTCTTACCTGCTTTCCTGTCGCCCCAGAGGAGCTGAGTAGGTGCCACAGAGGCTGGATGGCCCACAAAACTGACAACAATATTTGTCATCTGGCCCTTTGCAGAGTATGTTTGCTGAGCCCTGATTTAGGCTGTAAGCCTCCAGAGGTCAGGGACCACCTCTGTCTGGATACCCAGTCCCTGGTAGTGTTCCTGACACAGCAGATGTGCAACAGTGATTTGAACAACCTTTCATGTGGTTCTATTCTCCTAACACTCATGCTGGAGTTTTAACATGAAAGAGTGTTTTCTTCCTCCGAGGCCCTGTTGCTTGTTTCCACTTCCTCTGCCTGGCTGAAGTCTTGGCACCTCGGAGGGAATGCACTGAGCCCCGGAGATGGGGCGCCTGCTTTTCCTCCCAAGAGGCTCCCAGTGCAGTAATTAATTCATCGCTCACATTTCAGAGCAGGCAGAGTTTTAATCCCCTCTGAAATTGGTTTCGGATGTGCAAGTCATAGTTCTCCGCCCTCTAATTGCAATGGGGAGATAATGCAGCGTTAGTGTCACAATTTTGAGCATGGCACCGGGCTGGAAAGAAATATCATTTGGGCTTTGAAAGCATGGCTGGCTGGAAATGTTTCCTTTCCTATTTCACAAATTTAATGCAGAGAAGAGATTGTGCTTATTCAAAAGAATGATTCCTTTGGAAGCCCACCCCCCAAAAATAAAATAAACAGGGCATTTTGACTTCTAAGTAAAGTCTTTCATGCTGAGAATGATTTCAAGTCAAAGTGAGTGACTTTGCATAGACATGCTGAAATATTACCATTCAGTGTATCAAATTAATATTATTTTTTGCCATGCTGTTTCTATATACATGTGTATGTGTGTGTATATATATATATATTTATATATACACACACACACACATATATATAAAGTTCAATATACATATATATTGAACTTTACACAAAAATGTTTACTCCTGAGTGAGGATAACTGTGGCAGTGCCTGAGTGCAGGACTGGGAGAATGGGGCAAAGGAAAAATAATATACTTTTTGCTGCTACTTAGCTCATGTTTCTCTTCCATCACCCTGCTCATAATCCTTCCTGTTTCCTTATGCAAATTGAAATGGATTCTATTCAGAGACTTTTGGGGATTATTCAAAAGTCCTTGAACTAGATAACGAAAAACCCAGGCCTTGTTCCTTCCCTTAGTACAGCAATGCTACTGATTTCTTCCGATACCCATTGTTCATCAAGGGCTTTTCACACAAGAGCCACTGACAGTTTTAATACCTCAGCTGGTGTGTGCCTGCATGGGACCCCTATTACAAGGCAGACATCAACATACCTTTTAGGAGAAACAATAATATCTTCACATGATTGTGTTTGTATAGCGCTATATGCATTCCAGAGCTTTGAAACTAAAGCCTGCTGATAATAGTTCTAGGGACAGACAGAGTTATAGTCTCCTTATATTAGTGATGAGAAAACCAAGGCTCAGAGAGGTTAAGTGACTCTTCCAAGTTCACACAGCACGCTAGAGTCAGACAAGACTAAAACCTGGATGACCTTCCCCTACTCTAAACATTTTTGCCAATGGGCATTTTCTTCAGCGTCCTGACCTCTCTGAGCTCCCTGTTGGGACATGGTATGTAGGGTCTCACGTGGGAGCCAAGGACTCTGTCCTAAACATCTACTTTTACTCTCCCAAGGGGTTGGATAGGGCTCTTGAATTAGGGTGGCGCTCTCTGGGGAGGAAATCTAAGAGAAAAGTCACACTAGTTCTTTAAACTCCTTCTTGCTTGCAGTCAGAAAATAAACCTCATTTACAGAGCCCCTCTAAGAGTAACAACAGCAGCAATGATAAAAAAAAAATGGCTAACTTTATGGGGGTACTTACCACATGCCAATCACTTTATATACAAGTTCCCATTTCCTCTTCATAGCCAATATATGAGAAAGGTACTATGACCAGCCCAATTTTACAGATGGCGGAACTAGGGCATAGGGCCATTACCAAATACGGGAGCCTAGATCTGAACCAAATATGTGTGACTCCAGACTCCATGTTTGTAACTACCCATGCTGCCTCCCATGCCAGGTGCTTTACATACAGTATCACCAATCCTCACAATGATGTTACAAAATAGGTGGCATTCGCCCCATTTTATCAAGAGAAATGGAAGCCTAGAGAAGTGCCCAAGGTCACACAGCTGGTAAAGGGGCAGTGTCAGGATTCAAAATCCAGGTCTGCCTGACTCATTCCCTCATGCCGAGATGCTCTACTGCTGGGGAGAGCTGGTCCCCTGCAGACTCCCACGGCCCAGCAGGGAGGTTCCCGTGGGCTACTCACCACGTTCTTGTAGAAGTAGTACACCACCATCCTGGCCAGCCGTGAGTAACACCAGTGGCCGTGCACGAGCAGCAGCTTTTTGAGGTGTCTGAAGCGGGAGATAGCGAAGTCACTGGACATGACGGCCTGAGAGGGAAGAACGCAGACGTCAGCGTCCATCCACGGCTGCCAGTATACCAAAGAGGCTCCCTCAAGCGTGGTGCTTTGTTCTAGGTCCACAACTGGTAGGGTCTGAAAGACCCTTTGTGATTATAGGGCTCTTTAGACTCTGACATCCCACCCTCTCCTCCGGGAACTCCAAACCTCACTAGATTCCACTAAGCGCAGGTCAGAAGGGGCCTGTGGTCTAGTTTGGCCCTTCGTCTTTTATCCAACAAGCATTTATTAAGGCTCCGTCTGTGTTGGGCACCATGCTAGAGATGCGATGGTTAACCAGAGAGTAGGGGGTTCCGGGCAAGTAATCCTCAGACCTCTGAACACCTTTGGCCACCTCCTGAGGCAGGCCAGTTGCGCCATGCTCAGATGGAATGCGTCTTCTGCCCTTGGGGTTACTCAGAACGAGACACAGTTCCTAGGACTCTGTTCAGAGCATGGGGCTTGGACAAGCCTGGTTATAAATCCTGGCCTGAATCTTGGTCAGGCCGTGTAACCTCTCTCAGGCTCAGTTTCCTCATCTGAAAAAAATGGAATAACAGCCCCTACTACACAGGGTTGTGGTGATTGTCAAAATGAACTGGGAAAAAAAAATTGTGAAGTGCCCGATAGAGTGTTGGCATAAGCTAGATACTCAAAAGTTCAGTGTTCTTTCCCCTCACCATCAAATTTAGGCAATGCCTACTGTCTGCATTGGTGGTGGGAATATAGTTGTTAATGGTTCAAAGCCCCAACGTGGGGTCTATTTTAATGGAAAGCATTAGCAGCTCCAGCTGGTATGCTTGTTCCAAGCTGGATTTTGAATAAATTAGGTACACTACTAAAGGGTACCAAGCGATTTCTAGGTCTATCTAGCCATCAAGACTAACATGGCAATTCAAAAATGTTTTCAGATGTCCTTATTTCTGTCCCTGCTCATGGAGGGCATCGCAACTTTGGATGTGGGTGAAGATTCTAGGGAGGAAAGCATGGAGTCAGAGGAGGGCTTAGACTTCCCTGAATGGCTGGGTACTACGTGGCTTTAGAATATGGGTATCACCGGCTGTCTGTAAACGGTGGGGCATCATTTGATCTCCCTGTGTTCTGAAGGACAGAGCTGCAGGGAGGTGGGGATGGACATTACGTACGTATAGACGGGAAGCCCCCTGACTTTCAGATGATAATTCTGCAAAGCTCTCAGGGAGAAGCACCCCTAACACTGCAAGGAATGCCTTAACTCTCCAATAAGGATCGAGGACAGAAAGAAACAAGGCCAGTTGAAGGGAACTGTACCTGCATGCCTTCCTGTCCGGATATTCCAATCCCAATATCAGCAGCTTGAATCATGCTTACGTCATTTGCTCCGTCACCTGAAAGAGGAGAGGTCATGAGGTACCTTTATTCCTGGTCCAGCTGCTATGGGACACCGAGAAGCGTTTTAGACCAGTGGTTCTAAAGTGTCCCATTTATATATAGTTGAATCCTTGAACATTGCTACAGGAAAAGTCAATTGCTATAGTATTTGGCTTGAGAGATGTCATTTCTTCTTTGGACAAGAGGTCCCACTTTCCCTTTATCATTCAACAGATACTAAGCATGACGTTAGGTATTGGGAATGCAATGGTGAATAAGTGAGGCTTGAGCAGTGCTTTACAGTTTACACAAAAAGCTTTCACAAATGTGACAATGGACTTTACTAAGGAGCCAGTGGAGAATTTGAGCAACACCGGGACTCGGCAAGAGTAATCCAACTAGTGAAGGGACCCAGGAAAATTGGAACTGAGATCTGATCTCAAGACGAATACCTTCCCCAACTCAGTATAACATAGAATACTGACCATATCAAGGCAGCTGAGATGTTTGGGCAGCTACATTGTCAGAGATTGACAGTGGTACCCAAGGACAGGGATGACATTCAGTTTAGTTTCTGAATATAGAAAATGGGGATTGACTAATTGTTTGGCTGAGGTACACTTAGTCGCACTGAGTTCCCATTCAATGAACTAATTCGGGAAGCAGGAAGTGAGGGCCAGCGCCGTCACACAGATTTTTCTGTAATGACAGAAATGTCCTATGTCTTTACCGTCCATGATGGAGACCACTAGCCACCTGTGACTATTGAAACGTGTCTGATGAAATTCTACTTAATTTTAATTTTAAACTTCAATAGCCACAGATAGCTAAGTGGCAACCGTTTTTGGGCAGCACAGCTCTGTACGGCGAGGCCTTCCCCTCAAGCCTGGCTCTTCCTAACACTTAGTCTTTCAGACTAGAGTTCAGCAAACTTTTTCTGTAAAGTGCCAAATAGTAAATATTTTAGGCTTTGTGAGCCAAGTAGCAAAACTGAACAGCTGTCTTTCCATTTAGAAAAATAAAAACCATCCTTAGCATCCCTATAAAAACACGCAGTGGGCTGGATTCGGGCTGTGGTTTGTAGGCTGTATTGCCTTCACCTCCTGACCCCACCTCTTTTCCCAGGAGGCTCTCATAATAATCTGCAATTAAATTTATATTAGGCATCGTAGAAAATATTGAATTGGGGGAGAGAATTTTCTCCCTCTAATTATTTGGCAACAAAATTTATTGATCTTAAAAATTTTGTCATTACAAGTAGCCATTATTCTCCTAATGATTTTTTTGATAGCAGAGCAATGCAGACTTTTAATCTTCCCCATGGCAGAACAAATCCACCCTTTAGCCTCTTCCGTTAGCAAACCAGTGGGAGTAGAGGTGTATAATCATGCTATTTCTCGCCCTGCTGGTTTTGTTTCTGTTGCTATAGGAGTGAAGTCAATCTCTTACCTCAGGGAATCAATCCTGGTCTATTGACTCATGTGTGTCTGAAGTTTTGAAGAGGGCGATTCAAGGGAATAAAATTAGAATGCAGTTGCTAAAACTCTGCTTCCTGTATTCTTTGTGCCCCCATAACCCCCCTTTTTTTTAAAAAAAATTGATTTTACCTGAAGACCAGGAACAAAAAAAATCAATGTATAATAAGTTTCTTATTTGGAATCCCAGGAAAGAAAGTGTCTTCCCATGTCTGTATAGGGGGGAAGAGAACCAGGAACTATCTGTGAGAATGTCCCCAACCGAATGCAATGTTTACTGTGTTCTTGGTGTGTGCTGAGTGTGGAATGGAATGCTGAATAAGACTGACATTGACCCTCTACACAAAGAACTCATGGTCTCCTAAGCCTGCCATCATAGAAAGCATGACAGTACTTTGGAACTATGAGGGCTGTGTGCTGTGGGAGCTCACAGAGCAAAGGAAGATTAGGTAGGAGGGGGTTTTACAGGGGAAGCGGCTTGTGCAAAGGCTTGGAAGTAAGACAGATGGGACAAGGCTCATGGAGAACAGGAAGCAGTTTCATTTGGTTGGAACGTGGAGTGCTGAGTGTTGGGGAGAGGAAGATGTCAGGTGGGGGGTTCATGGAGGCCACCTCATGAAGGTTTTTGTAAACCAGTTTTGGTTGTTCCTGGGAGGTTTGAAATAAGTACAGTTTTCATCTATCTGCCTCATCCACGATCAAAGCTTAGCCTCCTCTGAAGAATTCTTCATCAACCAACAACAAGCTGGCATTTAATTGAGTGTATGCTTTGTGCTGGGCCTTGTCTTTAGGAAAGAACATACAAAATTAAATATGGGAAAGGTCCAACTTGTAAAATCTCCCCAGCAGCCATCAACACTCGGCAGGATATCAAATCCACACACACCTGAGGTCCATAGCATTGTGCCATGTGTTAAGTGTTGAAGGAAACATGGAAATGGTTCATGTCCCAGAATTGAGTTGGCTGAGTGTGTATTATTGAGCTACCTGGATGTTTTGAATTTGAGGACACTCTTGGCTTTGCCCTCCACCCAAGTCCTGATTTTTTCTTAGCTGACTCGCTAATCCTGAGAACTCTGATTCATTCTCCCACTCCGCTTAGCTTCTGTTTCATCTCCTTCATCTTGATTGTCACTGTGGACTCTCTCCCTCTAAGACACTGATCCTCAGCCTAAGCATCTTGACTTTGATATTTGACCCCCTCCCCCACCTCTGATCAGGGCCTCTTGCCAAACCGCCACCCACATCTCAGCCTGATTGGTACCTATGGAAAGGGTCATGACGCTCAACTTGTCTCGCACCAGCTTGACTATCATACTCTTCTGGAGGGGCGTGGAGCGGCAGCACAGGACAGACCGGCAGTACTGGGTCAACTCCAGAAATTTCTTCTCCAGCTTTCCCTGGAAAATGGCATTCAGTGTCTTCCCATCGATGACCAAGCCAACTTCTGGAATAGCAGCTCCTGAGGTCGGGGGAGGTGCCCCAGGAGGCAGGCGGTCTGGCTTCCGTGGTCCATAAAATTGCTTGACCTCTTCCAATGCACAGCTGAGGATTGAGTCACAGGTTTCCTAAAAGGAGAATAATGAATTTGGTATGAGTAAGCAACGTTGGAAACATAGGTTGAAAATCTCCCTTTATGCTTTAGTAAAACAGTTATAAAACTTGACCACCATAGAGATTACTTACCTAAGAATCACTCTGATTTTTACATTTCTCTGTAATATTTCAAACAGCATCAAAGCAATATTAATTTGGAAGCAAATTAATGGCCCAAAGAGGAGGGACTGCTTGGGAATAGGAGTGGAAATAGTTCAGCAAGATGGGAACTGATACGGGAGTGGTTTAAGATAATACATAATACTAATCTGATGGTAAATAACAATATGTCACGCTGGTATAATGTGTTCTATTTCTTACAAGTCATTTCAGGTCTCTGTTCCTCAGAACATTTCTTGACAGATTAATACTTCCAGTGATGGGTAATTCTCTCATCTTATGGATGCAAACCCTGAGGTCTAGCTAGGTCCCCTAACTTGTTTATAGCTTTAAGATGCACAACAAAGAAACGGTAGCCCTGAATCAATTTATAATGAATTAGGCAGATTAAACCCCTTGGAGAAAATCTTCACTGAATATGTAATTACATTAAACTGAGGTTTAAATAAATCAGAGATTTAGAATGGATTTCCCCAGTTTCTGTCTGAACATATCTAGGCACCTGCCCCTTTTTCCCAGACAAGAGGATGAAAAAAGACTCATCTTATCAGCTCAGGGGGCCCAGCGGTGTGGGCAGGGCCTAAACCCAGGCACTACCTTGGAGGGTCCTGGACAGCTTTAAAAGAGTTGTCAGTGACTGAACTCCATATGGAGTGTGGCCCATTATTCCTTAGGAACTTTGGCTAATTAATCAACAAGCATCTTCAACTTCCTACGGGAATGCCTTGCATTTAACAGAACCTACAGAAGCCCCCCCGCCCTCCCCTCAGACTGGCTGACTCACAGGTTTGTGATATCCTCCTTTTGAAATCACCTGGAGTGAAATGATCATTGCAAACAAAATTTCCGTTGTCAGCGGGGCAGGCAGACATCAACACTATTACAGGGATCAGGCACTCAAGCAAGCTGCAAATTACTTTCTCTCCTAAGTGTAATATGAACGTCAAATATTTCCCTGAGATTATTTTCATTTTGAAAATTCACTGGGGTTTAATCTAATCATAGCATAATCTGTGCACCTGACAGGAAAGTAAATGCTTTTTCCAATTCATGTGAAGGGCCTCAGGCACTTTCAATAGTATATACTATTTTTTTTTTTAATATGTGTATATGGATTCTTCATGGAATAAAAATTAACACTAAACTTTGGAAATTTCTATTCTGGGTCAAGATCAGCCTCAGGCAAAACTGAAAGTGTGAGAGATTCTATCATCCCTCAGCCTCTTTTTCGGTGTGGTCTGTCCCTTTCCCAACTTCCTCTTCTGCTTCTCCCCATGGCATGCTCTAGGTCTCTAGGCACCCTCCACGCACCACCCCTGCAACACAGCGCTTTTCCTGCTAACGCTCCACCTCTAATCCAATTCCTTCTGATGACAGGAACACACAGCTCAACGCCCACTTCCCATATTCATCAGCCGAGAAGATGGTGGCAGCTTACTTTCTGCAGTTTGCATTGTGAAAATAGATTTTTCCTCCTGAATATAAAGTTGTTACAACTTTGAGTACACTTCCGCAGACTGTGCACAGTCCTCTCTCCAAACCTTGCTCCCTGTCACCCACAACCTATCCCGGCTGAAAGAATCAGTTTTAGAACTTCGCTTATCTCTTTCTCTCTCCATCAAAAGGTACTGGTCTCATGTCATTCACTTCAGGTTTCATTCTATGGCAAACCAATTTGACTTACTAATTGGGGCTGGGATTTTAAACTCAGAATAACTTCAAATTGAATCGGGGCGTTTACAAGGGACAAGTTAATCTAAACGATTGAGGTTCTGTGAGCAAACAGTATGGCATCATGCAAACAACGCTGGCCTGGAGGAGAACAGCATTCTAGACTCGGTCAATCAGAAACTACCAGGGTGACCCTGGGCAGGTGGCGTAGCCTCAGTGGTCTTCAGTTTCCTCATCTGTAGAATGGGGAGACTGGCCACAGATGGGATTCGGGAGATGCAAAACTTTCTAATATGTACAGCTAGACATAATGTAAATATAGTGGTCAACCATGTGTGGGGATGAGGTGGAGGATATTGGGCTTGATGACGTCCAGGGCCCTCTGTGCTCTAAGATTTTGGGGTAGGGGTGCTTCCCTGCATGCCCAAATCCCACCCATAAGCCTGTTTCCTGTTGGCCTAAGGGGTTCTCTGCACTTGGATGTCTGGGTCCAGAAACTGTGGCCTCACCTGACTTTCTGTGTTAATGGAGTAAACAGTGTCGGTCTGATCTAACAGTCGGCAGGAATAGGCGATATTGACCGCTGTCTCCTGTTTATCTCCGGTCAGAACCCAGAGCTGGATCCCCGCTTCCCGCAGAGCAGCAACTGTGTCTGGAACTCCTTCCTGCAGCCGGTCTTCGATCCCAGTGGCTCCTGGAGTGATGATCAAAGACAGCAGACATCACATTTACAGTGGAAAAGTAGCTGCTTAATTTCCCCAAAGCCCTAGCAAGCCAGGCAAAGATCATATTAAGTATCTTCCATGTTCGAGGCATGCTTAGCACCCAGGATACACCAGTGACATAGTGCTGGCCCCTGCCCTCTCAGAGCCCTAAGGCCTGTTGAATAAGGATTTATAACTGAGCGCCATGAGGAGAGAAGCCCAGGGTGCCATGTGAACATACACCAGGAGGCCTGAACTTTATCTGGAAGGTCACGGAAGGCATTGCTGAGAAAGAGCCATTGAAGCTCAGACCTGGAAGATAAAGCTGAGAGATGGAGAAGGAAGTGAATTCCAGGCAGGGGGATCTGCATGCGTGAAGGCCCAGGGGTCAGAATAAGACAAGAGACAGAAAGGGAGGCAAAGTGGGGTGGGAGATGGGGCCAGGAAGGGAGATAAGGTGCTGATCTCACAGAGCCTGGTCAGGACGTGAAGGGATTGGGGGTTTCTGTGATAGCCAAGAAAGCTATTACAGGGGCTTAAGTTGGAGATGACAGGACCAGTTTTGACTTTTAAGATCATTCTAGAGCATGGACTGGAGTTGGGAGGAAGCAGGATGAATTCAGGACTAACAGTTGGAGGCTAGCAGGGGAGTGGACGGCATAGAGGGAATGGGAGTGGAGAGGCTGAAATCTTTGCTCTGCAACTGCTCACAGCAGAGTTAATAGACTCAGGTTTTTGACACTATTCTTGGAGGGAATGGAACATGCAGATTCCATAATTTTTGAATCATCTCAAGCTTTGCACCAACCCTGATGACTACATTGAGGTACTGAATAGTAGCTCAGTGATTAAGCAAGAATAAACCAGCACTGAAATTGAGATTCATTTCAGACCACAGAAGAATGGCCACCCATTTCACTCTGGCAGGAGCAAGGCATTTCATTTCTTTTGATAATTCCGAGTGACAATAGGTTGGCAAAGCAGTTATGCGAGATGCATAGTGAAAAGGTCATTTTACGTTGTGGGACCGAGCGTGCATGCAAGGCAGCTTTGTAACGGCGTGGCAGTTTTTTGGTGGCAAGATGAAATCTCTTCCCAGCCCAGCCCTCCTTCCCAAGCCACCCTGAGGGAAGAAAAACCACCTTGCTATCCTTCCGAAACGTGCCTGTTTTCTATCTGAGGCCCAAATGCGCAGGTAAACAGCCCCAGGAAGAGCGATGGCTCGAGCCTCGTCTGTCCCTCCACGGGTGAGCCTGGAGGGTGAGACTCTGAAGCTGATTTATATTCGAGGGAGGCAGAGTGAAGGGGGGGAGGAGGAAAACACATTTATTTGTGTGAACGAGAAAATGAAACAGGAAGGCTGTGAAAGCCTTTCCCAGCCAAGGAAGCTGACAGGTCCTGACAAGTGTGTTCTCTTTCTCACAGGACCAGGTGTGGAGCAATTCTCACCCACTGGGACCAGAGTGCTCCCCCAAACAAAAGAAACCTCAGGGGGTGAGAACAGGGTCAGTGCCCTAATGGGGTGACTTCACAGTGGCCTGGTGCAGTGGATAGAGCTATCTGGCCTCGCTACCTTCTGGTTCCTGCTAACATGAGCTCTCGTGGCCAGATTTCAGGGAGGCCTGTGAGGCAGCAGGCAAAGGCCCCTCAGTCGAAACACAGGCAAGAAACAAAAGGCTGGAGGAAGTGGGGAGCAAAACTCTCTCCTCCTGATTGTCACCCATCTTACCAAATCATGTCACTAGCTTTAAATACAAAGGTAACAACACCTTCTTATTACAGTGACACTGGGTCTTTCCCCCATGCACCCGGTCTGGCTGGGCTGCTTGGAGGAGTGTGTTTTATCCAGAGGAGAAGCTGAGGCTCAGAGGGGTGCAGGGATGTGCCCCTGGGCACACAGCAATACTTGGCCCTCGTCTCCAGCTCAGCATTGCTTTCCAAGATGAAAGCAAGCATCCGTCACGTGGCTAGTGTGTGCATGCTGTTCCCACAAGGCCTTTCTCAGATCTTGCTCCCTAGCTGTGAGGGGATTAATCCTGATACATAAAGCCTCCCTCCCCCTTCTCCCTCGATAATGCTTTACCTCCAACAGAAATACAGCGCTGTTGCTTAACTGCAGCCTCCACGCTTCTCATGGTTCCTCCAGCGTATCAATCCATCTAACTTCTATACAGCAGCAGCCTGAGTCATTTTTGGAAAGCACAAATCTGTCCCTGCTTTCACTCTCTTCCCCTCTCCAAACTTTTAGCACGAGATTTACATGGTCCTTCATAATCTGGGTCCCGCTGACCTCTCACCCACATCCTTGTCCCCCACACCCCGTGGTTCCGCCACGGGCGGACCTCTGAGTTAGCAGCCGGCCCAGGCTTTCTCACCTCCGGGCCTTTGTTGGGCCCTTCCCTCCACCTGGCACACTCTCTCCCTTTGCCTGAGCAGAAGCTCCTCTTCTTTGTTTAGTTCTGGCCTTCTTACTCCCTCCTTGGTTCCAGGCGAGGCTGGCACTTTCTACCTTATGCCTCCATCCTACCCAGGATACCTTCCAGCCCAGCCCTCATCACACTGTTGAAATGACTTGTTTAATCACCCAGCTTCTTCACTAGACTCTGACCTCCGGGAGGACAGGGCCTGGGCTCTTGTTCCCTGTTGTAGCCCCAGGGCCTAGCATGCTACTTGGCACATAGTAGGTGCTCAATAAACATTTGGTCAAGGGGAGGAGAAGCAACCAAAGTCGTAGGCTTCATCCAGCAGGGAGTGCAGGATGCCTCTGGGCATCCTCAGGGAGCTGCGTGTGGAGTCTGGGTTGGGTATTGGCACGGCCCTTTTGAGCGAAAATACCTGGAAGGGCACCCAGGGAAGGTTCCTAATTGAGACACATTTGTAGCAGTGTCAGAATCAGGGCGAAGAACTTCTTTTCTAGCTTGCAGCATTCCTATTTTTCACTTAATGAGACTTATTTTTAGCTACCGAGTAAGGTGAGTTGATTCTCCAGATGCTGGGCGGTCTCCATCAGAAGCTCATCTCGGTTGTCGAGGGACGCCTCGGCCTCACGCCGGAAACTGGCCCATCTCTGGAAGTCCTCTTCACTTACAACCTTCGGGACAGGGACAGGCTCATTCACAATGCTGAGTGAATCCCTCCCACTCCCCGCGTGCTGGGCCTCCGATGGGCCTGTCTGAGCTTCGCTACACAATTAGATGGGGCTTTCTCCTCAATGATCATTTTTCATTTTTTGAATACATGGATCCATGAAGGATTGATCCTCATGTTACATTATAACCAAACATTCCTTGAGCCCCTACCCCACTAGACATACAGCAGTGATCAAGGCACACAAGGTCCCTGCACGCCTGGGCTTAGATGCTACTGGAGGGTGAGGGACATAATCCAAGTAAACAATGTAAAAGAACAGGTCATTTCAAGGAGTTCTGTATAGAAAATAAAGAGGGTAATATGATGAAGTGTGACTGGGTAGAGTGATAGCTCTTGGGGAGAGGGGCTGTTTCATTTGGATCTTGAGATCTCTTTGGCAAGATGCATGCAAGTTGAGATCCAATGATGAGAAGGGTTCAGTCATGGGGTGGGGCAAGTGCAAAGGCTGTGAAACAGCAATGAACTTGGCTTTGTTCCTGGAACACACCAGTTGGCTGAAGGGTGGGGAGCCAGGTAGAGAGGGACCGGCAGTGAGGCTGGAAAGGTAAGCAGCAGCCAGATCTTGCATAGCCTGGTAGACTGCTCCACCAGCTGTTGGAGGTGGTGCCCCAAAGCTGGAAGAATCCAACTAGAGGTCATATTTCCCTCCCTGGGGGTCCAATAGCACCTTTAGACCCCTCTGTTGGCCTTGCATGCATACTGCCTCTTAGGGCAATGAATAATTCTTTTGTCCAAGCATCAAATATTCCTGGTTTTTTCCTCTGTGCATGGCAGTATAGGGAAAACCAAGGGGACACAGGTAGGCCTTTCACTCTTGTGGCATTCACAGTCTCATGAGAGGCAGCAAAATAGGCACAAATAGTTTTGATGGAAAATAAAAGGTGGTAAGGGTATAATTATAATGTATACAGTAGTAAGCACTGCTAGTAGGCACAGGCCTACTAAAGTACGTGTGTTTCTTTAGTTAACCTCCATGACAACTGTATGAGGTAGGGGCATTAGCACCATTTTACAGATAAGAAAATCCAAAACTCAGAAGGGTGAAGAAACTTGCCCAAGGTCACGTTAACAGGTAAGTGGTGAGATGGGACTTGTATCCAGGTGAGGCTGGCTTTAAAGTGGGTGCTCTTAAACTCTGTGTTGCTCTAAGCACCATAAAAGCGATGAAGCGCTATGGGGACTTGTGGAGGAATAAATCTAGCAACTTGTGGAGGAATAAATCTAGCCACCATAGCTCCCCTACCTGATTTTAGGTGCTTCATTAGATGGCCCTGCTCTGGGAGTCATAGTTCTCTTTGCCTGCCTCCCTTGCAGGGACTTCAAGGTCAAAGACCTGGAGAACTGAGGTGGGTAACCTGCATGACTACAGCTGAGCCAAGGGCAAGGCTATGGGGAATGCTTGGGGCTGTGGCCAGCCACAGGACACAATCCTCATCAAAGGGATCAGCTGCTACACGGCTGTAGCGATTTGCGGCCATTCACGAATGAAGACCCAGTTTGCCAGTTCCTCTAGATTTTCCAGAGAAACCGGAAGTCAAGATTTTTATGTGATCCCATAAAATCGCCCACATTTCAAATCTACGCAAATAATGCAATATTTAAAAGGATGCTCTGAAGGCAAAATTATAACATTAACAAGTTGTGAGTTATGGTTACCAATTATATACGCAATGAAAAGCAGGAAACCACAAAAACCACATTGATAAGGAAACTTGCCATTCTGATTTCTGTCCCAGCAAGACTGTCAAAGTCATGGGCCTCTGCGGTGAGTCAAAATATCCAATTTTGAAAATATTAAAGCAACCAACATTAAGGGTCTTAGAAGAGACAGAATCAGGGTTGAGGCCTTTCAGCCACTTCCCGAGGAACTTGCTCTTACCTTCTTGGCGATGCACAGTGTTCGAAGACCGTCTCTCGCATACAAATCTAGGTGCTTCTGGGTCCGGGCTCGGATTTTCCTCACCTTCTTTTCTACATCAATCTCTGTCACTGTGAAACAGTCGTTGCCCGCCATGAGGTCATGGAGAAATGCTTAGGGGATCCTTGTTCCTAACCCTGACATCTTTAGAGGAGGAATCCCCTTCCAGCCCTCCCCTGTCAGGGTGCCCAGGAAGGTGATAACTCCAGGAATCCTTCAATTGTCTGCTCTCCATCGCTGATAATCAAAAGCCTGGCTGTGAATAGTACTATTTAAGGAGGGTAGGTACTCTAAGGTATTGTTCCCGAACATCTGTTCGCATCAGAGTTACCTGGGAACTTCAACAAATAATAGAGTTTGAAGGCCCAGTTGAAGCCTCGTGGAACCAAGGACCAGAAGTCTGACTCTTAATTATTACCTAATGTGTTTCGTTTGGATCCAGTTTAGCCCTGGATGACCAACTGTTTGGTAAGTGTTAGGCGTGCTATCCATCGTTTTCTCTGTCATCTACTTCAGTCCTTAGAGCAAGTTAGGTCCCAAGACAGCTATGGACCTGAATCTCATTGCTAAGTTGTTTGCCAACTTGGGTTTGCTGAGTCAGGCTTCCTTTCTAGACAACAAATGGTCTTAGGAAAAAAAATTGTATGTTTTGCATTTCCTGTAAATCTAGTGTTTAGAATGAAAAATATTTCATTGTGTTGCTCAAAGTCCCCTTTATGATGTCCTACATGATACATTTCTTTTAAAAGAAATTTATCTGTTACTCTGGAAATTCCAGTACTTTTATCGACCAGATAAAAAGAATTTTTCATGCTGGGTTGGTGGGTATGGGGCAGGGCTGATGCCATCACCACTTTCTTTATCTAAGATGTCACAGACATCACTAATCAATTGCAACACTTTGCAAAGCTGAGCTTGGAAAAAGCTTCAGAGCCCGCTGCCAGTGCTAAACCAAGATCTTCAGAGGCCCTAAGCAGTGAACAGCTTTTGTGCACCTTATCCATCCCTCCATATAATGCAAAATTAAAAATACAATTCTCAACAGTAAGATAAGAAAGCTCTGTTTTTCCCCACGATGCTATTCTAAGGCTGTTTTTATGCACTATAAAAATCCTTTCAAAGATTATTTTCTCATTTTTTTCAGGTGCTACTGTTTTCTGGTGCCTTAAGCAGTCTTTATGCATCATCTTATTGTGCACTATTTATAATATTTTATCTTCAAAGACATCATTTCCTGAGATTAAACCCTTTTTCCTTT